>NW_027204415.1:132500-732500 GCF_024711535.1 Dipodomys merriami | reverse complement strand
CTGTGATTTTGGCCAAATTTAGATATTTATATTTATTTATGTACCATCATCGTCATAGAAAGTTACTGCGATTTTGGCCAAACAGGGGCTTGATCCCAGGTCTTGGGATCGACTTGGCAGCTGAATGGGCTAGAGGCTGTGGTGCTGACACTCACCCATTCAAGAATTGGACCTCTCAGGCTTTCAGATCAGGTCGCATCATTGCCAAAAATTTCTTCCTGGTGTAAGTTTTCAAGTGTGACACCTGTTTTCCTTTTCTGTGCAAGTTCATAATATGTCTGTAAAGTTACATGCTATGGAATAGATTAGAATAAATGTAGTAAATATTATGGGTGCACTCACAGTTCGTAAAATAAATGCTAAATCAATAAATCAATAATAAAACATAATGATTCACTCCAACAAACACAATATAGACTTAATATACAGATGTAAATATAACTCGTATATTTAACATGTCTATAAATGTTATGAGGTTCTTGAATTCAGGCCTAGGGAAGAGTTTAGTTCATGCATGATTCTCATAGGAAATGATAGGCAAGACGTATGGCACAACAATAATTTTTAATTAAGAGTTCATGAAGTGTGACAATAAGGATCACATTCAGAAATTGGAGGAAAGGGGAAAGATCCAAGAATCAGTACTCACATGGTGTAGAGCACATGGGCAGCAAAGATGGCGCTGATAGGAAGTTGAGTGGACAGAGCCCGATTTGCTTCATGTTCAGTGCTTAAACAGACCGTGGAAGCTTAGGTGCATGATAGGATGTGACCTTGACAGTGATTGGTTCCTCTTCCTCCCCTCCCATGCTACCCATTCTTTTTTGTTTTAAAAATGGCTTGCTCTATGTTAATAAATGACTTTTCCTGCTTGAGTTGACTCCCTGCTGCATCTGATTGTCTCCCTGGCTGAGGGAGATTGGGGAACAGGTGAGCGGCCACACTTACCTTTCCTCGGACCCTGTCCGTCTTTTGTGGGATGGATGAAGACCCAACATCTGACTCCCAACAAGGGGCACGAAAGGAAAAAATACCAGCAGAGGCTAAGCAGTCTGTCAGGGTAAGTGAAACCCTTACTATGGGTAATGCTATCTTACAGAAGAAGGAGGAGGAGGCAATATTAGGCCTAGGAGGAGTAAAGGAGGACTTGGGAAGTCAGAAGGAAAAGGAATGGGTCAAATTTGACCTAGAACACACTGAAACATGCACCATGGAAGTCAAAACGAGGATGAAAGTTAGTCCCTCTGATTCAGATGCCCCTGATGGTCATAGCCCCTCTCCTTATTCCCCCGATTGGAGGGGAGGTATGGAACCCTACACGATCTGTGAGAGATACCTGCAAGAATTGGACCCCTACAAACCATCCACGGAGGGGTGTAGGGCGGGGGAAGTAACCTACTAGGAGGCCTACCCTGGAAAGGAAGGGCCACCTGAGAGCATGGACCCTAGGCCACAGGATTTGCTACCCCAAGTGTAAACGGTCAATCTGGCACCAAGAGCAAACAGGCCCTTGGAATGGTATCCATGGGAAGCTAAGGATCTTAAAGAGCTCTGCAACGTGGTGGCGGAGGATGTCCCAAACTCTCCTTTGGCCCAGAGCTTATTACAGGACATTGCTTATCACCCAGGTGTTGCTAAAGCCTGGCTGGATGTGGCTAAAGCTGTCCTCACTAGTTCTCAGTTTATTAAATGTGTGCTTTCTTTAAGGAGGAATGTAGAGGGCAAGTAGAGAATAACCAGCAGGCTCAACCCATGATACCTATTACTTATGCCTTGTTAACAGGGACGGGGAAGGGTACTCCACTGTCATCCAACAGGAGGCAATACCTGGTCCATACCGTGACTAGGTGAGGCAAGCAGGACTTGTCACTTGGTACAAACTGGATGATAGGCCTACTGAGTCCCCTATAGCAGGAGTGACGCAAAAACCTGGTGAGCCTCTAGCTGAGTTTGTAGACTGAGTCCAACAGAGCATTCATCACAAGCTTCCAGCAGGGAACCTCCGGGATCAGTTTGTAAAGCTACTGTTCTGGGAAGGGATGAATTCATACCACTGCACGGCCTGTGCGGGATTGAGAGAGTTCACTGAGCAGATGGGTGGTGGCCTCATAGGATGTGGGAATGCAACAGCACCAGTCCCAATCACTAGCTTTAGCTTTACAGGCTCAGACATCTGCCATGACTGAGGCTATTACCCAGGTGCTGGCAGCCCAGGGCCGAGGAACCCCAAGATCATCGTGGAGAGGGACTTGTAGGGTGTAGGGGGCAATTTCCCCCTCCCAGCCATTTGGCGGGGGGATTGTTGTAAGCAGTCATTCTTAAAGTGTCTCTCTTTCAAGTCCCTCTCTCCGATGATTAACCCCAACAGGTGACCTGGACAGTGATCTGCGCTGACAATGAAGAAATCATCAATAGACTTCAAGAGAAGCTGTTCCTTTGACCTGGAGGCCTGACCTTCATTTTGATCACCACCCTATGTCATTATGTATGGACCATTTAATATTTGTGTAGGAGAACTTATTTTAATGTTACCGGCTCTAATTGTTCTTTTACTACTTGCTTGTACAACCAACTTTTTTTATGCTTTCCTGTAAACATGTCTAAAATCTGCTCCAAAACAACCCCCACCTCTGGACTCTGAAGTGGCAAAGACTGCTATCCCATCCCTGACTAATGCTAAAAGACTGCTAATGACATTACTTGGCCTGGGAATGCTTTTGCTGATTGTTTCTCTATGCCTTACTTGCATTATATGTGCACTGCAAAACTCTTATGAGTTTAGCCAGCCAATTACATAAGATCAAGCTCCAAGTGAATAAATTTCTCCCAGGGAGGAATCACAGCCAGAAATGGGTAAGAGGGGGTGTCAGTCTGTCCCTTGCTCTGAAGAAGTTCTTGATGATGGGTCAGGCAGACAAGGCGATCCACCCAAAAGAAGATAGGTGGGTTCACTTCCTTAAACAAAGACGGGGGAAGATATTGGGAGCCATTTGGAGCTTAAAGTAAAGCTCAAAGTCATCTTGACCACTGTGCTCGCTTAAAGGCATGTACAAGGAACTGGCTTACTTAAAAGACACCAGGTACCCAGGATTGCTCTGCTATGTCTGCAGTTTGTTTTAAATTTTCCTTGTTTTTCTGGACTATAGTAGAATGGCCTGAGTATGGGGGCCCACGAGGATGCACCATGCCACATGTGTGGAACTCCCAATACCCAGGCTGCTCCCAGGTTTTGAAGAGGATGACCTTACGAGATACTGACTTTTATATATGCCCAGGAATTAATTGAACTGCTTTGGACATTTCTAACTGTGGTGGGACTGATGGCCAATGCTATCCATACCAATGGAATCCTTTTAAAATAACCTTTACAGAGGAGGGAAAAAGATAACTAACTTGGAGGTGGGTCTGCCATTTAAACAAAAAAGAGGGAATCTATAGAGCACATGGACAGTAAAGATGGCGCTGATAGGGAGTTGAGTGGGCAGAGCCCGATTTGCTTTACAGTATGTAACCAGACCATGGAAGCTTAGGTGCATGATAGTATGTGTATGTAACCAGACCATGGAAGCTTAGGTGCATGATAGTATGTGACCTTAACAGTGATTGGTTCCTCTTCCCCTCTCATGCCACCCACTCTTTTTTGCTTTAAAAACGGCTTGATCTGTGTTAATAAATGAGTTTTCCTGCTTGAGTTGACTCCCTGCTGCGTCTGATTGTCTCCTGCGATGAGGGAGGCTTGGAAACGGGCGAGTGGTCGCACTTACCTTTCCACAGACCCTGTCCATCTTTTGTGGGATGAACGAAGACCTGACAACATGGTAGATGGGATTCCACCCCGAGCCTCAAACTCCGGTCCGGGAAACCCCTAGCTCCTTAGTTGCTCACAGGTTGGTATCCTCACCTAGACCCTTTCGCCAATTGGGCCTGCTAAGCTCTGAGTTCAAATCCCAATACTGCCAAAAGATTAATCCTAATGTGAGAAGCCCATCGATCCACTTGTTTTCCTGTCCTGTGAAAGTTCTGGGTCTCAGGGAGGATGGAGAATTCTATATAGGCAACTCTATAACCATAGGAATAAGTTGTTATCTGTGTCGGTACAGTTATGTCTGTCATCATACTCAATAAAACACAAATGCATCCATGACTAAGACACACAATAAAAAGAGTAACTAAACTGAACTCTTGATGCATTCTATACATATATGTAAATAGAGATCCTATGTGTAAAATAGGTGGTACATTATTATTTCCAGTGCTGGGGCTTCAATTTAGGACCTTGTGACCTGGCCTGATATTATAATTTTCAAGGATGTTGAGCTTCCCTTTCCCCCACAGTGTTATAGATTTACCCAGACCTGAGTTGGAATCCCAGCTGTGGGAGAAAAATGGTGCGAGTTCTGAGCCAGATATTATTATTATTATTATTATTATTATTATTATTATTATTATTATTATTATTATTATTATTTCCAAGGAAAGGATTTTTTAAAATATTTTATTTTATTTGTGAACATACTGTACAGAGGGGTTACAATTACATGGGCAAGATAATGCGTACATTTCTTACTAAGCATTGCTGCCTCCTCCTTTGTTTACCCTTCAAATCCCTTCCCAGCTTCCCCCCTCCCTCACCAGTCCCAAACTTTCTCCCTCCCCCCACCTCTGGCACCGACGTTGTAAAGCTCATTTTGGACATGAAAACTTGTACTTCTCATTGTTGCAACAGGTCCACCTGTATCCTTAAACGACTTGTTTTTCCCCATCTCCTCCACAAGTTATATTGACATCAAATATAGTGAAAGCAGGGGTTATACTGTGGGGGAGGGACATACAAAGAAACAAAGAAATAATCTTATAAATGGTTTAGAAACACATGCATGAAAGAAAGAAACATTAAAATACGTATCTAAGGGATCATTTTCCCATTTTCCTAACATCACATTATCTGAACTTTTCCACTTGACTCATACATATACTAGATATTGCAAATAAGGGAAACCATGGGACCTATGTTTCTTTGGGCATGGCGTACTTCGCTTAATATAATTTTTTCCAAGTCTTTCCATTTCCTAACAAATGGGGCAATGTCATTCTTTCTGATGGAGGCATAGAATTCCATTGTGTATATATGCCACATTTTCTTGATCCATTCATCTACTGAGGGGCATCTGGGTTGGTTCCAGATCTTAGCTATGGTTAATAATGTTGCAATAAACATAGTTGTGCTGGCAGGTTTAGTGTGGTCTTGTTTGTAAACATTTGGGTAAATGCCCAAAAGTGGGATTGCTGGGTCATAGGGGAGTTCGATGTAGAGTCTTTTGAGGAACCTCTATACTGCTTTCCATAGTGGTTGAACAAGTTTACATTCCCACCAACAATGACGTAAGGTTCCCTTCTGTCCACATCCCCTCGACCATTTGTTGTTGTTAGAGTTCTTGATTTTTGCCATTCTAACTGGAGTGAGGGGGTATCTCAATGTTGTTTTGATTTTCATTTCTTTTATGGCTAGGGATGTTGAGTATTTCTTCATGTGTCTATTGGACATCTTTCTTCTTCAGAGAAGTTTCTCTTTAAGTCTTTAGCCCACTTGTTTATTGGGCAGTTGTTTATTTGAGGATATGTTGTTGGAGGATTTAATTTTTTGCGTTCCAATTATATTTTAGATATGAGACCCTTGTCCGTTGTATGGCTAGTAAAGATCTTCTCCCAATCCGGGGCTTTTTATTGATCTTGTTACATATGTCCTTTGCCATGCAGAAGCTCTGCAACTTTATGCAATCCCATTTGTCCAACATTTCTTTGATTTGTTGTGTTTCTGGGTCTCTATTAAGAAAATTTCGGCCTGAGCCAAGGAGACCTAGGGTTTCTCCTATTCCATCCTGTAATGTTTTCAGAGTGTCTGCTTTGAGTTCAAGGTCTTTGATCCATTTGGAGTTGATTCTGGTGCATGGTGATATATAAGGATCTAGCTTTAGTTTTCTACAAGTAGTTAACCAATGTTGCCAGCACCATTTACTGAAAAGGCTGTCTTTGTTCCATTCTATTGTTTTAGTTCCCTTATCGAAGATTAGATGGCTATAGGTCTGTAGGTTCATTTCTGGGTTTTCAATTCTATTCCATTGGTCCTGAGGTCTGTTATGCCAATGCCAAGCTGTTTTGATTACTATGGCTTTATAGTAGAGTTTGAAATTTGGTATCGATATTTCTCCAGCAGTGTTCTTTCCGTTGAGGAGCGTTTTTGCTATTCTGGATCTTTTATTGTTCCATATGAATTTTTGGATTGCCTCTTCTATTTCCTTGAAGAATGAGATTGGAATTTTGATAGGTATCGCGTTGAATTTGTAGATAGCCATGGGAAGAATTGCCATTTTCATGATGTTAATGTTTTGTATCCAGGAGCATGGGAGGTTTTGCCATTTTTTAAGTTCTGTGTTGATTTCCTTTTCCAAGATTTTAAAGTTTTCATCATAGAGTTCATTCACTACTTTGGTTAAGTTAATTCCTACGTGTTTTAATTTTTGTGGAGCTATTACAAATGGAGTTGCTTTCCTAATTTCAGCCCCTCTTTTCTCATTGTTGGCATACAGAAAGGCCATTGATTTTTGGGGTTTAATTTTATACCCTGCTACTTTGCCAAAGTTTTGATTCAGCTTGGGTAATTTGGGAGTGGAGTCTATGGGATTCTTTAAATACAAGATCATGTCGTCTGCAAAGAGGGAGAGTTTTATTTCTTCTTTCCCTTTTTGGATCCCCTTTATGTCTGCATCTTGTCTTATTGCTGTAGCTAGGCATTCTAATACTAATTCTAATACTTGTCTTGTTCCTGAGTTAAGAAGAAATGGCTTTAGTTTTTCACCATTAAGTATAATGCTGGCTGTGGGTTTGTCATATACACTGTTTATTTTATTGAGGAATGTTCCATGGATTCCTAATTTTTCCAAAACCTTCATCATAAAGGGGTGTTGGATCTTGTCGAATGTTTTTCTGCATCTATTGAGATAACCATGTGGTTCTTATTCTTGCTCCTGTTGATGTGATGAATAATATTAATTGATTTGCGTATATTGAACCAGGTTTGCATCCCTGAAGTGAATCCTGTTTGATCATGTTGTATGATTTTTGAGTGAATTGTTGAAGTCGGTTGGCCAATATTTTGTTGAGTGGTTTTGCATCAATGTTCATCAAAGAAATGGGTCTATAGTTCTCATTCTTTGATGAGTCCCTACCTGGTTTTGGGATGAGGGTTATGATGGCTTCATAGAATATGTTCGGTAGTGAACTTTCTCTTTCAATTTCATTGAAGAGTTGGAGGAGAATTGGTGTGAACTAGGTTTTGAAGGCCTTTTAAAATTCTGCTGTAAAACCATCTGGTCCTGGACTTTTCTTAGCTGGAAGGTCTGTTATTGCTGTTTCTATTTCAACGCTTGATATGGGCCTGTTAAGCTGGTTTTGGCATGTCAATATTTGCTAGTAAAATGTCCATATCTGTCAAGTTCTCAAACTTATTAGCATAAAGTTTTGAGAAGTATTCCCTTATAATATTTTGAATCTTGGTTTTTTCCTTGGTGATGTTTCCATTCTCGTCTCTGAGTTTATTTATTTGGGAGTGTTCTCTACTTTTTCTCATAAGATTTGCTAAGGGTCTGTCAATTTTGTTAATTTTTTCGAAGAACCAACTCTTTGTTTTGTTGATTCTTTCTATAGTTTTTTTTTTATTCTAATTCATTTAATTCTGATTTAATTTTAATTATTTCTTTCCATCTACTGGATTGGGGTTTATCTTGCTGCTCTTTTTCAAGGAGATTTAGATGTGTCATTAAATTGTTGGTTTCAGATCTCTCTAATTTGTTGATGTAGGAGCTCAGAACTATAAACTTGCCTCTGAGTACTTCTTTTACTGTGTCCCAGAGGAGCTGGTAATTTGTGTGTTCATTTTGGTTGAATAGCATGAACATTTGAATTTCCTTTCTAATCTCTTTCATGACTCACTCGTGAATCAGCAGTGTGTTGTTCACCCTCCATGTGTTACTGGACTTTTTTGGTGGCTTTTGGTGTTGAGTTCTAATTTTATTCCCTTGTGGTCCGAGAGAATGCAAGGTATAACTTCTATTTTTCTGAATTTGGATAAGTTTGCTTTGTGGCCTAAAATGTGGTCTATTTTTGAAAATGTTCCATGTGCTGCTGAGAAAAACGTGTATTCTGATGCTGCTGGGTGAAATGTTCGGTAGATATCTTTTAAATCTAGTTGATCTATGCAGCTGTTTAGATCTGCAGTTTCTCTGTTGAGTTTTTGCAGAGTTGATCTATCTAGTGTGGAAAGTCGTGTGTTAAAATACCCAACAATTAATGTCTTTGGACTTATGTGGGATTTGAGGGAAAGTAGTGTTTCTTGGATAAATTTGGGTGCTCCATTGTTTGGCGAGTAGATAATTAGAATTTTAATATCCTCCTGAAAGAGAGATCCCTTAATTAGTATGTAGCGGAGTTCTTTATCTCTTCTCACGAATTTTAATTTAAGTCTATTTTATCTGATATTAGGATTGCAACTCCCACCTGTTTATGGGGGCCGTTTGCTTGGTAGATTTTGTTCCAACCTTTACCATTGAAAATGTGTTTGTTTTTATGGGCAAGATGTGACTCCTGAATGCAGCAGATAGAAGGGTCTTGTTTTGTAATCCAGCTAGACAGCCTGTGTCGCTTAATTAGAGAGCTCAGTCCGTTAACGTTAAGAGAAAGTACTGAGAGGTATTTGGGATTTCCTGCCATGTTATCCACCTTCTTGGGGGTTGTGAAATCTGGGTTCTTTCTATGGTTCTTGGATTCTCAGTTTGGGTACAGTTTCTTGACGTTTAATGTGGTCTTGTTGGTTTTCTATGTGTAGGACATCTTTAAGAATCTTTTGTAGGGTTGGTTTGGTGGAGATGTATTGTTTCAATTTTTCTTTGCTGTGGGAGGTTTTTATTTGGCCTTCAGTTATGAAGGAGAGTTTAGCTGGGTACAGTATTCTTGGTTGATAGTTGTTTGTTTTTAGGGCATGGCATACGTCATTCCAGGCTCTTCTTGCTTTGATTGTCTCTGCTGAGAAATCTGAGGTGATTCTAATAGGTTTTCCTTTATAAGTGTTTAATCTTTTCTCCTTGACAGCTGTAAGGATCTTTTCCTTGGTCTGAGTTGATCCTGTGTGGATTATAATGTGACAGTGGGATGTCCTATTCTGGTCTGGTCTGTTTGGAGTTCTAAAAGCTTCGTGTATCTGAATAGGCCTATCTTTTTGCATGTTTGGGAAGTTCTCTACTAGGATCCTGTTAAACAAATTTCCTAGGCCATTAACTTCTCTTTCTAGGTGCTCCTCTACACCCATTATCCTTAGATTAGGCCTTATGATGTTGTCTTCCAAGTCTTGGATAGATCTATGATATTTCTTGGACTTGTCTTGGATGTTTGTAAGTTCTTTCTCTATAATATCTCGGCTGTCTTCAATCCCTGAGATTCTATCTTCTGCATGGTCTAACCTGCTGTCAACACTTTCTACTTTATTTTTTATCTCTTTTCCTTCTAATTGGTCAGCTTTGATGGCTTCAAGTTCTTTGTTGAAGCTTTGTTTTAGATGTTGTATGAACTTCTTTACTTCCTTAATTTGATGTTCAGTGTTTATTCTCAGATCACTTAGTTGATTGGTTATGGTTACCTTGGACTCCCATTCCTTCTGTTGGGTTCCGTTCAGCATTCCCTTTGTGGTCTCCCTGACTTTCTTCAGCTCTTTGTTAATGGGTTCCATGAATGCCATTAGTGATCTTTGTGTATTCTCTTCCTGCTCTCTCAATTCCTATATTACTCTTTGATAATCATCCTCCCGTTCATGGGATTCCTGTAGTTCTCTTTGAGTGTTCTCAGCCTGTTCACTCCATTCCTGCTTTTCTCATTGAGTATTCTCAAGCTGCTCATGCAAATCCTGTATCAGCTTTTGAATAGCTTCCTCAAGCTTATGATATTCCTGTATAAACTTTTGGAATGCCTCCTCTCTCTCCCTATCATGCTCATACAGAGACCTTTGTATGCTTTCAATATTTTGACTTATCATGTTTGCCAGCAGTGTTTGTAGAGCTATTTGGGAATTCTCCTCTGGATTATTCATTGTCTGTTCTGTCCCCTGATTATCTGGATTGGGAATTGAGATACCCGGATTTGCCATTTTTCTTGTGTTTTTCCGGGTTACTCTGCCCATTTGAGATGAAAATAGCCCCAGTTTTGTGCTAGAACACTATCTTAAGGCAAGCATGAACCCAAGTCTGAATTTGCACAGTCAATAATCTACAGATACAATCTAGTTCAACAGATACATCTATTCAACATCAAACAACTATACGTTAATGGGCTACAAAACTCAAAGAAGAATTTGGAAGACCAGAAATTATTAGGGTTAGGGAGAGATGTGGGTAAAAAAATAGAAATAGATTGATGTGTGGAGGCTCAGCGGGAGTTAACTAAGTCTTAATCTCAAAGCAGGAAATAGGTTGGGTAGGATGAAATTAGAGAGAGAGGAAAAAAAAAGGGAACGGGAAAAGAAAAGAGACCAGAAAACATAGAAAGGTAAAACTTAATAAAATTATGTAGAATCCATAACAATCTATTTAGATAAGAACGTGAATTTATTGAGAGAAGGGGAGGGATATAAAGGAGATGTGAAAAACTTAAAAATAAAAATGCTTAAAATATTATATAGGTATAAAGAGGTAGTACTGCTATTAAGAAATTTAAGTCTTAGAGGTTTTGACTTGAGTAATAAATTTGTAGATTAAGTGTGTACACAATGTGGGATAAGGTCTAATAGTCAACTATGGGTTTATCTGAGGGTGTGCAGGCCAAGAATTAAGTCACATAAAGAAGAACGAAAGAGAGGAGCAGGTGAAAATGATAAGAAAGGAAGAAGAAAAAGATGAGAAGTTCAGTAGAGCTAAACAAAAAACAAAAAGATAATTTAAAAAGAGAAAAAAAAAGAGAAAGAAAACCAAAAAAGAAAGCAAAAACGCCCACTCCCGTATCCCCAAAATAAAATTATAAGAGGAAAAGAAAGTTTCTGGAAAACATTTTTTTTTATCAAAAAAGGCAAAGATTAAAAATTGAAAAAAGTTTTAGAAAAGAAAAAAAAATTTATATAAGGTATCAAAAATTAAAAATTAAAAAAAGAAGATGAAGAAGAGAAAAAAAAGAAAAACAAACAAACAAAAAACAAAAAAAAACAAAAAAAAACAAAAATCTTCTTTGATTTTTTTTTTTTTGGGGAGGAGTGGGAAAAATCCTGTATTTCCCTTGTGTCAGTAACCAGCCTCTTGTTTGAGTCTCTGGTCTGCTTGTGGTCCTGTGGCTTGGTTGGTTTCTTAAGTCAGTTTGTTGGAACAGGCAGTAAAATGCTCTGCTTTACCCAGGATTTCACAATCCTCATCCCAGGCTAGTTCATTGGGAGACAGATCTGCTTTGAGTATCACAAATGAGGGGCATGCAGTGATGAGGCTAGGTTCTGGTAGCTTTTCCCGGGCTGGTTTGTGAAAAGCTCACAGAACCCAGCCTGGACCCATTCTCAGGGTTTCTGTTTACTGATTTTCAATTGCTTGTGGAGGCTGCTAGCGGGAGGGGCAGCCTCTGGCTCTGATTACCCAGTGAAGAAACCCTCTCCTCGGGCTGGCTCCCTAGCTGGGTGACTTTTCCCTGGGTGGAGCTGAGTCTGGCAGGTTACGCCGCCGTTATGTTCTTGTGACCTGCTAAATGACTCGTTTTATTCCAAGGCCTGAGCTGGAGCTAGCAGCTCCTCCGAGCTTTGTCGGTATCCAAGATGGATATCACCAGTGCTGTGGGGAGGGGTGGCCTTCCCTCCTCTGCTCCCTGAGAAGGACTGAGGAAGTCAGTCTTCTACTCACGCCGAGTCTTAGTTCCTGGGTCGTCTCTGGTCTGCGAACTGCAGGATGAAGATGTCTGCTCCTTGTCGGTTCTTGCTGGTGTTGAGTAGAATCCGCTCACCTGCTGCATCTGGCTCCTTCGTCCTGGACTCTGTGTTGCTCAGGTGTGGCGGCTGCACTCGGCTGCCACCTCTACAGCTGCCTCCACCGCCGTGGCTGCTGGCAAGGGCTCAGAAGTGTCTCCTTGCCTGGATTTCCTTCTCTGGCCTAACTCTCTGTCCTGTGATGGCACACTTGGTGTAATTCTCTGACTTAGGACTGTTCACTGGAACTCTAAATCTGCTTTCTATGCGAGAGCTTACTTAGACTCCAGCTTCAACTCTGTCATCTTCCTGGACTCTCTAGGGAAAGGATTTAAACTCAATTTGTTGTAACTCTGCCTCAGCTTCAATCACCTCAGGTGGTGGGCTGCCATGGGCCACACACACACACACACACACACACACACACACACACACACACACATACACACACACAGATAGAGAGAAAGAGAGAGAGAGTAAGAGAGAGAGAGAGTAAGAGAGAGAGAGAGAGAGAGAGAGAGAGAGAGAGAGAGAGAGAGAGGGAGAGGGAGAGAAGGAGAGAGAGAGGGAGAGGGAGAAAGGGAGAGAGAGAGGAAAGCCGCGGGATGGATTTTTACATTTTGTTCCTTTCCAAGGTGACCATCCTGGGTCTTAATGACATGCTGACAAAGATTACTTCACCTTGCAATGTTGAAGGATAGTTGGCTATAAGGGAAGCCATAGGCCCATGCAGCAATGTAGGCCCTGATTTCGAGTCCTGGTCCTGACACATACCAATATGTGGAATTCCCAATACACTCGTTCTTATGCATCGAAATGCCGATGGAATGTGAGCAAACTCATGATTGAATGAGAAGTTTCTGAGTGCATCAATCAGTCTAGTCTAAAATTAGATGCCATGATCCTAGGATGCTGATTGATCTTAATGAATAGTCTATTAAGCATGAAAAGATTCTTCAATGGTGGCATAATAACTACCTAAGAGTTGGTAGGAACCTAGTTGATATACTTGAATCCCAGGCGGATGTCTCTGGCATTCTATACAAACATATATTTATTGGTAAACTACCACCTGCCTATCCATGTATGGCTATTTTGTCCACCACTGTGGCTCAATCTCAGTGTTTGGGAACTGCCTGGCAGCTTCCTGCGCTAGAGTTTGCCATGTTGACACACCCATTCGTGAATTGGGTCTGCTAGGCCCTGAGCTCAGGTCCCAGCACTGCCAACATTTGGATCGTGGAGTAAAAAGTGGAGTGTAACACCTGTTTTCCTTTTCTCTGAGTGTCCTGGGTGTAAGACATGAAAGAGAACATGTCTACAAATCTAGATATATGTGATAGGATGTCATCAATATAATAAATGGAATGTGTGTTATCACAGTCAATAAAATAAGTGGTAAATAAATGAATAAAACAGAAATACAATAGATAACCACAACAAACAGTATATGGACTGAACATCAATAGGTAGGTACAAATCCTATCTTTACAATGTATATAAATAGTGTGTTTCCCAGGGCTGGGGCATGAATTCAGGCCTAGGGAGCAGGCCTGACTTTCTTGTCCTCAAGCATGGTGAGCTTCCCTTTCATCCACAGTGCTACAGAGTTACCCAGACCCTAAGTTCAAATCCAAAGCCTGGCAGATAAAATGGCAACAATTGCAAGCCAGGGAAATTTTTTTTGCCAAGCAATTTCTTGAACTCAGGTCATGGCAACTCTGCCTCAGCTTCCATCACCCTAGGCTGTAGTGCAGCCACTGGAACCACAGATGATCCTGGGATCCTAGACCTCCAGGCCTTGCAACGGGGAGGATGCAGAGAAAATAAGTGGTGGGATGACCTTTTTAGATTTTGCACCATGACCATCTGGGTCTGAATGACACAGCTCCAAAGGGTACTTCACCTTGCATTGCTTAAGGCTGGTGGGCTATTGGGCTATTGGGCCATAGTCCTGCAGGGCAATATAGGACTAGAGTCGAATCCCAATCATGTCACTTCTGGATGATGGGAGATCCTAAGAGACTCATTTCAATCTATAAGAATAATGGTGGAATGTTATAAATGTCACTGTTGAATGAGTTGCTCGTGAATGATACTCCTATAAAATTAGACATCATGGTTTAGTCGGCTGGTTGATTTTATATAATATGAAACATTAAAAGAATACTCTTTCTTACAGGGATGCAATGATTTCAGGATGCCAATTTTACTTAAGAGTTTATTTTTTTATTTTTTTATTGTGAAAATAATGTACAGAGGGGTTACAATTACATGGGCAAGATAATGAGTACATTTCTTATCAAGCATTGTAGCTTCCTCTTTTGTTTCCCTTTCCCATCCATTAACATCCTTCCCCCGCCTCCAAATCCAATCCTCCCCAACCCCTCTTCCTCAACCCACCCCCACACCAAAGTTGTAAAATTAGTTTTCAACATAACGACTTGTACAACTCAGTGAGGATAAAAACAATAACATTAATTACATGGAGGCATAATAATACCCAAGAATGGTAGTAATGTAGTCTATATAACTGAATAATGGATAGACATCTCTGGCACTCTATAAAGATATATATTTATTAGCGTACTACCATCTGAGTGTCAATCTGTTCTTATTTTGTCAACTGCTGGGGCTCAATCTCAGGCCCTGGGAACTTCCTGTCAGCTCAATTTGCCCCAGGATGCCATGCTGACAGTGACCCATTCATGAATTTGTCCCTGTAGGCCATGAGATCAGATATCAGAACTCCCAAACAACGAATCATGGAATAAAAAGCTGATGGTGACACATGTTTTCCTTTTCTGTGAAAGTCCTGGGTGTTAGATATGAAGCAGAATACATATGTACACCTATATCATATGTAATCAATGTAATCAATGTTCTATGTGCCATAATAGACAATAAAATAGTCAATACATGAACAAAACAAAAAATAAAATGAATAAATATACTGAACTCAATATGTACATACATATGTCTGTAAATATAAATCATATATTTAAAATGTACATGAATAGGATTTTATTTAGTGCAGAGGATCGATTTCAAGCCTAAGGAACAGATTTGAATTTCTTGACTTCAAGGAGGCAAGCTTCCCCTTCCCACACGGTGCAACACAGTTACCAAGACCATGAGTTCAAATCCCAGTCCTGGCAAGAAAAATGACACCTCTATGCTATATGACACCCAATTCTTAGGTATTTCATTCCGCCTCCATTTAATGAATTTGATTGTTGAAATGCTTAATAAAGTATTAACTAAAATCGATCAGTGTCCTATAATATAATTGTGTATAATTTTATACTGGAATCATTCAAGAACTGCCCATTCAATCATGACACACATCACATTCCATTGGTATTCATATGGATAAAATGAGTTTCTTAGTATCTCCTGCCATTTGAAAGTGGCAGGACCAGGATTCGAACTGTGGGTTCCAGCTCCCACCACTTAAACTTGAGGATAGGGAACTCATCGGTCTGTCCAAGAACATCAGCAAGACCAATGATTAGGCAGGCACCAGTGGCTCTCAGCACTCCTCCTTGATACTTACAAGGCTGTGAAAGGAGGGTCATGTTCAAAGTCACCCTAGGCAGGAAAGTCCTTGAGACCACTGTCCAACTTAAGTGGCAACAAAGCCACAAAAAGAGACATGTGGCTCACGCTAGCCTTGATCCAATGCAGCTCTTAGACTGTGCCCAGATCCTGAGTTCAAGGTCTGAGACTGGCAACAAACAGCCATACACAACAATTTGTGCAGCCATCCAAGTAAAGCAGGTCACCCTTTTGTACCCAACTGAATTGGACAGAGTTCCCTGGGAAAGGGTCTGGCGAAGCCGCTGTCATTTTTACTCCGCCCATGTTGCCTGCATCACAGGATTCTGGCCACAAACCCATTCTTTCCTTGTTCTTTCTGACCAATGGGATTCAAGAATGCTGGCCATGCCCACATTCCATGCTGCCCTGCAGCACCAGAATTACCTCTGTTGGTTGACACCACTACCAGCCATTGAGGAAAGTATAGGTGGCTGAGTGGTGAGCAAGAGATTCGAGGTAACTTTGGAGTGGGTTAGGATATTGACCTCTTAGTCACTGAGTGGGAGAATAGAGGATTCCCCAGAGCCTGGGAATGTGGCCAGCCCATCTTTCCCATCACAGCTCTCAGATGTCTGAAACAACAAGATTCCATGAGAGAGCTGAGGACAAGAACTACTACAAGAACACCAGCAGAAGAATACTCCCTTCAGATCTGCAACATTCAACAAAACAAAGAACACGAAAAAGAGAGGGAGGCTCAAGACAAACATCATCTTATAAATATGATAAAAACAATTACGTAAAAGGAAAAAAAAAACAAAAAAAAATTTGAATACTTATCCTGGGGTTCATTCCATTAACATCAACTTATCTGAACTTAGTTATTACAAATAAGGGAAACCATGGGACCTATGTTTCTTTGGGCCTGGCTTACTTCACTTAATGTAATTTTTCCAAGTCTTTCCATTTCCTAACAAATGGGACAATGGCAGTCTTTCTAATGGAGGCATAGAATTCCATTGGGTATATATACCACATTGTCTTGATCCATTCATCTACTGAGGGGCATCTGGGTTGCTTCCATAACTTAGCTATGGTAAATAATGCTGCAATAAAAATTGTCGTGCTGGTAGCTTTAGTTTGGTCTTGTTTGTGATCATTTGGGTAAATGCCCAAAAGTGGGATTGCCAGCTCATAAAGGAACTCTATGTGGAGTCTTTTGAGGAATCTCCATGCTGCTTTCCAAAGTGGTTGAACAAGTTTACACTCCCACCAACAATGCAGTAAAGTTCCCTTCTGTCAGTATGCCCTCCAGCAGCTGTTGTTATTAGAATTTTTGATTATAACCATTCTAACTGGGATGCGGTGGTATATCATTGTTGTTTTGATTTGCATTTCTTTTATGGCTAGAACTTGAGCATTTTTTCATGTGTCTATTGGCCATCCTTCTTTCCTCTTCAGAGAAGTTTCTCGTTAAGTCTTTAGCACAGTCATTTATTGGGCAATTGTTTGTTTGAAGATTTGTTTTGGAGGGATTTAATTTTTTAAGTTCCAGGTATATTTTACATATGAGACCCTTGTCTGTTGTATGGCTAGTGAAAATCTTCTCCCAATGCGTGGGCTTTCTATTGATCTTCCAAGCTATGTCCTTTGCCATGCAGAAGCTCTGCAATTTCATGCAATACCATTTGTCCAACCTTTCTTTCATTTGTTGTGTTTCTGGGGCTCTATTAAGAAAATTTAGGCCTATGCCAAGGAGACCTAGGGTTTCTCCTACTCCATTCTGTAATGTTTTCAGAGTGTCTGCTTTGACTCTGAGGTCATTGATCCATGTGGAGTTGATTCTGGTGCAAGGTGATATATAAGGTTCTAGCTTTAGTTTTCCATAAGTAGTTAACCAATTTTACCAGCACCATATACTGAAGAGGCTGTCTTTCTTCCATTCTGTTTTTTTTAGCTCCATTATCGAAGATTAGATGGCTACAGGTCTTTAGGTTCATTTGTGGGTTTTCAAGTCTGTTCAATTGGTCCTGGGGTCTTTTCTTGTGCCAGTACCAAGCTATTTTGATTACTATGGCTTTGTAGTAGAGTTTGAAATTTGGCATTGATATTTCTGCAGCACTGTTCTTTCTGTTAAAGATTGTTTTTGTTATTCAGGGTCTTTTGTTTTTCTATATAAATTTTTGGATTGCGTCTTCTATTTCCTTGAAGAATAAGATTGGAATATTGATAGGTATCACATTGAATTTGTAGATAGCCTTGGGAAGTATGGCCATTTTCACAATGTTGATTTTTCCAATCCAGGAGCATGGGAGTTTTTGCCAAATTCTAAGTTCTGGTTTGATTTCATTTTTCAGGTTTTCAAAGTTTTCACCATAGATGTCCTTCACTTGTTTGGTTAATTCCTAGGTATTTTATTATTTGTGGGGCTATTACAAATGGAGTTGCTTTCCTGATTTCAGTCACACTTTTCTCATTGTTGGCATATACAAAAGCCATTGATTTATGAAGGCTAATTTTATACCCTGCTACTTTGCCAAAGTTTTGAATCATATTGAAGAATTTGGGAGCAGAGTCCATGGGATTCTTTAAATGCAAGATTATGTCATCTGCAAAAAGGGAGAGTTGTATTTCTTCTTTTCCTATTTGGAACCCCTTGATGTTTACATCTTGTATTATTGCTGTAGTTAGGCAATTTAATACTAGATTGAAGAACAAGGGAGTGAGTGGGCATCCTTGTCTCGTTCCTGAGTTTCGAGGACATGGAGTTAATTTTTCAACATTGAGCATAATACGGGCTTGAGGTTTTAATATACAGCTTTTATTGTACTGAGGAAGGTTGCATGGATTCCTAGTCTTTGCAGAAACTTCATCATAAAGTGGTGTTGGATCTTGTCAAATGTTTTCTCTGCATCTATTGAGATAACCATGTGGTTCTTATTCTTGCTCTTGTTGATGTGAATTACGTTATCTTGTTTGCGTATATTGAACCAGCTTTGCATCCCTGAAATGAATCCTGTTTGATTGTGACCTATGATTTTTTGGATAAATTGTTGAAGTCGATTCGCCAAACTTTTGTTGAAAAGTTTTGCATCAATGTTCATCAAAGATATGGGTCTATAGTTCTCTTTCTTTGATGAGTCCCTGCCTGGTTTTGGGATGAGGGTTATTATAGATTCATAGGATGAATTTGGTAGTAAACTTTCTCTTTCAATTCCATTAAAAATTTGAAGGAGCATTGGTGTGAATTCTGCTTTGAAGGCCTTGTAGAACTCTGCTGTAAAACCATCTGGTCCTGGGCTTTTCTTAGCTGGGAGGTCTCTTATTGCTATTTCTATTTCAATGCTTGATATGGGCTTGTTAAGATGGTTTAACTCATCTTGATTTAGTTTTGGCATGTTGATATTTGCTAGGAAAAGGTCCATTTCTGCCATGTTCTCAAACATATTAGCATAAAGGTTTGAGAATCATTCCCTTATAATTTTCTGAATCTTGTTTGTTTCTGTGGTGATATTTCCATTCTCATCTCTGAGTTTGTTTATTTGGGTGTGTTCTCTTCTTTTTCTGATAAGATTTGCTGGGGGTCTGTCTATTTTGTTGATTTTTTTCAAAGAACCAACTCTTTGTTTTGTTGATTCTTTCTATTTTTTATTCTAATTCATTTAATTCTGATTTAATTTTAATTATTTCTTTCCATCTACTTGTTTGGGGTTTATCTTGCTCTTTTTCAAGGAGGCTCATCTGTCTCATTAAATTGTTAGTTTCAGATCTATCGAATTAGTTGATGTAAGAACTCAAAGATATAAACTTGCCTCTGAGTACCACCTTTGCTGTGTCCCAGAGGAGCTAGTAGTTTGTGTGCTCATTTTTGTTGAATACCATGAACACATGAATTTCGTTTCTAATCGCTTCCATGACCTACTGGGGGTTCAACAGTGTGTTGCTCAGCATCCATATGTTACAGGACTTTCTTTTGTTGCTTTTGGTGTTGAGTTCTAATTTTTTTCCTTTGTCATCTGAGAGAATGCACGATTTTACTTCAGTGTTCCTGAATTTGGAAATGTTTGCTTTGTGACCTAAAATGTAGTCTATTTTGGAAAATGTTCCATGTGCTGCTGAGAAGAACATGTATTCTGATGCTGCTGGGTGAAATATTTGGTAGGTGTCTTTTAAATCTATTTGATCTATGCGGTTTTTTATATCTGTGGTTTCTCTGATGAGTTTTTGCCAAGTTGATCTATCTAGTGGGGATAGTGGTGTATTAAAGCCCCTAACAATTAATTCATTTGGATCTATATGAGATTTGAGAGAAAGTAGTGTTTCTTGGATAAATTCGGATGCTCCATTGTTTGGGGAATAGAGATTTAGAATTGTAATCTCTCCTGAAGTAGAGATCCCTTAATTAGTATTAAGAGACCTTCTTTATCTCTTCTAACTAATTTTAATTTGAAGTCTATTTTATTTGATATTAGTATTGCAACTTCTGCCTGTTTATTGGACCCATTTGCTGGATAGATTTTGTTTCAGCCTTTCACATTCAAAATGTGTAGTTTTTAATGGACAAGGTGGGATTCCTGAAGGCAATAGGTAGAAGGATCTTCCTTTTTAATCCAACTAGACAGTATATGTTGCTTACTTGAAGCGTTAAGCCCATTAATGTTAAGAGGTAGGACTTAGAGGTATTTGGGAGTTCTTGCCCTTTTATTCACTTCTTTGTGGCTGCCACAACAGGGTTCTTCCTATGGTTCTTGGATTCTCAGTTTGGGTGTGGTTTCTTGGTGTTTATTGTGGTCTTGTAGGTTTTCTATGTGTAGGACATCTTTAGGTATCTTTGTAGAGCTGGTTTGGTGGAGATATATTGTTTCAATTTTTCATTGCTACGGAAGATTTTTATTTGACTTTCAGTTATGAAGGAGAGTTTAGCTGGATACAGTATTGTTGGTTGATAGTTGCTTGTCTTTAGGTTATGGCATACATCATTCTAGGCTTTTCTTGCTTTAATTGTCTCTGCTGAGAAATCTTAGGTGATTCTAATTGGTTTCCCTTTATAGGTTATTGATCTTTTCTCCTTGACAGCTTTAAGGATTTTTTTCTTAGTCTGAATTGATCCTGTGCGGATAATAATTTGACAGTAGGATGTCCTGTTCTGGTCTGGTCTATTTGGAGTTCTAAAAGCTTCTTGTATTTGAATAGCCCTATCTTTTTGCATGTTTGAAGTTCTCTGCTAGGATCCTGTTAAACAAATTTCCTAGACCATTAACTTCTGACTCTAGGTGTTCCTTTACACCCATTATCCTCAGATTAGGCTTTCTGATGGTGTTTTCCAAATAGAATTGAATAGATAAATCATATTTCTTGGATTTGTCTTAGATGGGCTTATGTTCTTTCTCTATAGTATCTAGGCTGTATTGAATCCCTGAGATTCAATCTTCTACATGGTCTAACCTACTGTCAAACTTTCTACTTCATTTTTTATTTCTTCTCCTTCTAATTGGTCGACTTTGATGACTTCAAATTCTTTGTTGGACCTTTGTTCTAGATCTTGTAAGAAGTTCTTTATTTCCTTAATTTGGTGTTCAGTATTTATTCTCAAATCACTTAGTTGATTTGTTATGGTTTCCTAGGACTCCCATTCCTTCTGTTGTTCTCCAATGAGCATTCCCTTTACTGTCTACCTGATTTCTTTCAGCTCTCTGTTTCTGTATTCCATGAATGCATCCATTCATCTTTGTCCTTTCTCATCCCGATCTCTCAGTTCCTGTATTTCTATTTGATTAAGATCCCCATGTTTACACATTTCCTGTATTTCTCTTTGAGTGTTCTCAGCCTGTTCACGCCATTCCTGACTTTCTCTTTGTCTGTTCTCAGCCAGCTCACATAATTGCTGTCTATCTGTTTGACTGATCTCAACCTACACTCACAATTCCTGTCTATCTCTTTGTCTGATCTCAACCTGCTCACACCATTCCTTTATTTCTCTTTGAGTGTTCTCAATCTGCTCACGAAATTCCTGTATCAATCTTTGAGTAGCTTCCTCAAGCTCATGAGTCTCCTGTATTGATCTTTGGTTTGCCTTCTCTCTCTCGCTATCATGCTCACACTGAGAGTTTTGCAGGTTTTAACTCTTTTCATTTACCCTGTTTACCTGTATTGTTTGTAGAGCTTTTTGGGAACTCTCCTCTGGATTATTATTTATCTATTCTCTCCCCTGATTGTCATGAATGGGAGTTGAGAACCCCAGGCTTGCCATTTTTCTTGTGTTTTTCAGGCTTGTTCTGCCCATTTGGGATGAGAATAACATGTTTTGTGCTAGAACACTATTTTAAGGTAAGCATCAACCAAAGTCCCTAGTTGCACAGTCAAAAGTCTGCAGATACAATCTGGTTTAAGAGATGCAATCTATTGAACATCAAACAACTATGTCTTAATGGACTAAGAACAGCAAAGGAGAATTTGGCAACCAGAAATTATTAGGTTTAGGTAAAATTTGGGGAACAATAGGATTGGAGGGATGTGGGAAGGTGAGGAAGAGTGGATTTAACCATGTCCTCATCTCAAAGAGGGAAATTGATTGGACAGAATGATAGCAGCGAGAGAAAAAAGAGTAAGAAAAGAGAAGAAAAAGGAAAAAAATCACAAGAAAAAATGGAAAAACAAAAATTTAATATTAAAAATTGAAACCCTTAAAAACTGCAAGTTTGAAGAAGCAGTATTCAGAGAAGAATGGTGATGGGATGAGAGGAGGGGAGGCATAGAAAGGAAATATGAAAAACTAGAAAAATAAAAATGTTTTAAAATATTATATGGGTATAAAGAGGTAATACTGCTATTAAAGAATTTAAGTCTATGAGGTTTTGAATTGAGTAATAAATTTCTGGATTAAGTGTGTACACAATGGAGTATAAGATCTAATAATCGACGACAGGTATATTTGAGGTTGAGCAGAACAGCAATTAAGTCATGCAGAAAAGAATGAAAGAGAAGAAGTGAAAAGAATGAGAAAAGATAGAAAGAAAGAAAGAAAGAAAGGAAGAAAGAAAAGGATCAAAAGTTCAGTAGAGATTAAAAAATAAGCACACACATATATTCACCTAAAATAAAAATTATATGAGGAAGAAAACAATAAACAATAAAAACAAAAATTTTAAAAAACAAAAAAATAAAAATAAATAAAAATAAGGTACAAAAACAATAAGAAAGTACTTTGATTTTTTTTTGTGGGCTGAGGGATGGGAAGATTCTGTATTTCCCTTGTGTCAGTAACGAGCCTCTTGGTGGAGTCCCTGGTCTGCTTGTGGTGTTTGGTTTTCCTGTGGCTTGATTGGTTAGTTAAGGCAGTTTGTTTGGGCAAGCAGATAATGCTCTGCTTTAGCGAGGATTTTGTGATCCTCCTCTCAGGCTAGTTCAGTGGGAGAGGGATCTCTTTTGAGTATTGCAAAAGAGGGAGATATCTGTTTTCAATTGTTTGGTGATGCTTTGATGAGGCTAGGTTCTGGGTTGAGTTGAGGCCTTTCAGCAAACAGTAGCTTTTCCCTGAGGGGCTAGCTTCTGAGACACTCACAGAGCACAGCCTGGAGCCTTTCTCAGAGTTTATGTTTACTGAATTTCAACTGACTAGGCTGCTGTAGGGAGGGGCAGCCTCTGGCTCTGTTTACCCAGTGAAGAAAGCCACTCCCAGGTGGCAGATTTCCCCTGCCTGGGGTGGGTAACTTTTTCCTGGGTGGAGTTGAGCCTGGCAGGTCTGGGCAGGTTCCTGTGACCTGCCAAATAGCTGTCTTGTTATCTCCCAAGGCTGAATTGGAACTGGCAGCTCAGCAGAGCCTTTGTCAGTATCAAAGATGGAGCTCTCCAGTAGTGGGGTGGGGGATGAATGCCTTCCCTCCTCTGATCCATGAGAAGGAGTGAGTATGTCAGGCTTCTACTCATGATGCCAGAGTCTTGGTTCCTGGGTTATCTCTGATCTGCTATCTGCAGTGTGAAGATATCTGCTCCTTGTCAGTTCTTGCTGGTGTTGTGTAGAATCAGCTTGCCCGCTGCATCTGGTGCATTTGTCCCAGACCATGTGGCAGGTGTGACAGCTGCTGCCGCTGCCACAGCTCCTGGCAAGTGCTCAGATCTGTCTCTTTGCCTTGATTTTCCCTCTCTAGCCAAACTCTCTGTATTGTGATGGCACACTTGGTGTAATTCTCTGGCCTAGTACTGTTCACTGGAACACTAAAACTGCTTTTTATGCTAAAGTTTGTTTAGCCTCCAGCTTCTCCCCCGCCATCTTCCACACCCTATCTTGAGGCTTATTTTATATTCCTGACATTTTTCTACAGTTATAGTTAATTTTCCATAATGGGCTAATGTATTATATTGGATATACAAAAGTAAACTGAATGCTTATTCCATTAATCCTTTGCCACTTGTCTAATACCAATATAAATTATCCATGTGTTTGAGGTAATGAAAATATCAACAGATATAAACAAGATAAATCAGTCTGTAGTAGACAAGTATTTTCACCTTTATTTTGAAAGTTGGTCCTTTTTTACACTACAGAATATTCTTGAGAAAATGTGCTCCAGGCTCCACAACTGAATAATATTACGGTTTAATTTATCATAAGAGAAGGAAAGAAGAGGAACCTTCCTTCCAAAAGTTTGATCCCAGGAATGTGATGTACTTTATGGTGCCTAGTTGGAAATGAACAATTTTCACAGTCAACCTTGGAAAGCCATCTTGATAGACAACTTCTGTAAGTGGTTACAAAGCACTATTGATGGCTTTGCAATGATGCCTGATTGCCTCATTGTGGGACAATTAAAACAGGAATTTAGTAAGCTGTTCTTTGTAGTTTTAGAAAAAAAACCATTGACTCTAGGCCAGGGGATCACAGGGGCCAAGAGAAACTACTAACTTGAATAGTAATCCTAGACCTCTAAAACAAAACACACACACACACACACACACACACACACACACACACACACACACACACACACAAACACACAAAAAGCACTCCAGTAAGCACAGCCAAGCAGGGTTGCTATTACAGCCTACATGAAGTCAGGCAAAAAACTGAAGCTGAGAGTCATTTAGCCGATAGCTAAAATATTTTTATGAGGCAAACTCAAATGAGACTCCAGAGAGAGGGTCAGAAAGTCTGATCAGAGAGACTAATATTGGTCACACAAAGATTAGAAAGTAGAATTCCTTGTAGAACAAATAAATCATAGAAATCCTGTGCATGTAAAAAAAAGACAGCAGACCAAATTCCAGAAATTCACATTTTCTTAGAAGTCAGCTTAATCAATTATCAATTCAAATCTTTGAATTCTTAAATATTTGACCATATGTGGGAGAAGACTGAAGAGAAAGAAAATGGCATCATTCTCTTAGAAGGTCCAATATCACATTAGGAAGTAATCCAGCACAGATTTGTAATAAAAAGAAAACACATTTATTCCAAATGAGGGTTTTATTTCTTTTGATGTAAAAGTTCTTAAATTAGGTGCTAGTAATTACCATACAATTGATCCAGTCTCCCAGCTGAATTGATACTGACTGCAGTATTCCCACATGAAGGAAAAGAGAAAATTTACAAATATCTGATGAAATGAGTAAAAGGTGAAGTGTTCTAATAGTAATATCTGAGATTTAGATACAGGTGAAGAGGGCGATTTTCTTTTCTAAAAATCCCCCATTTTTACCTGGTGCCAGTGGTTCACAGCTGTAATCCTAGCTACTCAAGAAGCTGAGATCTGAGGACTTCAATTCAAAGACAGCCTGGGCAAGAAAGTCCCTGAGACTCTTATTTCCATTTAACCCCCAGAAAACCAGAAGAGGCACTGTTGCTCAAGAGGTAGAGCACTCACCTTGAGTTGAAGAACAGTGCCCAAGCCCAGACTTCAAGCACCTCGAACAACAACAACATATCCCCATTTCGTGGATTGCCTACATCTTCTCTTAACACTCAACAAAGGAGCCATTTTATCACCCACTACCTTTAAGTCCTAAACTAGCTATTGGAAATAGATTCATTTGTTATCTTATATCAAACGGTTCATATTTGCGGAAACAAATACCAGCAGTGGTAAATTTTTTCCAGTCCTTCAACTCTGGGCCTGGGCCCTGAACATGGATATACTGGGAGCTTTCATGTGAGGCTGTTTGTTATTGATTGGATTACTGCCCAGGAGGAAAATTACTGGGGCTTAAGGGAGATATAGGTTTAGTCTTTTCAGGAAACTCCGTCCTGCATTCCACAATAGTTGAACCAGTTTAATTTCCCACCAACAGTGTAATTGAGTTCCCAATTGGCCAGCATTTGCTACTGTTAGTTTTCTTAGTAATGGCCATATTAACTGGGACGAAGTAGAATCTGTCTTGATTACTTATAGATTTGTATGCACCTTCTAGTTTCAATAAGTGAATGAATCCATGAAACCTATATTGCTCTGTGTCTGCATTCCTTTCTCATTTAATGTAATTTTTCCAAACCTTTCATTTTCCTTACCACTGGTGAAAAGTCATCTTTCTGATGGTTGAATGTAATCCCATTGTTTGTTTGTGTGTGTGTGTGTGTGTGTGTGTGTGTGTGTGTGTATTTGTGTGTCTCTGTGTGTGTGTGTATGTGTGTAAGATGACTATAGGCCCATAAATTCATTTCTAAGCATTTTGTATCATCTGTAATTTTGTAATTCCATATTAAATTTGGATTGCTTTCTCTACTGCACTGAAGAATATTGTTGGGATTTTGGTGAGTATTGCATTGCCAATTGTTTGGGGGAAGTATTGCAATTTTTATGTGTGTCTTTTCTTTTTTGGCACTGGGGATCGAACCCAGGACATTGCACTTGCTAGGCAAGCGCTTTACCACTGAGCTACATCCCAGCCCAGTATTGCAATTTTTAAAATGTTAATTCTTCCAACCAGGAACATTGAAAGACTTTCTATTTCCTTGAATCTCCTTCAATTTCCCTTTTTATATTTTTAAAGTTTTCACATATAGGTCCTTCACAATTTTAGTTAAATTAATTAATTCCTAGTTTTGTAGTTGTTGTTTTGTTTTGTTTAGATTTGATTTGTTTTTGAGGCTAATACATATGAGGTTGTATTTTGGATTTCCCCATGGATCTTCCCATTGTTGGTAACAGAAAAACTAATGATTCTTGTGGTTTTTCCCCCTGGTACATTGCTGAAGGGTAGCATCACCTGAACTAACTTGAGGGAGGAAGCCACAGGGTCCTTTAAATACAGGGTCATTTCATCTGTAAAAGGGGATAGTTTTACTTCTTCCATATTTGGATCTGCTTTATGTTTTTCTCTTGTCTAATGTTCTTGCAAGAAATTCCACTACCATATTGAAGAGTAGTAGAGAGAGTGCACATCCTTGTCTCATTCCTGATGTTAATGTCTTTAGGCTTCCACCGTGAGGTAAATGCTAATTATCTGTGTCATATACATACTCAGTATTATATTGATTCTCAGACCTTTTAAACATAAAGCGGTACTGGAGCTTGTTCAAAGCTATTTCTACATCCCTATAGAAGATCATGTGTTTCTTGTCCCTGCTTCTGCTGATAGTTTGTTTTACGTTTATTCACAAGAATATTAAATCCACTTGTATCTAAGATGAATCCTGTTTGATCATACCATATGATTTTTCTTTGGTAGTTGCTGAAATTGGTTAGTGAGAATTTTATTAAGAAGTTCTTCTTTAATGCTTATCAAAGAGTTGAATTCATAGTTCTCTTTCTTTGGTGAGTCCCTATGTGATTTGGGGAAGAGTCTAATTCTAGCTTCATAGAATGTGTTTGATAATGTGTCTCTCATAGATACTAGAAGGATGCATCTTGTTTTTAAATGCAACCTAATCTATGTCCTCTATTTGGAAATTTAAGTCCATTGATATTGAGAGTTGACAGAAATATCTGATAAGTCCTGATATGTTATACACCAGTTGTTAGGAGCTGTGCCTGATCTACTCTTAATAAATTTACCTTGAACTCTGGTAAGGAACATTTATATAAGCAGTTCCTGTTCTTCTTGATCTTCTCTATGTACGATATATTTGATTAAATTCTATCATGCTGATTTGGTGGAGATACGTTGTTTCAAGTTGTCTTTGTCATGAAATATGTTTATTTATTCTTTAAATGTAAAGGAAAGTTTGGCGTGGGACCTTATTCACGGTTGGTAGTTGTTTACATTTAGTGTTTGTCATATATCATTCCAGGCTCTCCTTTTCACCATATCAGCTAAGAAATCTGTTTTTCTTCTGACTGTATATCCTTTATAAATAATCAATCTTTTCTGTATGGCAGCTTTAAGAATCCTTTCCTTGATCGTTAATGATCCTCTAATGGATTAGGATGTCATGGTGGATTGTTCAGTTCTAGAATTCTGTGTTTGTTCTAAAGGCTTCTCTTCTCTGAATGAGCCTATCTGTTTGGATGTTTGGCATGTTCTCTGATAGAATTCTGTAATATGTTTCCCATCCATTTAGTTTCCTGCTCTTCTCCTTGATACCAATCTCTCCGAAATTTGATCTTCTAACTGAGTCTTGACGTTCTGGCAAGATCATTTCTTATTTCTTGGACTTGTTCTAAGTGATTTTTTCCTCTTTCTTATTAGATCTATTCTGTATTTGGCCCTGAGATTATCTTCTATGTCATCTATTTGCTGTGGAGGCATTCTACTTTGTTTTTTATTTCCCTGTCTTCTAGTTGGTAATTTTTTAGGAGTTCTATCTTTCTATTAAAGCTTTGTTTTAGGTCTTTTATGGACTTTCTGTACATTTTTTGGGGTCCGGTCATGGGGCCTGAACTCTGGGCCTGGGCACTGTCCCTGAGCTCTTCAGCTCAAGGCTAGCGCTCTACCACTTGAGCCACAGTGCCACTTCCAGGATTTTTCTTTCTTTCTTTCTTTCTTTCTTTCTTTCTTTTTTTTTTTTTTTTTTTTTTTTGCTTATGTGGTGCTGATGAATCGAACCCAGGTCCTCAGGCAGGCAAGACAAGTGCTCTACCACTGAGCCACCTTCCCATCCCTCTGTACATTTTTTCTTTGGGTGGGGGATTTGCAAGGGTTGTTTTCTTAGCTGTGTCTTCTCTCATATCTTTTAACTAGGCATCCAGTTTTTCTTGAACTCCCTTGACTTCTCAGACTTTATTGATTTTTTTGTTTGTAGTCTCCATGAATTATTTTGCTAATCTTTGGTTGGTCTCATTTGTTCACAAATTTCCTTGTAGAGGTTTTCTATCTTTCCATTAATTACATTTTTCAGCAGTATATGTAATAAGTTTCGATAACTCTCTTCTAGGTCCTTGATTGTCTGTTCAAATGCCTGGTTATTTACTGTGTGAATTATACTACCTTGACATCTATTTTCTTGTATTTTTCTGATTTCTTTTGTCCATTTGGAGGTGTTCTTTTGGGGGAATCTATGATCTTAATAGGTGACTCTCTATGTTCTTGGTTAATTTGCCAGGTCTTTGTTTGGTCTCCTGTTATGATTTGCTTTTCTGGATTTGCATTTTCGTCAGGTCCATTAAGTGTAGGAATAGAAAACAGTTGTGGTGAGATGTTGTGATGTTAATATTTGTGGTTACAGTGACAGTTCGGACTGTCCAGTAGTATGGTGAATTGTCTATGTGTATGGATGTGGCTTTCTCTGATGTACGCTTCTGTTCCTGCTTTTTTCCATGTTGCCCATTTATTTTCACACTGCAGATGTGCATTTGAATGTGTTGGTCAACACAGTCATAGCAGTCAACTACCTGGCTGGAACCTTTTCATAGAATTCTATTTTCTTGTGAAGACAGTATAAAATCTTCTTATGAATGATATGTTTATAATTATCTCTATATTTATAGACATATCTATAGACATATTTATAGCATATCTATAATTATAGCTGATTTAATGTGACCCTCTAGAAATGGAGTATCTGCTAGGACTATAAACCTCTGTTTCATTAGAGATTACTAGGGTAATTTTCTGTTGTTATTCTGTTATTGTTTTTCCTCTTCCTCAGATTTATTTTTATATTATGGATGTTTTTACATAATTTAGGATTTGCGATTGTTGTATCAGGTTATTTTTGTTTTTCTGCTTATATTACGTTGAAGTAGTGATTTCAGGCTTGTATGAAGAAACAGAAAGAGACAGAATGTTTGTTATTAAATTTGGGAGAAAGAAGATATTTTAACCTATTTACTACAAATAAATTCATATTAAGCAAAGCTAATGAAAATAATTACTAATTTACTCTTGAAAGGATGAGTATAGTACTCTTGGATATCTTGGAAGAAAAGACTTTAGACTCATTACAATTTATAACTTACATTAAAATTAGTGCCTAAACGTTCTTCTTCAGAAAGGGAAAAGCTCCATTGCTTTCATTTAGTATTATAAAATCATAATAGATGCATGTTTAATTGTTTTCCTCTGCTTTTTATCAAGTCCATTTTTCATCCATTAGGTATCTAGGGCTTTGAATGACCAATTTCTTAAAATACCTATATTTCTTATATTGTGATGTAAATCTCAGTAATATAAATATGAATTTATCTTTGAATGTTATCTTGAGCTACATTCATATGAAATTTATGCACTCTCAAACAAGAAACCTGACTATTTTACTCTATTCTATGTTTTAATCAATAAATCCATTCTCTTTAGAAATACGTTCTCATCTTTTATATTGCTCCAGTAAACATCATGTGTTTCTAGTACTTTCACTGACGTAAATATAAAGTTTGGAACAAGAAGACAACCTCCCTCCATTATCACTTTAAAGTAAACCCTTGGGGATTATTTTATATATAAAAATAAAAAAGTGCAATGCAATGTTTATACATGAATAACATAATGGGTAAGTCAAAAGACACAAGAACTACCACAGCAATTCTCAATTGACTTAAAGGCACCAAAATATTGTGTTCATGAATATCACTCATTTAAAAAAATAACTCGTCAATACAAAGTTTATATTATATTTGAAATTTACAAAATGAAAATTACACTCAGATTTGCTGTCAATATTCTGTTTCCAGTAATACATTTATTCAGCAAACAGGGAAACAAAAAATAAGGGTTTGTCACATATAATGAAAAACGTAGAAGCAGACTGTGTTTCCTTAAAATGATAAGTACGTGCAAATTGTGTGATTTATTCAAAGATACTATAAACAGTCATAAGAAGATTTGTGATCAGAAGTGATAGGTAAGAAAAGTACCTGGAAAACTGTATACATACATTGAGCTTTCAATATAGGATGACAAGTTTTCAATAAATGAGCCTATTATTCTCTATTTCTAACACACATACAGTATTCTACATTTTCCCACATACTTCCATTCTCTTACCTCAGTACCTGATTAATATTCTTATTTTTCATGATGTCAATTCTTTCTAAAATAACAAGGTGGGCATTCTGTCCCTAGATCCAATACATTTTAATATTTTGGAATAGTAGCATGAATTCATGGAGTTTGACTTGAATGTCAAGTTTGAAGATATTGTATTCAAGTTACTGTTAATTGGCATGAAACATACAAAGATACACGGTATACTAAGAAAGGACTTGATCTCGGGGAAACATACAGGTCCAAGCAAGATCCTGAATCAAAGAAAAGCAAGGGAACAAACATCAATCAACTATAATTACAAAGGAATGAAACTGATCTCCGATGTGTCTGGGTGGCAGCACTATGTGTGTGTGTGTGTGTGTGTGTGTGTGTGTGTGTGTGTGTGTGTGTGTGTGTGTGTGTGTGTGTGTGTGTGTGTGTGTGTGTGAGAAGAGAGAGAAAAAGAGAGACAGAGAGAGAGAATTTAGTGTGGCGTCCATATTTACAGTCCATAGAGCATTACCTGTTAGGGAGGATGTGCTCCTATCAGAGCTGTGATACTACTGTCATCACTTTAGTGCAAAAAACACTTGCTTAAACTCTAATTAGCTGGGCGCTGGTGGCTCACGCCTGTAATCCTAGCTACTCAGGAGGCTGAGATATGAGGATCGTGGTTCAAAGCCAGCCCGGGCAGGAGAGACCGTGAGACTCCTATCTCCAATAAACCACCAGAAAACCGGAAGTGGCGCTGTAGCTCAAGTGGTAGAGCGCTCGCCTTGAGCTGAAGAGCTGAGGGACAGCGCCCAGGCCCAGAGTTCAAACCCCACGACCGACAAAAAAAAAAAAAAAAAAAAAAACTCTAATTAAATTTGGAAAATAGACTAACATCTTATACGATTGTTTTGACAATTAATTACTATATTGAAGGCAAAAGGGAGGAATTAAAGATCAATATAATCTTTTCCTTATCTTCTAAATATTACACAGCCATAGATGTGATTTCAGGAGTCTTCTGCCATGTACTGCCAGTTGAATGACTAATATGCTTAATAATATGTAAATATGATAGGGAAATTGATCAGCCAGCAAGCACAAAGAACTAGTGATAAAATTGAGCTTTTGAGCAGGGTTGCCACAACTTTTAGGAGTGTAATTCTTTCATATGAACTTCAAATTTTGTGGCTTTCCCTGTGTGCTTAAATGGCAAGAAAGTACTGTAGAGACAAGAACTCCTGTTCAGCCAAGTAGAAAGTGTTCATGAGTCCCATCCTCATGTTGCAAATTTCCAGTCCACATAGACTCTCTTTTATTTTTTTTAATTTTTATTTATTTTTTATTGTGAAAATACTGTACAGAGGGCTTACAATTACATGAGCAAGATAATGAGTACATTTCTCATCAAGCATTGCAGCCTCCTCCTTTGTTTCCCCTTCCCATCCCTTCCCATCTTCCCTCCACCCCCCCACCCAATCCTCCCCGCCCCCCCAAGTTGTAAAGTTCGTTTTCGACATAACGACTTGTAGTTCTCATTGTTGCCTCCATCAGAAAGAATGCCATTGCCCCATTTGTTAGGAAATGGAAAGGCTTGGAAAAAATTACATTAAGTGAAGTAAGCTAAGCCCAAAGAAACATAGGTTCCATGGTTTCCCTTATTTGCAATATCTAGTATATGTCTGAATCAAGCAGAAAAGGTCAGATAAGGTGATGTTAGGGAAATGAACCCTAAGATATGTATTCAAATGTTTTTTTTTCATTCATGCGATTGTTTCTAATGCATTTATAAGATTATTTCTTTGTTGCTTTGTATGTCCCTCTTCCACAGTATAACCCCTGCTTTCACTGTATTTGATGTCGGTATAATTTGTGGAGGAGAAGGGGAAAGACACATAGACTCTCTTTTAGAGTGCTTTCATTTAATATACTTCAGCACCTCATCCTTACCTGTGGGAGACAGGAAAAAATATAATTTTGTTTGTGTATTAAATTATGTAAATTAGCATGTACAGGCATGATTTGTTTAAATACAGAAGTTTGTAATAAATATAATTAGGAATCATTTCTCAATAAAAATATAATGAAAATCACATAACAAGACTAGAAGTCATAGAATTTTGTGCATGAAAACATACATTAGATTACTTGCAGAATTTCTATTTTGAGAAAAATTTTATCCCTCAATATTTGAAGGATAAAGCACTTTACCTAAGAATTGAAACATTTTATTGAAAAATATATTTCTTGGAGAAGTTTTTGTTTCATAATTTTAGGGATACCGTTGGACCCATTACAACAATGAGATGTACAAGACGTTATGTCGAAAGACGAACTTTACCACTTTGGCTGGTGAAGGGGTAGAGATGGGAAAGGATGGTAAGGGGAAACAAAGGAGGAGGCAACAATGCTTGATAACAAATGAACTGATTACGTTGCCCATATATTTGTAACCCCTCTGTACGATATTTTCACAATAAAAAATTTTTTAAGAAGAAAGTGATCCCAAAGTAATCATTTTTCTTCTTGTTTTCCTATTTCCATGTGATTTACTCCAATTTAGAAATCCAGATATATCATTTAATTTAATCTAGCCAAAATATTGAGTATAGGATTCTTATACTCTCTACATTCTTCACGCTAAGATCATCAAATATGGTGAGTTTGAAATGACTAGTCTCTGTTTAACCTATGTTAATATTATTTACAATGTGAGTGAAATGTTTAAAAAGTAGTATTTATTTTAGTTTCATTGCTCTGAAGAGACAATAAATGATATAATCAAAGGTTAAAAATGATTAGATTTAAAATTTAGAATTCAGGAAATGTTTTTGACCTCACTGGTTACTGGAGCCTTCACAACAACCTCATGTGATAATGTATATTAATGAAGAAAAAATCTCACAGGTTAGACATTTACAAATAGAAAAATCATGTCATTTTGAATATGTAGAGCTACATAACAGAAAATTTAGCTTTTAAATACCTGAATATCCTAGTACATTTAATTGCAGGGTAATTACTTGTTCTGAAAGGAGATAAAATTGCATTTATTTTGAAAATTAAACCTAAGTATTCATTTGAATAAAAGACAACGTTTAAAATCCAAAACACAAGATGTACAGTTCATTGTTTTACATGCCAATTATGTTCTCTAAACTTACTAGAAATACTAGGTTAGTAAACCTTAATCATTGCTTTGTAGGGAAATAGAAATTTAGCTTCTTAAAACTCATGATTATAACTTTTTCTCAAACATTTATTAAGTAACTGATTTATATTTTTGTCATGAAATCTTATTTGATAAATTTTTATTCATTAAGTTAAATAAGTGGCCAATAACAATATAAATTATGCATGAACAAAGTTTATCTAACACAATTATTTCTTTCACAAGACATATCATGGTTCTCTTCAAGAACACTGGAAGGCAGTGTGCTATTTATTTATTTATTTTTAGTTATTTTGTTAATGGTTATTAATTTTCAGAAGTGGCAGTTTAATTATGCTCTTTCCATAATCTATTAAAAATATTTGATTTTGCTCCCTCTATTTCCTTTTTGTTACTCCTTTCTCCAAAGATCTTCTGTTTTTCACATAAAATTATATTTTCATATATGCACATATAAAGTAATTTGGAAGATTTAAGCTAAACTGCAACTTAATTCAAGATGTACAGTGGATTATCAGGATAAACCAAAAACAAAAACAAAAATAAAACTGTACTGAAAATGAATTTTACAACATGGGGAGAGAAGAGTGATGGAGGTGGGAGAGGGAAGGGATAGTGGGACAACAACAAAGAAGGGGGTAACAATGCTCAACAAGATATGTACTCATTACCTTACACATGTAACTGTAATCCCTATGTAAGCCTCATTACAATAAAATAAAATTTAAAAATGAAAAATAAAACAACAGGAAATAAAAAAACATTTTTAAAAATTTAGGTTCAAAATGCATGTAAAATTTAGAACTACACGCTGAGCAAGAGATAGGATAATTGTGAAATAGAGGCTTGATATTAACATTATGATTCGGTTATATGTAGGTTTAGGATTAGGCAAGGTGTTCCAGTTAGAGCTGGGGTTAGAATGAGAAAAAGATGTAAGATATTGTGTAAAATTGCCACATATTTTAAGAAGAATGAATGACATCAAAGTTAGAATGAATGAAAACAAGTATGCATGTTATCTTAAACATTCATATATAATTTGGTTTAAAGTGTTACTGTTTTAGTTCTTGTTAGGATTAGGGAAGGATAAGCTTTAGGGTAAAATTAAGTTTTCCACTAAGAAGTAGAAGCAAAAAAATATGTGATTGAATAGAATCCAGACAATTTCCCTTACATTAACCATTTGTTGTTAGTTCAGGTTGTGATTAGGATTAGGTTTCTGGTTAAAGGGGGTTGAGAATTGAGTAAAGAAATATATTAAACTGGTGGCTCGCGCCTATTATCCTACCTATTCAGGAAGCTAATTTCTGAGGATCGCAGTTCAAAGCCATCCCAGGCAGGAAAGTCTGTGAGAATTTTATCTCCAATTAACCATCAGAAAATCAGAAAGTGGTGCTGTGGCTCAAGTGGTAAAGTGCACACCTTGAGCTAAAGAACTCAGGGATCATGCCTATGCCTAGAACTCAGGGATTATGCCCAGGCCCAGAGATGAAATCCCACAATCAACCAAAAGAAAAAAAAGGAATAGGATAAAGGTTAATTAAATTTGAACTTATTTTAGGTTCTAGGAATTCAGGAAAAGCTGGGATAATGGAAGTAAAATGTGTTTCATAATATCAGGATTTGAGATCAATTGGTTTAATGATTACTTTTATGGAACAGGATAGGTTCAGAGATAAGAATGAGAAAATCTATAGGGTTGAGGAAAACTTGCAAATTATTTCAAGAATTACAAGTGGAATTTCAGTTAGGATTGCACAAAACCAGCATTTTTCATAAATTTTAGAATTGTGATACCATTACTGTTAAGGTTATGGTTAGGATTCAGCCACGTTTAGGGTTAGAGTGAAGGAGAAAAAAAATGAGGCTCAAATTGATGGTGAATTTTGGAATAAGTCTGGTAAGAATTAGAATGAATGTGAACTAGTGTACTGCTATTAATATTAGAATCTACTTGCAATTAGGCTTATATTTATTCTCAATATTCCAGTTAAGATTAAGTTTAGGGTTAGAAAATGACTAAGATATTGGAAAAAAATAGAAACCTATGTTTGGAAGGCATATTTGAATCAAATTAGGATGAATGAAAACTATTGTAACACTAACTAGTAAGTGTTAGTATTGACGTATAATTTGGATTAAAATCAGTGTCAGTATTTTGTTCTGATTATGATTAGTGTTATGAATAGGAAAGTTTTGGTATAAAATTGAGCTTTCACTAACAAGTAGAAGCAAAAATGTGGGAATGAATAGTAACTAGAGCATTACCATGATATATATATATATATATACATATATTTCTCAGTGATCATTCTTGTAATGATTAATGAGCGTTTTCCAGCCAGGTTTAGGTTGAGAGTTAACATTGATAAGTAGATGATAAATAAATATGAAATTGCTTTAGAATACTGTGGTTCAGGAAAAGGTAGGATCAATGGAAACTACAGTGTTTCCTGATAAGAGAATCTGATGACAAATAATATAATGGTTCATGTTAGGGAACAAGATAACTTCAGAGGTAGAGTCAGGAAATTTGTTGGAATTAGGGCAAATTGAAACTCATCTCCAGAGTGCAAACTGGAATATTCATTCCAATGAATAAAAACTAGAGTATTTTTTAATATTAATTTTGGACTATGATTAGGTTGAAAGTTAGGTTTCAGTTCCAGCTGGGTTTAGTGTTAGCATTAGGGAAATGGAAAATTTAGGGTCAAACTGAAAGTTAAGCTTCGAATAACAAGTCAAGATAGAATTAGGATGAATATGAAATAGGAAACTGCTAATAATATTAGGATTGGGATATGATTAGTGTGAGGATTAGCCTGAATGTTCCAGTTAGGGTTCGTGTTAGAAAAATGACAAGATATTGAGTAAAACTAGAAATAATTTTAAGAAAGATGAGTTGAATCAAAGATAGGATGTATAAATTTAATATATATTGTGTGGCTTTTTGAATGCAGAGGCAACTTGTTCTAGGGTTAGGGTTACTTTTTTAATGTATGAACTAATGAATTAAAGGCACATTTCTTTCTTTCTTATAAACCAAGACAGTCACAATTTGGAGAAAAAACTCAATTTTCTACATGAAAATGTGTCTTAAAATATTTTCCAACCAGGATTAAATAATAGTGATCAGGGTGTCATTTATTAAAATTAGGTAAGTTTATGACACAGCTTTCAAAAACATCAAACACATAGGATTGGAACTCAGATATGTCATTGGGAAAACAGATATTGTATTGCTGTAGCTGGGAAATTGTGTGTGCGTGCGTGCGTGTGTGTGTGTGTGTGTGTGTGTGTGTGTGTGTGTGTGTGTGTGTGTGCACCCACCACAGGTCTTCAACTCAGGCCTCGTCCTGTCGTCAGCTTATTCTGTGGAAGTATGGCACTATACCGCGTAGTCACAAGTTTTCTTCTGGCTTTTCAATAGTTAATTTGAGATGCATATCTCAACGATTTTCCTGTCTGGACTTAATCTTCTGATCCCCAGCAATCCTTGGGTTAGTATTACTGTGGGTGCTACCACAAAGTGACAGTTCATTAAACTGGGATCAATATGGAAGTACTTGTGCAAGATACAAAGTAACCATTTCATTAATGTGGGATTAACAGTATCACGTTAGTTTGCCTTCAAAGACATTGTTTCTGATGAGTTTAACTGAAGCCCAAAGCATAATCCAAGCCTATTAGCCACACTGTATGAAGTAGCACATATTCATGATGTAGAATATGTACAATGAATTAAATCCTGAATCAAAAGACTTTGTTGGGTTTTTAGCAAAGAAATAGAGTGTCATTGAAATGAAGTCCAGACTGGAGGCCTGTAGCGAGCAGCAGAGCATTTGCTTAGTGCGTGTCCAACCCCCAGGACGATAAAGATGTAGAAGAAAGTGAAAGTGTAGGAGAAAGAGGAAAGGACAGGAGGAGGAAGGGGTAAGAGAGGAGAAAGGTCATAGCACGAGAGAGAAGAGGAGAGCACAGGGAGAAAGTAGAGGTAGGAGAGAAGGAAGAGGGAAACAGGACACTAATTCAGAAGTCCCCATGCAAAAATATAGGACAAGAGGAAAGCAAAACTGTTTTTAAAGTGTAATAGGTTATCATTGATGAATGGTTTTCCCGGACATTTTTCGTTTTTCTTTCTTTTTTCTTTTCTTTTCTTTTTTTTTTTTTTTTTGCCAATTGTTCATTGCTCCAAGGCTGTGCCCTGGAGCCCTTTCCAAGTCATTATGTGAAACTCCATTTCTGTAGTCCCTATGGGTGTGGATGCCTTCTTAGGTCACCCGTTGAGATGTGGGGCCAACTCCCTTATGGTGGATGTGCAGTGAATGGATGTGTGTGCATGCTCCCCAGAATTGCTAGATGAACCCCGCCCACGCATCCCACCTAACTTCCCAGTCTCAGTTGCTCCATTTCACCCAGCAGCTGGCAGCCATGGGGCTGGAGTTGAGGCAACTGCTGCCCTCTCCTCCTCCAGCTGTGCTGGTACTTGTCTTCTGTGCTCCTGAGTGTGTGGCCCATCCTAGAGAGACTCTGTTCTGGGGTCACTGCCTGTCCCCTGAGTGAGGGGTGGGGGACACCATGTTTGTACACTGCACAGTCCATGGGTAAAGGAAGGTTGAGAATGCAGTCTGCCTCCTTAGGGCTAGGTAGCCTAGCCTTGGTTCACATCATCAGGCTTTAAGGGGGGCGGGGGACTGGAGCCATGTGCTGGCCCCTCTGCCAGCTGGCTTGTGACAGTTGCAGCAGCTCAGCAACCTGGAGCCCCTTCAGCATCTCTGTGGACCTCCATTTTCTGGACCCTGTGGAGTCAGGTACAGGGCCAACCCTACATATGCCCAACCGTGCCAGAGGAGCCTGGACTTGCAGCACACCAGCTGTAGCACCGAGGGACTGAAGCCCCTTTTGCTTTGCTGTGTAGTCTCCTCCATCACCCTTCTGGCCCATATGGGCCCAGCTCTGGGTACCATTCCAGGGATACTCCATTTGGAGGCAAAGGGCTCACCCCCTACCATCGTTGTTCTCCAAAGCAGGGGAATGGGCCTAGTTTTCGCAGTGTAGGCTGCACTGATGGAAGGCAGGACTTGGCGTCTGCCCTGCCTTCCCCCTGGCTTTGACATCTGAATCTGGGTTGCTTGGTTTGGTCACTAATGGAGCCTTGTTGGCTACAGCCCACCGCAACAAGTGCTATACTTGCTGCAGCAGCAATGCAGTGTCCTGGGACCCCTTAGAGTCACCACATGGACCACTGATCGGTCTACATGGGCCCGGTGTGGGTTTCATCCCAGGACTCCCAAAAGGAAGTGCCACTCCCCTTCATGGTACTGGAAGCAAGATGTGCCACATATAATATCTACTTCTAACAGTTCCCTTCATTGAGATAAACAGAACTGAGAGATATAAATAAGTTTTATAAAAACAAAATATATAAACTATATCACTTCAACTTGTTAAACCATTGTAATATTTTTATCCAGTAGGAATTCTGTCTGTAATTACTTATTTTACACTTGAATACAACTAATGTAATATATTTTGTGTGTATTTTACTATTCTAGTATAACTTTATTTGTACTACTTCCATACAATTATTTTTCAAATTCTGATATTTAATCACGTGTTTACGGTTAAGAGATTTGTTGTACTTTTATTTCAGTTTTACATTACGGCTTTATGAATACAAACAATAAAATCCATTCTTGCTAGTATAAAGTTCAATGATTTTTGACTAGAGACTCAAGGATAGAGCATTACAAATCATACAGTAATGTGTATCACTTTGTTTAATACTGCTCTATAAAATAATTAGTAATTCAGGCGGCAGCCACTTCACCTGGCATGCTGATCTGTCTGGTGAAGTAGGATCCTAGTGGCAGCATGACCATATCGGACCCTTGTGGGCACCTCTCCTGGGACTGTGGGAGAAGATCAGGGTGCACCTGCTGTTGGGCTAGGGCAGCAACCCGGCAGCTGCTGCGTGAATGACACAATGTCACTGACTCACATCTAGCACATGCCTGCTCCGTGGGCCTGGGCCCTGAGGATCAGCCCCTGGGACCACACATACACTACAGGGCAGGGGCTGCCCACCTAGGAAAGAGTACAGATTAAACAGAAGCCAGTCTGTGGATCAGCTTGTACAATATTTATCCTTCATGGAGCACAGAACTATTCTGTTCTGCTGTGGGGAGAAGACAAGAAAGGCAGGCCCAGGAGGGGTGATGCCAACTTTTGTACTCAGGCTGGCAAGGAAACTTCTTCCATGCTCTCTCCAGTAGGCTCAGGAAGCCCTTCCATGCTCCTTGTCCATGGAGTAGCAACCAGGGACACTCACATCTTGTACTCCTGGCTGCTTTTTTGAGTTTGTTTGTTAATTTATTCAGAGAGCCCCTCCCTCAGTCAGCAGAGTTTTATTCTGGGTTTTGTAAAAACGTTCAGCATCTGAGCATTCCCAGGGTTTTTTTTATTGTTTCTTGTAAATACGTTGTGCAATTTGTGTTTTAGGTGTTGAGGTGCGGGAGGAGGAGCCAGATTATGAACATAGTTTCCTACAAGCCTTTCATCTAAAAATGAAAATAGATTCTCTCTAAAAATGCCTTTCAGGAAATAAATTTGAGATGGAAAAAAGGTTGTTTTCGCATGAGATGAAAATGTGCTATTTTTATATGCATGTTTTATGCGTTCAAATTACACTTAAGTAATTCACTATCTAGGAACAATCGTCCAGACCTAAGAATTAAGTGTTTTGTGAGCTACAGGCAGGGTTATCACAATGACCTCTTTGCTATTCGGGGTCTTTTATTGTTCCATCTGACTTTTTGGATTGCTTCTTCTATTTCATTGAAGAGTGAGATTGGGATATTGATAAGTATCACATTGAATTTGGATATAGCCTTTGGCAGTATTGCCATTTTCATGATGTTAATCCTCCCAATCCATGAGCGTGGGAGGTTGCCCACTTCCTGAGTTATGCTTTCATTTTCTTTTTCAGGTTTTTAAATTTCCATCATAGAGGTCCTTCACCTCTTAAGTTAATTCCTAGGTATTTTATTTTTTGTGTGGATATTAAAACGGGATTGCTTTCCCAATTTCAGCCACAGTCATATCGTTATTGGAATACAGGAAAGCCATTTATTTCTGAGGGTGAATTTTATACTCGGCTAGTTTGCCAAAGTTTCTAATCAGCTCAAGTAACTTGTGAGTGGAGTACATGGTGTTCTTTGAATACAAGACCAGCTCATCTGCAAAGATGGATAGTTTTACTTCATCTTTCTCTATTTGGATCCCATCTTGTCTTGTTGCCCCATCTAGCATTCTAATACTAAGTTGAAGAGTAGTGGAGAGAGCAGACATCCTTATCTCATTCCTGAATTTATAAGAAATGTCCTTAACTTTTCACCATTAAGTATAATGATGGCTTTAGGTTTGTCAATCCTTAGCAGAAAGAACAGCACTGGAGCAATATCAGATCCAAATTTCAAACTCTACGAAAAAGCCATAGTAATAAGAACAGCTTGGTCTGGCACAAGAACAGACCTGAGGACCAATGGAATAGGACTGAAGAGTCAGAAATGAGTCCCCTGACCTATAGCCACCGAATGTTTGACAAGGGAGCAAAAAAATAGAATGGAAGAAAGACAGCATTTTGAGTAAATGATGTTGGCACAATTGGTTAAACACCTGTAGAAAACTAAAGCTAGATCCGTATATATCACCCTGCATGAGAATCAACTCCAAATGGATCAAAGACCTCAAAATAAAAGAAGACACCATGAAAACATTGCATGAAGGAATAGGATAAACTCGAGAGCTTTTTAGTACAGGCAGAAAATTTCTTTATCGAGAGCCAGAAACAAAGAGTAAAGAAAGATAAGTTAAGAAATTAATTTTTTAATTCATCTCTTTATGAAACTAGTAATTTGCTATTACAAGATGCGATGGAATTATAAATTCCAAGTGCTAATGGAGTCTGTATACAATAAACATATTATAATAGTCAAAAAACAGAAATCAAAGAAAATTTGGACAAATGGGATTACCTGAAACATCAGAGCTTCTGCAAAGCAAAGGTCATAGTTAGCAAGATCAATAGAAAGCCCACATTCTGGTAGAAGATTTCATGAGACATAAAATGGACAAGGTCTCACATCTAAAATATACTTAGGACTCAAAAACTTAAATTCTCCAACAGCAAATCCTCAAAGAAACAACCGCTCGATAACTAAGTGGGCTAAAGACTTAGAGAATTCTCTGGAGAGGAAATAAAAATGACCATTAGGCACATGAAGAAATGCTCAACTATTCTAGCTACAAAAGAATGCAAATCAAGACAACATTGAGATTGCACCTTACTCTAGTTAGAATGGCTATAATCAAGAAATATAATAGCAACAGATGTTGGAGGGGATGTGTCTAAAAGACTCTTATTGCATTGTTGGTGGGAGTGTAAACTTGTTTAAACACTTTGTAAAACAGTATGGAAGTTCTTGAAAAGACTCCAGGTAAAGCTCCCCAATGACCCAGCAATCCCACTTTTGGGCATTTAGGCATTTACCCAAATGATCACAAACAAGATCATACCAAAGTTGCAAGCGCCACCATGTTTATTGCAGCATTATTCACCAAAACTATGATATGGACCCAACCTTGATGCTCCTCAGTACATGAGTTGATCCAAAAAATGTGATACACACACACACACACACACACACACACACACACACACACACACACACACACACACACACACAATTGAATTCTATGCCTCCATTAGACAGAATGAAATTGCCCCATTTTTTAGGAAATGGAAAGAATTGGTAAGTATTATATTAAGTGAAGTAAGGCTAGGCCCAAAAAACATAGGTCCCATGTTTTCCCTTGTTTGCAAGGACTAGTACATATCTAGAACAAGCACAAAAGATCAAAGGTTATGTACATATGACCATATAAGATGATGTTAAGCGAAATATACCCCAAGTCAGAGACACAAGTGGTTTTATTTTTCTTGCCTTTTGTTTTTAATATACTTATAATGCACTATGGGATTCTTTTGTAGGTTCATACCCCCATGGTATAATTCCTGTTTTCACTGTATTTGATTCTAGTGTTCTGCATCTTTTATATACATTTTTGTAATTTGGGGAGTGGAAAGGTTATAGCAGAATGCTGAAATGGGGATGCATTGTGACGATGAGTTATACAGGACACTGTGTCGAAAATAAATTTATAATGTCGGGCAGTAGTCAAGGAGGAAGGAGTTGGAGAGGTGGGGAGGGAAGTAGTAGGGGAAAAACAAAGGAGGAGGTAACAATGCTCAATAGGAAATGTAATCATTACCTTACTCATGTAACTGTAAACCCTCTGTATAGCATTTTTACAATAAAAAATATAAAAAAAATCTTTCCCTGGTGTAGATTTCCAGTGCTGCCCTGGGCATTGCATTTTTTGCCTTTTCTGGCTGTGGTTAGGTCTACCTGTCCAGTGGATCAGTAGTCTTCACAGCTTCTTGGTCCTGAAGTGGTACTTGGATTATACAGTGGTGGTTGGAACCAGGCCAAGGACAGGATAAAAACACTTCCAGGGCATGGCTTCTTCATTCCCCATGCAACTAGGATTGCAAGCAGAATTTCTCTGAATTTACTCTAGAAAACAATCACTGCACCAAAAGGCAAGGTCACCAAACACCTCCCCTCCTCCCCACATTCCCTCCTTTCTCCCTCCTTGGGAAAGTACAAAAGAATTTTGCAGGTTTTGGTAAACACACAATTGTCCACTACCTCCCCTGGTAAACTAGGCTTAAAGTCACTAAGTCATGTAAACGGATAATGCTGCCCTCATTATTCTGGATAACAACTTCAGGTTGTTTGATGCTTTAATTTGTAGTTGGTGGTGGTGGTGGTAGGAGGGCCTGAACTCTGGGTCTGGGCACTGTCCTTGATGAGCTTTTCATCTCAAGGCTAATGCTCTAACCACTTGAGCCACAAAGCCATTTCCACTTTTTCTTCTTATGTGGTGCTGAGGAATTGAACCCAGGGTTTCATGAATGCAAGACAAGCACTCTACCACTGAGTCTCCTACCCAGCCCTAATGCTTTAATTCTTCAAATTGTATTTTTGTCGGTCCTGGGGTTTAATTTCAGGACCTGGGTGTTAACATATCACTGAGTTCTTCAGTTCAAGGGGAGCCTTCTACCACTTGAACCACAGTGCCACTTCTTGTCCTCATAATGTTGAGGAGAATATTTGAAGGTGAATACGTGATTACAGAGGTGTGTGCTTTCTTGAGTTATATGTTCATAGCATAGTTTATATACTGTTGAAAATGAGACAGTTAAGATAGGGTTGTTGACATTCCTTGTATCCTTAACAGTATAATATTAAAACCAGTTTTATAATATAATATTTATAGTAATTATAGAATATCCCTAATTATGCATATATTATAAATATATCATTTATATTTTATGTAATATAGTAATTTATGTATATTATGCATACATAATTTAATTTCTCTGCTCACCTGTCCAGGAATTAAATTAGAAATGTCTTTGAAAATTGATATTAAAGTATGGTCCTTACAAGTTCGATTGCAACATAGCATTTTACCCAATAAATAGTTATTTATTCAGAATTGGTTTAGAAATGGAATATCATAACATAATTGAACATTCAGAAATAATTATGTAGGAACATGCCAAGGATGGAATTCAAAAAATATAACATGAGGACCTGTTGCAACAATGAGAAGTACAAGTTGTCATGTCAAAAACGAACTTTACAACTTGGGGGGGGGAGGATTGGGTGTGGGGGGAGGGAGGATAGGAAGGGATGGGAAGGGTAAACAAAGGAGGAGGCTACAATGCTTGATAACAAATCTACTCACTATCTTGCCCATGCAATTGTAACCCCTCTGTACAGTATTTTCACAATAAAAAATATATATAACATGATTCATATCTGTAATCCCAGCTACTTAGGGGCTGAGATCTGAAGATAGCTATATGAAGCCAGTCTAAGTGAAATGGCTCAGGGACAAGACCCAGACCATAGTTCAAGTATCAGTACTGGCACAAAAATAAATTATGTGACTAAAACATACAAATATATTTAGTTAAATAAAGTTGTCATTCCTTGTATCCTTCACAGTATAATACTAAAACCAGTTTTATACATATATTATTTATAATATTTATAGGATATTATTTATAGAATATCAATAATGATACATGTATTATAAATATATCATTTATATGTTATGTAATAGAATACATTACATATATTATGCACACCTAATTTATACTGATAAAACTAATATCCATTAAATTGATATAAGTTTTAGAATAGGGAATAGATTTTCTTTAGTACAACAAGAAAGTAACTAGTAAAAAAATTATTTCTTTTGTATTATATATCCATAAAAACTATTCCCTGTGTATTCAAGGTACTTAATGATAAAAGCCTGTGTTCATCAGAAAAAGGGGATTTGTTCTCCTTAAGGAATTACTCCAGGAATAATAAACAGTGAACGGTGAGTGATGTTTATTCAGGTATTTTTGTAGAAATTAAACCGATCTTTATTTGGTATAAAGATCACTTACACTCTCATTATCCACACCCTTTTTATTTAAAAATGCTTATGTTCTGTAGCATTGTTATTGCCCTTATAACCATAATTAGGAAGATAATGTGAGTTCATCCACTCCATAACTCTTTAAAGGTAATGAATGATACAGAAAATAGCCTCAGATATGCCTGGTGGAAACCTGGATTTGAATTATAGGTCGACAACTGATCAGTCTTAGTTACTTGGGAAATTTGTTTGGCCTTCTTGCCTACTTCTGTTTTTAAAAAAATACTTAATTCATTTCCTAACTTGAAGAACAGACATGAGCACTAAAATTACCCTAATGCAAGTGCAGTGCTTGGAATGGTGTCTGCACATTGTGAAGTAGGTCTCAAAGAAGTCAGTTTCCACCAACATGGTCACAGCATCCTTCCTGAAGGCCTTAAGAAATATATACCCAATTGATATTAATATCTGTGAAAATTTGTCTTTTCTACCAAAAAAGTTCTTTTCTTCATATGAACAATGAAAGTAATGTTGGGGCTGTCCTGTGGCTTTTACTCTGAAGGAATTTTGCCTAAATTTCATTCTTACTCTATTAGTGGTAGCAGTAGCATTCTTTAGTGCTACCCTTCATGTTTCTAGTTCTGTTTTCCATTTGGAATACTATTGTAACTTAGTTTATAAACTTTGTTATGAGAGTAAAAAATACAACTGCTGAAGTTTTCAACAATGACAATGCATTACATTTTATGTGCTTACTACTTTCCTAAAATTATTCTTTTTGGATTATATATCCCTAACAAACTATTTTTTATGATTTCTTATATGATTTATATACATTTTTTATGTGTTTCTTATATGATTTTTAGAGATCCATAAATAAAAAAGCAAAGAACAGTAAAAGTGTAGGAAAGAAGTCATAAACAATACTATTATGGTGGTCTCAATGGGTAAGTGTAAAGAATATGTAAGGAAACAGTTGGAAGATTCATTTTCTCTTTTCGCTGTTCTCTCCCTCTTCTTTGTAGAAAGGTTCTCACTATGAAGCGCCAAGTCGTCTGGACCTTTCAAGCCTTATCTCAGTGACAGAAGTGATGGGATTAGGGACGTGTGCTCCCATGGATGGCTTTTAGGAAGTTCACAATATAGCAATACGAATACACATAAAAAACTTGCGTGAGTCATGTATATTCCCCTCCTCAATTGCCAAAATTAAATTTATATGTCAAAACATCAAATTACTTACATTATAATATATGCAGTTCAACTGGCACCACTAGCACCTCCATAAATCAAATGCAAACTAAAAGCTCTATTTCAAACTCCAACATCTAAAGCAGTGTTGGAAATACAAGAAGATACACAATAAATCTAAAGGAGTGAGATCTTTAACACTGGCAATGAGCAGTGATAGCTGAATATTTAACCACACATGAAAAGTCCAGGTGTTCACTAACTATGTGATTAGAGTTGCAGAGTTGACCTTGGTATCAATATTGGAGATAAAATTCAAAGGCAGCTAAGGTTGCTGCAGTATTGTAGCTCAGTACAGTGTGACCCTGCCTGATAATGGTAAAGCCCAGAATAGATGCTAAGTCAGTAAAATGTATAGGAAGGATTCTCCACTGAGAATAATTGCAGAGGGTGATCATCACTCTTGCGTTGAAAATGTATAGCCCATCATCCTACTTTAAGCTTTAGCATATTTCTGATCTGAATACCATTTTAACACACCAATGTGCCATGAATGCTGATCAGTGTAGGCGTATATTACTCTAATATATGTAAAATCCTTACAGGTATGTAACTGCCTGACCCTGACACTTCATTTTGTGTTCTTGAGTTTCTTGGAGAAATGCTCATAATTAGGCAATTCACACTCATCTAATTCTGAATCAGGAAACTGAGATAAGATGTTAGGGTAATCACTCCAGTCACATGGTCTGTGATCTATGAAATGAATGACATTATTTCACAATGTATATGTGTTTCTGAAAATGTATGCAATACCAAATACCTAGGGACAATTATCTATCTCATATTATCAGAAGTAAAGATACTCCTGAATTGTACTTTCTTGCTAGAGGATCATAGGGTGACTGCTGATGTTTGGTATCTTTCCATGTGCTCCTATACATTTGTCAATGTTCTTTGAGGAAGTGTTTGTCATAGTTTGTTTTGAGGTGTTCAGAATATCAGTGCTGTCACTAACTGCAACTATGGGACAACCAAGATGATGGGATACCTGAACAAAGAACTAAGAAATCACAGGAAGTGATAGGAAAGAAGACACTAGAGGACCCAAAGCGTCATTGCCAACTTCTGGATCCTTAAATCCTGCTTGACATACTTTATATTCATTCTACTACCGGGGGTGGTGGTCAGTGGCTGCAGGTATGTCCGCAAAGACATCAATATAGCTTGTGGTTACAACTATTAACATGAAGTATTGTTTGTAGACATAGTGACAATTGAATCCCTCATTGTTAGGGAGCAGAAGGGAACAATAGTCATTCTAACCATAACACAGACATCCATTGTGTCTCCGAAGTCTTAATCTTTTAGTGTCCAACAGCTCGAACTTAAATACTCTTGAGGTAATAAATCATACCCCTGTCTTCCCTTGACTGCTTGGCCTTTACAGAGCACAGCTCTCAGCCTTTCGATTGCTGTTTGAGATGGCTTCCCAATCTATCCTTTTCCAAGTCTAATAGCTTGACTTTAGAATCACTCACAAGGTCTGTGACAGATGTATTATTTTGAAAACGATATTTTGTCTAGGATAGGCTCAATATTAAAATTTTATTTTATTTCAAAAATACTATACAGGGTAGTTACAGTTACATGAGCAAGTTGCATCCCTTATTGAATATTGTTACCCACTCCATTGTTGTTCTCCTATCACTTCCCACCACCTATACCTCCCACCCACTCCAAAGTTGTAAAGTGCATTTCCATTATATAGTATCTTGTGAATATCATTGTTGTAATGAGTTACTCTTTTTACTTCTTTCATCATTATATTTTTTCCCTTTCCTTCTCCAAATCAGATAAATGTATATACAAGATGGAAGGAACCAGAATCAAGACAGAGATTGCCAGGGATAAACCAATGGTAAAAGACAAATGAAATAAAATAAGATCTAGATACTCTACCGACATCAAGGTTGACATCTGAAAAAAGACAGTTTTTTCCCATGTTTTGGAGTTCATTTTAATTAACTTCATTTTGTAAGGTCAAATATACTTAGCTCTGGAGCCAGTAATCCAACTCCTGGGCATTTGTCGAAATGATCTCAAGCTAAAACCCATTAAATCTACAACTATGTTTTTGGGAGCATTATTGGAACCAATCAAGATGCCCCTCAAGAGATGAATGGATCAGGAAAATGTGGTATATAGAAACAATGTAATTTTATGCATCTATCAGAAATAATGACACAGACCCTTTCATAATAAAATGGAAAGACTTAGAAGCCAATCATATTATGTGAAGGAAGCCAGACTCAAAGAAACATAGGTTCCATGGTTTCCCTCATTTTTATTAATATATGGTTAGGATAGTCCTTAAACTCTTAATATTCCCTGTTTTCTCTCCCTCTTCCTCTCTCATTCCATTTGTGTGTGTGCACACTCACACACACGCACACACATGTACACTAATGAAACTTGACTCAGAGCCTCAAACTCTTGCTTGGTTTTTTTCACTCATGATTGACTGAGTCTGTAGTATTTGAACCAAGGTTTAACTCTGTCGTTGATTGAATAATTGAACAGAAATGTCTCATGGATTGCTACCCCAGACATCTGTGAACCATGATATTCCAATCTCAGGCTCGTGACTATCTAGGAATAGGAAGGAAGCACTGGCATCCAGCTCTATTGCCAATTGTCTTTTCTTTGTTTTGCTTTTGTTTTTTGTTGGTTTTGTACATCCAAAATGTGTAAGGAAAATAAATCTTTTATAATAAGGACTACTCCCATAAAATGTGTGTGGTTTAACGGTTACCTCAATAATGTTATGCTTTTGCATCCACATTATATGATTTGATTTTTTGAACTCTATTTTTGTGAACAGTCAATTTACTTATATACAATTTGAATCTTCTGGTCTTGGTTTTATAGTCTGTTAGGTGTTTCCAAACAGAATTTATCAAGGTTTAACTCTGTACTACTGAAGCAAGACTTTTATGATTATTCAATGTCTTGTAAATCGTAAGTTCTTCACTGTTTGTGGCACCATATGAGCACAGGTAGTTTCCTATAACACCTCCACATAGTTTAGACCTCAATGCCACGCACTCTTCTGCCAAATATGCAAGGGCATCCTTTGTAATTTTCCATTCCTTTTCACTGTTCTCTCTACTCTCCAGTGTTAAATCCTGTGATGGTCATGTTGATTTTCTCCCCTGTTATATTAATTATTTCATCTTGGGAACTACAGGTATGCACTAATGTACTTCTGTCCATTCCCCTTGTGCTTTGGCTTGTACCCCTCTCATCTTGAGAAGCCAGAAATTGGGGATATGTTCTTCACTCTTCATCTCAGACATTTATCTATACTTTCTAGCAATTCATTCATCGAATTTTTTTGTAAAGTATAAGGCCTTGAAAAGGATTATTGCGTTTTCATGGCTTTATTATTTGGCATTAGGGAAGAACATAGGTCAGTAATTGTAACTTAAATAAAAGAAGATTGCAATCATGCCTCAATAGGTATTGCTCATTGGATAATGTTTACTTCAAGGTCTGCCTGCCTGCTTCCTTTTCGTTGTTTTGTTTATTTTTCAATGCAGCCTTTTCTTCTGGAAATTATTTTTGGGCCTACAGAAAATCAATTCCTACTGTAATTAGTCATTAATTTTATTCCAACATCATTTCACAGATCCTTCTGAGTCTCTTCAGGGTCTCTATAGAAGTGTTTTCCTTCTTAGATATGTTTTAACAGCGATGCATCCAAAGATAAATACACATCGTTTAAGTCACCATTTTGATGACTGGAAAAAAAACCATGCTACAATCTCACTATATGGCAATTTTATTGTTTCAAATTCTTTTAGATTAAAGTTGATGCTGCAGAATGAACAATCTGTGTACAGTTTATATTTTCCTAATTAATTTTTGTATACTTTCCAATATTATAAAAAGTTAAAACATTATTACTACTTACATAGTTTTAGTATTTCTAAAATGGTCAGAGTAAAAGTTTCATTCATTCACAATTTTAAGACAATAGAGTGTCCATTATTACTGTGAGACATTTAAAAAAAATTTTTTTTTACTTCAACAACTTTTTTTTTGTTATTTTATTTTATTTTATTTGAGAACATACTGTACAGAGGGGTTACAATTACATGGGCAGGATAATGCATACATTTCTTACCAAGCATTGCAGCCTCCTCCTTTGTTTACCCTTCACCTCCCTTCCCAGCCTCCTCCCTCCCCCCCAACCAATCATACCCCCCTCCCCCCCACACACCGACATTGTAAAGCTGGTTTTGACATGACATTTTGTACTTCTCAATGTTGCAACAGGTCCACCTGAATCCTTAAACGACTTGTTTGTCCCCATCTCCTCCACATGTTATACTGACATCAAATATAGTGAAAGCGGGGGTTACACTGTGGGGGAGGGACATACAAAGCAACAAAGAAATAATCTTATAAATGCGTTAGAAACACATGCATGAAAGAAACAAAAACATTAAAATACATATTTAAGGGTTCGTTTTCCTAACATCACATTATCTGATCTTTTCGGCTTGACTGACACCTATACTAGATATTGCAAATAAGGGAAACCATGGGAGCTATGTTTCTTTGGGCCTGGCTTACTTCACTTAATATAATTTTTTCCAAGCCTTTCCATTTCCTAACAAATGGGGAATCTCTCCTTGCTCCAACAAGAACCCAGCCTACTTCGGGCTTCTCCCTCGAATCCTCACTTCATCCACCAGATTCACAGCCCCTAACTACACTATTTCCTCATCAACCCATTGATCCCATATCATAGTACCTCCAAGCTCCTCCCTTCTCTTTCATACCCCACCCCACAACCAGACTTCTCCCTCCAGTCCCTTCTGGTTTCATCAGAAACTCTGCCCCTCTCTGTCTGCTTCTAAGTGGCCTAACTTGTCAAACACAGCCCCAACCCTACCTCTTTCCACAATGCCAATCATGCTACACAAAAACCCTCCACCTCCGTATAACTGCCCTTGAAGCCCAGCCTTGGTTGGCCAGAAGCTTCTCACATAGCCCATCTCCTGCTTGGAAAGCCAGCTCTGCTTCACAACAAGTCTCTCCACCTCCCATACCTACTCTCTCAATGCCTTGGATTGCTCCCCAGGTAAATCCAACCCTATTGGATGCTCCCTCAGATCCACACCCTACTCCAACAGATACCCTGCCCATAATTATCCTACACCTTTGTAGACTTTCCACTCCTTCTCAAAGCCCCTCCTCCAATTAGCCCCATGGCTGTAAGCCCTGACCTGCTCTACAAAACCCCCATTAAATATCTCCCACCACACTATCCCATCTCTCGACACCCACATTGCTTAACTGGAAACCACTGCACCAGTTGGCCCCCTTCTGGAAGCCTCACCATGCTCAACTGTAAATCCCTGTCCCTCCGTAGTCTCTTTTTGAAAGTTGCCTTGCACTACTGGAAACCCTGTCCAAAGTCCTTGTCCTGCCTTGTAACACTGAAATCCCCACCCAACCTTACTCCTCTTTTCGAAGTGGTGACTGGCTACACCAGAAAACCGTCTTAACTAATCTAGTCCATTGGATCCTATCCCTGCTTTAACAAAGCCCTGGTCCTGAAAAGCTTCTCTATACATTGTGAATACATTCTGCTCCGCCAGAAACCCCACCTCCTCCCTAACACACTTCCCAAAGACCTGCCATTCTCCACCAGAAACCATGCCTCTTACTAGCCCACTTCTTCCTAGCACTGCTCTGTCCTCTTAAAGCCAGATACTGAAAAGCCTCTCCCTCATAGATCCATATTCCTGCACCAGAAACCCCACCTTCTGTCAGCCTCTTGCCTCCATTCCATTCCTTGCCTTATGGGAAACCCCACCCTACATATCCTACTAGAGCTCACAGTGCTCCAACAGAACCCCTCCTCTAAGTAACCTCCCCCTTTGTAGCCTTGTTCTTCCTTCTCAAAGCTCTTCCCCAAACAGCCTCCTCCCCAGTGACCCAGTCTTCTTACACTGAAAACCCATCTACCTGCCAGCCTCCATCCTAAAGTCCCACCTATTCCACAAGTCTAGTCCTTCCTGTCCCTCCCTACTCTCTCAAAGTCCTACACAGACTGGCCTTCATCCTCAAAACCCCGTCCTGCTCCACCGCAGGGACTGTGCCAATACCAACTCTTCCTTTGAACCAGACAGAAACCCCACACCACCTCATAAATTTTATTAGATGCCTTAGACTAGTTGTAGGTTCTGTTACCAAGCAGATACACATTGTGTGAAAATGTATCAAGATGATTCCTCTAATTGGAAAACATCCGTTGAAGTATTAGTAAGGTTTCATGAGTGATCATTTTATTTCTGGAAAAATCATGCACATTTGTGCCCATTAACTTAAAAATATTAGTTATTTTAAATCCTCTGGCTTTGTTGAGGAAACAGTTAGTGTGTATAAAGATGACTTTCAACTCTCTCTAATGAATAATTTTGAAGTTGCTTCCCTTACTATACACTGGAGTTTTTAGTAACAGAAATTGTCTACCAGAATCAATGATTTTCCTCCTTCCACTAAAGTGCCCTTTGGAAAAGACTTAAGTGAGATTACTCAGGTAAAATGCCAGAAATAAAGACGCATTTTGAGATCATAACACATTTATTATGAAGAACCCACCCACTAGACTTACATTCCTATTGGTCCAACAGTGTAAGCCAGACCAGTATTTTACCAAAGCTTTGTATGGGGCATGCTATGGCTTATTCAGGCTTGATTCAAAATGTCTCTGTCCAGGATTAAATGATGACATTTATAGCTAAAATTACTTAAAGTCATTATTAACATCTAACGCATGTTGAGGTTTTTGTTTATACTTATTTTTCCCTTTCTTTCTTCCTCCTTCTTTCTTTTATTTATTCCTTTCTTTCTTCATTTTTCTTTCCTCTTTTAGGAAATGAGTATGAATTTTGATATTTTGTTTGCTGAACAAGTATTCTACCATTAGATCATTCTTTTTTGATTTAGTTACTTTGCTCATAGGTTATCAATTTTGCTAGGGCCAAACAGAGGCTAAGTTCCTCATTTCTGTCTGCCAAGTAGCTGGGATTACAAATCCATTCCAACATGCCAGGATTTGGGATGATATGTGACTCTTATTACTTTCCTTGCACACTGGTTCTGAACTGTGATGCTCTCAAGTTATAGCTCTTCAATTAGTGATGTGAGTTCCAGTAGCCTGCCCTCAGTATAGATTGTCTAAATGAATGATTAAAGGCAATTTCATTTTAATCTCTTTTTCTTTGCCAGTCCAGAGACTGTTATAGTTTTATTTCTAGAAAATTTTTGTGTATATGTTATATGTGCACATTAATTGTAAAAATGTTACTTTTTCCTTCTTTTTTCCTTTTTTTTATTTTTCTTGGTCATAGGGCTTGAAGTCTGGGTCTGGGCATTGTCCCTGGGCTCAGTGCCACTTCCAGTTTTCTGGTGGTTAATTGGAAGTAAGAGTGTCACAGATTTCCTGCCAGGGATAGCTTTGAACTACCATCCTCAAACCTCAGCTCCTGAGTAGCTAGGATTACAAGAATGAGCCAATGGCACACAGCTAAAATGGTACTTATTTTAAGCTCTATGATATAGTTGAGGGAGTAGCATGAGTGTGTAGAAAGATAACTTTCAAGTCATCTCTTTTAATAATTTTTTCATTTTCATAATATTTATTTCAGTGATTAATAACCAAAGCTCCCAAAGTAACAGTATGATCCTTCATTTTCTCCTTCCCATAGATACTATTGGAAGAGAATGAATGAGATTTAAGTCTAAGACAATATGTACTTGAAATTATAAAAAATATATTTTGATGATTCATATAGAGCCACATAACACAACGTGCTTTTCATTTTCTAAAGAAAGGAATGTCATACAAGTATGTTTATTGGCAGGCTTTTTTCATCTGAAAAACAAAGAAAAAACAATATCCTAAAAAAGCTGAAAGCGATCAGCAACTATGTAAATGTGATATAGCATTAGAGACTTGAAGACATGAATTGGTTCAGATAAAATAATTCTTTAAGAAAGGTATCTGTTCAATTAATTTATTCATTACAAATTTTTTATTTTTATTTACATGTTAATATATAAATACATACAAGTGTGTGTGTGTGTGTGTGTGTGTGTGTGTGTGTGTGTGTGTGTGTGTGTGTGTGTGTGTGTGTGTATCAGCAGTATCTGTCCAGTAAACTGTCTGGTTATGTATGGTTAGGTAATTTCATCATGTCAAGTTCATCAAAAGGATGGACTTCCATAAACCTTAACAACCCTGCAACACCACTGGACATGCAAACTTAAGTGTTCATCATTGTAAGCTAGACCTGTGTTTTACCAAAGATTTATATATAGTGTGCTATTTTTTCATTTAGGCTTAACAGAAAATATGTTTAGCCCTAGAAATAAATGATGGCATTTATTACTATGATAATTTAGTGTAAATCTTTACATTGAACACATGGTCAGTATTGTTGTTTTTTCTTTCCTTTTCTTATTTTATCTTTAGGAAGTTGATTTGAGTTTTGATGTTCTGTTTGCCAGACAGGTAATCCACCACTGGAGCCATTCCATCAATCCTTTCTCATTTAAGTTACTTTACTCCTATAGTAGCAATTTTTGCACCCATCCCAGAAAGCAGGGATTATGATTGCATTCCAATACCCCTACCTAGTAGGTTGATATGAGTGTTTCTTTTCCTTCCTTGACTGATTCAGAACTGTGATCCTCTCAAATTCTACCACTTTATTTTATGGTGTGAGTTCTGCCTACTTCTAAAAGATATGACAGAAATAAATGATTACAGGTAATTTGAGTTAATCATTGATTAATATAGGTGATTTGATATAAAAATGTAGGGTGAGTTTGCAAGTATAATCACAGTAGTCAGATATTTTGCTAAGTAATTTTGTTTCACATTAAAAACACATCTCGACCAAAATTAAGGACTTACTTTTGCTGTCTGTCAACTTGTATGTCATTTGGGAAAATCAACTTCATGTCTTCCATGTGTGATAAAGATTTTGAGTGGTCTGATCGTGGTTAGAAATAAGAAATAAATAGATCACCATTTGATCATAGGCTAACCAAAAAATTAGGAAGTCCCAATCTCAACAAATTAGTGGATCATTTTGAAGCATGCCATTAATTTCAGCACAACCAGAGACTAAGTCTCTGTCAAGTACCTGTGCCACTTAGGTAACTGGCTCACATGGAGCCAGTCAACTCTCCTGATGCAGAAACTTTGCTGAGATTGCTCAAGAGGAGGGAGGAGTCTGCCACACTTTCCTAGGTTGGACTTCACAGAATGCAGTAAGCTTGATTGCTTTACTTACTCCCCTAAATGCCTTAATATGCCATGCTGCTGAGTGTTCATGATTTGATTCCAGTGATCTGTGGTAGAGGTATAAGGGAACATTAAATTAAAGTTCACATTCACTAATTGAGCTGCTCTTCTCAGCCTGTGAGTTCAACTCAGCAAGTGTTCAATATTTGAGAGTTGAGAATACTGAAGTAGGAGAGAGAGAGAGGGTGAGTGAAAGAAAGGAGAGAGAGAGAGAGAGAGAGAGAGAGAGAGAGAGAGAGAGAGAGAGAGAGAGAGAGAGAAGAGAAAGAGAGAAAGAGAGAGAAGGAAGGAGGGAAGGAAGGAAGGAAGGAAGGAAGAAAAAAGAAAAAAAGAAAGAAAAAGAAAGAGAGAAAGAAAATGTTTGAGAATGAATTTTTAGAGTCTGGAGTCACATGGCAGTACTACGTGTATTTAATATTAGGTCTGCCCCAGGCCATGCAGACCCTATGCAGATGCCTTTTCACTTCTTCGCTAAGTTTCCACCCTTTATGTGTTATCTAGGTATCTGGCAAACCTGGAGGCAGCCACCTCCTCCTCCCACTAAGTCACGACCTGGTCAGCCTCTGATCACACTTTCCATCTGACTGGAGGTGAATCCCAGGCCCTGAAGTCACATCCAGATGCAGTATTGCTAGTCTTTCCCCCTACCTTGCCACACCTCATCCGATCCTTTGCCTAGATACATCCAGGCCCGAGGTTGGGTCGCCCTATTTTTTGTACATCCCTTTCCACCATGTATGGCATGGGCAGCAGTTCAGTAAATAAACAACTTTACCTGGCTTAATACCATGTTGTGTTCTCGGCATTGGTTACCTAATGAAATTCAACTAATTACTATGCTTTACACTTCAGAATTTCTAGTTATGAATCCATGGATATTTTAGTGACACATGTGAGTTCAGTATCTAGAAAACACATGCATTAACTCATTATTTAACATTATAATTCTGCCAGGAATCCTTAATAACAGCTTAATTCACCATAACATCTATTTTGTTTACTTTCCTCTGTTTTTTTTTTTTGCTTAAAATAATAAGAGTTGTCGGGACAATATGAAATGATCTCTGGTTTCATATTTTCTAATCACCCCGGGCTACAACCTGTGTGTTGCCAGCTCAGATGATGGTACTTTGAAATCCTAGAAAGTAGATGCACATCATAAGGGCTAATAGCTACAGGATTTCTCAGATTTTTTAAAAATGTAATTGTTACTAATTGTACAGTGAGGTTACCATTTCACAATTCATGTAATGTGTACATTTGTCTTGTAGACAAGGCCATCCTTTCCTGAGCTTTCTCCAGTTTCTGTTTTTTTTGTGTGTGTTGAATGTTTTTGTTTTTGTGCCTGACCTTCTGCTTGAACTCAAGATTGGGTGCTGCCTCTGATTTTTTTTGGGGGGGTCCGTTAATGGGGCCTGAACTCTGGGCCTGGGCACTGTCCCTCGCTCTTCAGCTCAAAGCTAGTGCTCTACCACTTGAGCCACAGCACCACTTATGTTTTTTTTTTCTTTTTGCTTATGACGTGCTGAGGACTCGAACCCAGGGCATCATGCATGCATGGCAAGCACTCTACCACTGAGCCATCTTCCCAGCCCTCGCCTCTGACTTTTTGTAAGCAAGGCTACTCTGCCTCTGGAGCCCCAGCTCCATTTATGGTTGTTGGTTGTTAATTGGAGAGAAGAGTCTCACAGATTTTCTCACTCCAGTTGGCTTTGAACAGTGATCATCAGCCTCCTGAGTAGCTAGGATTAGGCCTGAGTCCCCAGTGTCCAGCTAATATAGAGTTGGTTTCATGCTTTCCTGGTTGTGTTACAATTTTCCTCACCTCTTGGCACTAATACAATATATTGCCTGGCTCAAATCTGAATTGGTGGAAAATGCTTGTATTTGAGGAAGGCACGAATAGGAAACGATAGGCCATAGGGAAATATAAGCTAAACAAATCATTCAGAATATCACATAAAGACAAATAAGTTTACTGCAAGTTTACTGTGTCCTGTCTTTACTATTAATTCTGCATGGCCTGTGAATGATGTCATACATATCCAAATAGCCATTGGTAGAAATAAGATTTCTCATCCTGTCCTAAAAACAAAACAAAAACCAACCAAAAGTATTATGTATGAGCCCAGCAATTTCCTCTAATTAGAGACCAATCTGCCCTAGTTTATGAAAAAGTGTCCTTTATTCAAGTGCTGCTACTTTTTCTAAACGTAAATATAATGAAATCTGTAGTAGACTGTAGAATTGTATACCAGAGCTGTCATTTTAATTCACAAGAAATTCAGACATTTATATGTTTATTTTTTTGTCAGTTGTGGCGCTTGAATTCCGAGCCTGGGCACTGACTCTGAGACTCTGTGCCAAAGTTAGTTAACACTGGGTCAATTGAGCCATGGAGCCACTTCAAGCTTTTGAGTTGTTAATTGTAGATAAGTGTCTTATGGGAACTTTTCTTCCTGGGCTGGCTTTGAACGCTATCCTCAGGTCTCAGCCTCATGAGTAGCCCCGGCTACTCATGCATGAGCCACTGGCACCTGGCTTCACATAGACTTTTTTTTATTGTGAAAATAACATACAGAGAAGTTACAATTAAATGGACAAGTTATTGAATAAATTTCTTATCAAGCATTGTTGCCCTGTCCTTTGTTTCTCCATCCCATACCTTTTTATCTCCACCACACACCTCCCCACCCCACCCCCACTTCTCACCCCTCTTGGCCAAAGTTGTAAAGTTCGATTTTCAAAATATTGGCTTGTATATTTCATTGCTGCAATGGGTCCACCTGTATCCTTTTTTAAAAATGTGTTTTTTCCTTCCCCTCCACAAATTATACCAACATCAAATACAGTGAAAGCAGTGGATATACTGTGGGGAAAGGACATACAAAACAACAAAGAAATCATCTTATGAATATCTTTGAAATAATCGCAAGAAAGAAAAAAAGTATTTGAATCTTTCTCTAGGGGTATATCTCATCCAACATCAACTTATCTGACCTTTTCTGCATGTCTCAAAAATATACTAGTTATTGCAAATAAGGGAAAACAAGGGACTTATGTTTCTTTCACTTATATTTTTTGGGCCTGGATTACTTCACTTAATATAATTTTTTCCAAGTCTTTCCATTTCCTAACAAATGGTGCAATGTCATTCTTTATGATAGAGGCATAGAATTCCATTGTGTATATAGACCACATTTTCTTGATTCATTCATCTACTAAGGGGCATCTGGGTTGGTTCCACATCTTAGCTATGGTAAATAATGTTGTAATAAACATAGTTGTTCTGGTAGCTTTGGTATGGTCTTGTGATCATTTGGGTAAATTCCCAAAACTGGGATTGCTGGGTCATAGGGGAGCTCTATGTGGTGTCTTTTGATGAACCTCCATAATATTTTCCAAAGTGGTTGAACAAGTTTACAGACCCACAAACAATTCAGTAGGATTCCCTTCTGTCCATATCCCCTGTTGTTATCTGTTGTTATTAGAGTTCTTGATTATAGCCATTCTATCTGGGGTGAGGTGGTACCTCAATGTTGTTTTGATTTGCATTTCTTTCATGGCCAGGGAGGTTGAGCATTTCTTCATGTGTTTATTGGCCATCCTCCTTTCCTCTTCAGAGAAGTATGTCTTTAAGTCTTTAGCCCACTTATTTATTGGGCAGTTGTTTCCTTGAGGGTTTGTTGTTGGGGGATTTAATTTTTTGAGTTCCAGGCATATTTTAGATATGAGGTCCTTGTCCGTTGTGTGGTTAGTGAAGATCTTCTCCTAATATGTGGTTGATCTATTGATCTTGCTAGCTATGTCCTTTGCCATGCAGAAGCTCTGCAATTTCATGCAATCCTATTTGTCTAACCTTTCTTTGATTCGTTGTGTTTCTGGGTGTCTTAAGAAAGTTTCGGCGTGTGCCAAGGAGACCTAGGTAGTCTCTTATTCACGGACTCCACTCCTAAACTACTCACGGTGATTCAAACCTTTGGCAAAGCAGCAAGGTATAAAATTAACCCTCAAAGTCAATGGCTTTTCTGTATTCCAACAATGAGAAAAGCGTGGCTGAAATTAGGATAGCAACTCCATTCGTAATAGCACCACAAAAAATACCTGGGAACTAACTTAACCAAAGAAGTAAAGGACCTCTATGGTGAAAACTTTAAAAACCTGTTAATGGAAATCAAAACAATGTAAAAATGGAAAACCTCCCATTCTCCTGAATTGGAAGGATCAACATCATGAAAATGGCAATACTTCCCAAGACTATAACTTCAATGTGGTACCAATCAATATTCCAACGTCATTCTTCAAGGAAATAGATGAAGTAATCCAAAAATTCATATGGATCATAAAAGACCTCAAATAGCAAAAATTATCCTTAACAGAAAGAACAGTGCTGGAGGAATATCAATACCAAATTTCAAACTCTACTACAAAGCCACAGTAATCCAAAGAGCTTGGTACTGGCAAAATAACAGACATCAGGACCAATGGAATAGAACTGAAATCCCAGAAATGAACCTACAGACATATAGCCATTTAAACTTCGATAAGGTAGCTTTAAAAAGAATGGAAGAAAGACAGCCTCATCAGTAAATGGTGCTGGCAAAATTGGGTTACTACTTGTAGAAAAATAAAGCTAGATCCTTATATATTACCCTGCACCACAATCAACTCCAAATGGATCAAAGACCTTGGAGTCAAAGCAGACACTCAAATAGTCATTTTATAATGCTGAACTGCTTAGTGTCTCTGGCTCACATATATAATCCAAGCTATAGTTAAGAATAAAGGTATGAAAAACAAACACCGAGTGTGCGTTGTTCATGATGCTTTGCATTGGCATGATTTAATATTGTTTGTTTCTTATACTACAATGCTCTTATTTTTATTTTTACCTAGGTGGGCGATATAGGTTCTAGCCAGTGTTTAGCCTTCTTTGGTTGAGAGGGAGCCATGTGGTAGTTCTTGCCTTGTATGGCATGTAATTGAAATCCTCCTGCTTTCACCTCCCCATGGACCAGGGTGATAGAAGTATTCCATCATGCACAGCCAGGGGTGGGGATCATTGCAGGTAAAACTTCACTGGTCTTGAAATGATGTCCCAAAAGGCTAGCTTTACAGGCATATGCCTTCAAAACCTTGTTGTATTCCGTTTCACTTTGAAGTAGTGTTTGTACATACTTAGAGATAAAATGGTAACACATTACATGTTTAATATATAAAATAGTCAATATAATTAGCAAGTTGATCTCCTAAAACATTGCAGCTAATATATTTTGGTAACTTCCTCACTCTGCTAGTCACTTTTTCGAATATACCATAAACATGAATACATTAATAATGTGCACTAGAAGATTGGATGTTGATAGATATAGACAAGTTAGACTATGTGTAGTAAATATATATTTATCTATTGCTGCTTTGAAGAACATTATCATATATTCACCATAACAATACCACCATATATTCACCATGACAATAATTTTCCTGCAGTGTAGAATTTTCCATTTCATTATCTGCCATCTTTTAATCTTTTTACATTCTCATAAGTATGAATTTTTTCTTGTTTCTTATGTTTTGAAATTATTAAGATGGAATTTAAAAAATCGTAGAGTCTCCTAAAATTAGCACATTTTGTTTGGTTTTGTGTTGCTAAATCATTAAAACCAAGGTTTCCTGAAAGGTATGCTAGCAGACTATATCACTATATTGTATTGTAATTACATCTTATTATTGTATTTTGATATAGGATTTTGCTGTTGCTGTTTTATGATATAGTGTCTTGAAGCCAGACTGAAACTTGCAACTCCACTGCCTCCATTAACAATGCTTTATCACCAGGTACTGGAGGCTGATAATTATAACTCTAGCTAATCAGGAGGTTGATAACTGATATTTAGTTCAGACAGCCTGAGCAGGAAATATTATGAGTCTCTCCTCTCTAGTTCACTAAAAAAAAGCTTGCAGCTGAACTGTAGTATAATTGGTAGAGCAATAAGGTCAAGGGAAAGAAGCGTGGGATTGTCATATAGCTCCCGAGTTCAAGCCCTAAGACACAAATATGCACAGACACACATTCATACACACACACACATACTCCCACACACTTGTACACGCACAAATTACCAGGCAAAGTTGTACCTTAAATACTTATCCAGAGATTGGACAACAGTCTACTTACTTGTGAAGGATTTTCCTTGATTATTTTGATGGAGGAGGATAGTTCATGGGACAAAGACGACAAGACTTTAGTGAGGAATACTTTATAAACGACTAGCTTATAAAAAGAACAGGAGCAGGGTTTTTATCTTTAAATCTTACATTCCTTCAACTATACTATTTAAAAAAAATCATTGAATTATGAGAAAACAATGCACCTCTTCCCTTCTCCCCTTCCCCTCTGTCATAAAATATGACAAAAGATTCAAAAATACTCTTTTATCTTACAAGAATGTACACTTGTAAAAATGTCTGTCTATATGTGTAACAATACATGTGTTTTCCAATACTTGTTTGATTTTCCCACCGCTAAGAACTTGCCTTTTTTCCAGATGAAAGCACACTGGGGTTTCAAAGGCAAGTAAGATTAGGAAACAAAAACCTAATAATGTCTTAGGAAGTAGATGTCAAAAATTGATGCAAGAAGCACATGGCAGGCCAAGGGGGCCCTGAGAGGCAAAATGATTTGTGCAGGATGAGAGGAATAGTGACAAATAAGGCCTGGATCTGACCTAGGAAGGGCTATTTGAGGTTGAGACATGCCTGTATCTAGGCCTAGCTGAGGCTATTGGGATTTGACAATGTTCACATGTGTATAAAGTGATGTGGGAGGGGAGATTTCAGCCTCCAGTTTGTCTTGGGGATGGTCTTATGTGAGCAAGCAGCTTAGATCATTGGGCTCTGAGAGATGATACTACCTCACTCACAATGGAATAGAATATAGATCTCTGAGAGCCACGCAACTGTAACCTACAGTTAGCTCAAGCCAGCTCACTTGGCCTGTGGCTCAGGAACAAGAAAGATGTTCCTGTACTGTTTTCAAAGTCAAGAGACTCAGGTCTCAAGCATGAGAGGTGTGAGTGCCTCACTCGATGCTGCAGACATTCGATCAGTGCCCAACCACGAATCCAATGTCTCAGGACTTTTTATAAGAAGAAACCAAGGAAATCACAAGGAAATTCAGGCCAGGTATAACTATGACAGTAAACCTATTTAATCTCATCCTAGCCCACACTAGAAACTTCTTCTTATATGCTTTTATATGTGTAGACAGAAAATATTTGCTGTGCACTTTTCAATCCACTCTACTACAATTACTCAGTTTGAAGTGTACTCTCATTTCCATGTTTCATAGATCCATTCTTTTTTACCACCTCAGTGTGACAATGAGTTCATCCAAACCCTGAATGTGCCTTATTATGTATGGAGCCTGGACTCAGGCTTTCTGGAAATTCTGGTAATGGACCTTGTCCCTACCTACCAGAAAGCTGATCCCTTCTATGTGGGAAACTTCCTCCACCACTTCACAGAGTGTAGGACAATGGATCAGTTGCTGGATATTCTGAAAGTGAGTGTTCCTGGGCTGGGAAGGTGGCTTAGTGGTAGAGAGCTTGCCTTGTATGCATGAGGCCCTGGGTTCGAATCCTGACCACGACATAAGCAGAAAACAAGCCAGAAGTGGTGCTGTGGCTCAAGTGGTAGAGTGCTAGCATTGAGCTGAAGAGCTGAGGGACAGGGCCCAGGCCCAGATTTCAAGCCCTGACAAACAAAAGAGTTAGTGTTCCTAAGCCAGGCACCAGTAACTGACACCTGTAATCCTAGATACTCAGGAGACAGAGATCTGAGGTTCACGGTTCAAAGCCAGCCCTGGCAGGAAAGTCCATGATACTCCTCTCCAATAAGACACTAGAAAACCAGAAGTGGTGCTGTGGCTCAAGTGGTAGAGGGCTCCCCTTGAGCTGAAAGGCTGAGGGATAGCACCCAAGCCCAGAGTTCAAGCCCCATGACAAACAAAAGAAGTTAGTGTTCCTCCTTCAAACCCAGGGCTGATGAGACCCCCTGGCAGAATATTGGAATACTAGGTACATCTCTGAGACAGTTTCACTGGGGTCTAGTCAAAGGAGCTTGGCTTGAGACAAAGAAGTGCAGTCCTTGGCTAATTCCTTAGGACTGGGCTGCCAGAATATTTCATGTGCCTCATAAGCTAGTGGAGCCTTAGTAATTTGCTTGCTGAGAGACTAGGATTTAAGGAAGGAGCAAGTGGCACCCAACGTCAACGCTCACCTAGGAAATCACTATCTTTGAGGCCTTTGAAGGAATATAGACAGAAGAAAGGAGGCAACTTTTACTTTAATTGGGGGCTTGAGTGCTGTCCCATTTCTAACACACTACCAATTGAGCCCCAGGTCCAATTCTGGCCTTTGACTGGTTAATTGAAGATAAGTATATTTAGATTTTTACAAACTAGACTGGGTTCAAACTGTGATTCTCAGATCTCACCCTCCAGATTAGTAGGATTAGAGGCATGAGCCATTGTGCATTTATTTGGACAGATGCACATAAGCATCTTCACAGAATTACCATGAAGTTGTATATACATATCTGCAATTTTGTGTGTCATGTTTACATTACCATGTGGGACTTAGTGAGTCCTATGTGTGTCCTGTTAGTTCAGAAAAGGAGAAGCATAGAGTTAACTTCCTTCTCTCCTCCCATTGGTACAGATACTTCTACCATAACTGAGAAGAAGTTGAACAAGTGAAGAAGTAAGTGGACGCTGGCACAAAGAATTCTATCCTTGAAAATTGGTATCTTTGAGGTTTCTGAATCAAACTCAACTTTCTTCTTTGAACACCAGTTGTAATTTTCAACAGGGGGTTGAGGCTTGGCACATCAGTGGATAGCAGATTACACAGTTGTGGTTGTGGTTGTGCTTTTGGACTCTCATGGATGACATGGAGGGCTGTGTGTAGCAAGTCAGATCCAGTGGGGAAAAATTTCTCTTCCTATTACAGGGAGAATTTTAGAGGATTATATTTGAGAAATTACTAGAAGTGGGTTGTGAGGAGCATCCTGCTTGCAGGAGTCTCTTTCCACTTCCCAACAATCAATCTGTCCACAGCGTTGTTTGTTTCATCCTCCCCATGTGGATGGACTTCTACCCTGATGATTTCTATGAGCCCAAGAACAATGACACCCTGAAAGAACTGACACAGAATGTCAAGCTCATCATGGCCTCTTCAGACCTGCTCTTCCGCTTACATATTTTTCTGGACCAGCTGGAGGAACCCATGGGACCAAGAAAAAGAGGAAGAAGTCCTTGTTTAGATGCCCCAGAGCTTGTGAGTAGGGATGGAACCTGAGTCTCTAGGGATGTGTCTGATTGGCCAAGAGCCCTTAGTACTCCCCAGCTTGGCAAAATTTCCTTTTATGGATATTCTTTGCCAGGTAATGTCTGTTCTCCTTTTGAAAGAACTTGGAAGTAGCCACTCATTAGAAAAAGCCTACCTCCTCATCAGTGTTCAGTCCCAACTCAAATCCTACTGCTTCTCCTATTAGATCATCTTGGAAGTTTAGTGACACCTTAACTACGAGGGTCTACTCAAAGACTCCTGTACCTATTTTCATTCTCAGGTTTGCATCACCGTAGAAAAGCTCCTGCAGAACTCCAGATAAAGAACCCATCAGTGATGTCGTCTATGGTGACTGATGGAGATTGGAAGCCATCGCTGATCTCCAGAAATCCTGTGAAGGTAGAGGGTGTTTTTCAATTTGTAGAAAGGCCAAAGTAGGTTTTGAGTCCTGTGGACATCCAACTGATTCTGAACCCCACATGTGATGCAGGTGTATCTACACATACCACCAAGGAAAAAGACGATACAGAATGTCTTCCATTGATGTTCACAATCCAGCTAGATCAGCTCTAAATCAGTCAAAAAAAAAAAAAACACTTCTTGGTGTGATAGTTAAATATGTGCTAATGGAAAATGACCCCAGTGTATGTTTAGGAAAACCAATAAGTGAGGTCCAAAATCTAGATTCAGTTGAGGAAAGGGAATCTTTCCTCACAGAATACCCAGACCAATCTCTCTTCTTGCAAGGTATCCAATTTCCAGTTGATAAATTAGAATCTGTCCCTCCCTGGACTCAGGAAGAAAATCCTGTCTTTATTGAGGAAGTAGATCCCTTTGAAGACTCTGAGGCAGAATTTCTACCTGAAGGCACCTTAGAGGCCAATCTAGATTTTGAGATTCCTTCTCCCCTTCCTAAGAAAATCCTTATTTTTCTTTTTTTTCTGATTTTTGTAAAAGGTTCATTCTATTTATTTTTCTAACTTTATTAAAATGTAAATGTTTTTGACATATTCTAGAATTCATGAATCCTAAATATATTTCTTTTTAAACCTACAAACTAAAGAATCGTGCATACCTGTTCTGGAGGCGGGGAAGCAGAGTGACAGGGGGCTGTAGAAGAGAGCCTACTGGATATAATGGGAGCTGTTAAATGCAACAAGAGTGACAAGGAAGCCAGGCCATGCCTGTATGGGGTGATAAGGTGGCTACAAAAGGTCTAGAACATAGCAGATCAGATGTCCTAGAAAGCTATTCTGTCAATTGGGACAAATACCACAATACTTATAGCGTTAAGTGGGACTCTCTTCCAACAATGAGTTCAAATCTGTATACATTTTCATTGCATTCATTTGCCTTGAGCAAATATGGAAGGAAAATTTGGCTCCAATAATATAAAAAGTCTACTTTGGGCTGAAAATATTTGACAAAATATATAGGAGTTATGTATACTGGAAAGTAAAAGCCATCATCAATAGAAGAAAGAAGGCTTACATAGATGAACAAACACAAAATCAGGAAAAATTTCCACAATTAAATCAGTTATATGTAAATACATGTTATATTCTTTATGTTCTACATAGTATATTATATAATATATAAGATTCAATATGATTTTTCAAACTAAAAAGGCATTTAAAATTTTAGAATTGCGTGTTTTTTTGCACAAAACATTAGTGTAAATGTTATTGGAGAAAGTAGTGATATAATTTGATTATAATTATATGAATATATATTTGTGTGTTTCTAGATATAACACTGATTATACATAAATATTATATACATATATTTGTATATATCTGTCTATGAAGTGAATATAATGAAAGTGAATATAATGAAACTGAGTTTAGTATGTATAAAAAAGTTGAGTACATGAGACTCAAACCTGTAATCCTACTGATGTAGGAAGCTCGGTTTTGAGTTTTAGTATCTCTTATTCCCAAGCCTTAGATTTTTCAGAGGAGGCATGGGCCCTCCAGTGTAGCAAACAAACATATGCCATGGGATCAAACTCCCTGACCACAGAGGAAAGTCAGTAGAAATCAGGACAAGCTTCTTATCTTGACTGTGTACTCAGTTCCTGTACCAAGAAGGCCATCTTTAGAACACCAGATGGAAAGTTGGCATTCCCTCCACAAGGTTCTAAAAATATCCTTCTGAACGATAGTCTGACTATATTGAATTAAATCTTTTTCCCTTCGCAAGCTGCAAACACGTAGAAATATGACAAGAGCTAAAGAAAGATGGTCAAAGACTTACAAATACATAAAATTATATACTCTGTTTCAGTAATTCAATGACAAATTGTCAAAGGCATGTCGAATTTTTTTAAAGGAAATAGAAACATACTCTGAGTTTATCAGGAACTGGGTGATATTTTGGTTGCTGAATTGTTGAATGCACTTCTGGACAAAGGAGACACATACCTTGGGGAAAATTGTGTGGGGTTGGGTGTCCTCACACGGCTTCACAATAAAATGGCCATAACATCTAGGATGTCACAGCCAACTTTGCCATGGCAGCAAGTAGGTGTCAGGCACTGATTTTGCCCTGAAGTGGACTCAACAACACCAACAGGCAAAAAGAATGAGAAGGAATGACTATTATCCACCAAACTTCAGCTTAAATAGCTGTCCTTACCAGAACTAGGATAAATTGAGCTGGAAAAGGCTGATCTCCATGTCAGGATCCTGAGCACTAAGGACTAGTGTGTGTGTGTGTGTGTGTTTGTGTTTGTGTGTGTGTGTGTGTGTGTGTGTGTGTGTGTGGTGTGTGTGTGTGTGTGTGTGTGGTGTGTGTGTGTGTGTGTGTGTGTGTGTGTGTGGTGTGTGTGTGTGTGTGTGTGTGTGTGTGTGTGTGTGTGTGTGTGAATACTGGGGCTTGAACTCAGGGAGATGACCTTTAGCTTTTTTTAATCAAGGGTAACAGTCTACGACTTGAACCAAATTTCCATGTCTTGATTTTGAATGGTTAATTAGAGATCAAAGCTTCAATGTTGCACATGTTCATTCTTTGTCCCTCCTTTTCAATGACACCTTTAACTTCTTTTTTTTTTTGGGTCCGGTCATGGGGCCTGAACTCTGGGCCTGGGCGCTGTCCCTCAGCTCTTCAGCTCAAGGTTAGCGCTCTACTGCTTGAGCCACAGCGCCACTTCTGGCTTTTTTCTTTTTTCTTATGTGGTGCTGAAGAATCGAACCCAGGGCCTCAAGCATGCAAGGTAAGCGCTCTACCACTGAGCCACCTTCCCAGCCCCCCTTAAACTTCTGAAAGAGAGATAAATGTAAAAAAAAATGAAAAAAATGAAAGAAAATTAATATCATCTTGTTTCTGTTTCCTGGTCACTGATTATTTTTGAGATAGTGCTTCTTACTAATAAGAATTATTGGTAGAATCTGAAAACCTATTTGAGTAATAAATAGACTAGGAAAAATGTTGTCTCCTATTTTTTATCACTACATTTCTTTTTGTCTAAGTATACATGCCAGACTTACCCTAAGGGCCTAGAATAAGCAAAATGGCTTATAGAGCTCAGATCATATCTTTCCACAGAAGATGACAGCCCCAGAAGAAAAACTTGTCCACAACTTGCACAAGGAAGAGAGAGTTTGATGTCTCCTTAAATCTTAGGATCGAATACTCATGAAGAACCCTGGGGACTGATGACAGCTTAAGGACCTAACATTTCCTGTGTCGTTCCACCATATGAACAGTCACCAGTCTCCCATCATACTGTAGGTGCCACGCCTGACTGGTGACCTTGGCTGTGTCATGAGAATGTGCAGCAGGGCTCTGTCATGGTCATTGGAGAGTCAGTATTGCACACTAAGAGGACATTCATGAAGGTGGTAACAAGGCCTGAGTCAGGGTTTGTCAGATCTAGATGATTTGTAACAGGCACTACTGTATTCTGGCTAAGAATGTGGATATATCATCGGGGTCTTGCACACAAATTTATCAAGTGTTAGCTTGCAACATTTCTGCATGAAAGCCAACAAAAGGTCATCAATGCCCTCTGAACATATTCTCATCAATATTTAGTAAGTAAAAAGCTATAAAAATCAAGTTCATCATGACGAAAAATCTGATATGAAAACCAAATTGCAGGAGCATTTACAAAAAATGTTTTTCTGTATGTATCAAATGTGACAAAATATTAAAAATTAATGAAGCTGGGAAAGTTAAATTGATTTCTTTTTTTACTATGGTTGCAACTGTCTTTTACATTTAAACTACTTAACAAAAAGAAGGTAGGCCAAGTACCACTGGTGGCTCACACCTGTAATTCTAGCTAGTTAGAAACCTGAGATCTGAGGAAAGTGAATTGAAGTTAGACTACTTAGGAAATCCAGTGAAACTTTGATCTGTAATTAACCATTCAAAATCAAGACATGGAAGTTTGGTTCAAGTCTTAAACTGTCACCCTTGATTAAAAAAGCTAAAGGTCAGCTCCCTGAATTCAAGCCCCAGTATTCACACACACACACACACACACACACACACACACACACACACACACACACACACACACACACATTCTCAAAAATAACCAGTGACCAGGAAACAGAAACAAGATGATATATATTTTCTTTCATTTTTGTCATTTTTTTCAGAAGTTAAAGGGGTCATAGAAAAGGAGGGACAAAGAATGAACACCTGCAACACTGGTATTCAATTGGTACTATGTTGAAAATTACCTATGAAATTTGTTTTGGGGGAAGAATGGGAAAACAGAAAAAGAGATAAAGTGAAAGGGTAAAATTGTCCAAAAAAATGCACTCCGGGAATTAGAGCTGTGGCTCAATATGAGTGCCATTATTCAGCAAAAGAGCTCAGAGAAAGTGTCCAGGCCCTGGATTCAAGCCTCATTACTGACTAAAACAAAAACAAGAAAAAAGAAATGTAATCCTTACCACACGATTGTAACTAAAACCTCTACAGCACAATAATAATAATAATAATAATAATAATAATAATAATAATAATAATAATAATAATAATGATAGAAGTAGATGATGATGAAGAAGAAGAAAAAGGAAGTTAAAAAAAACCAAACCTGTGAGAAAAATTGAGAGAGCAAGGGAAGGACTGACCTTTCAAAAAGAAATATATCCATACCTGACTTATATGCCTGTAACCTCAGTGTAATTCACATTTATAATAACAATACAAAAGAAAAAACAGAAATGTAGTGCTGGAGCCATAACTCAAATGGGAGGTCAGACTAATATGTATGTGATACCAAGGTCAACCCCCTTATCAATTTCTCCTTCAAAAATGGTTCTTCTTATCACTTGTGCTTTCCTTAGCTTATGAAAAGGGGTGCAGTTAAAGAAAGAGAAAGGTAATCTGTCAGGCACAGAACTGTACTTGCAAAGAGCAGTACTCACTAGAACACATGTTTACTAGACCACTTTATGACTCCATGTTTTCTGAAATAAACAGAACTAGTTGGACTTGAATACATGCTCCACTGTATACTAGATGGGGGCTCAAAATTATTGAAACTCTCTGGATCTCAAATTCTTTACAGGTAAAATGAGCATAACAATACGTACCTCACAGCATTATGAGATCTGGTTGTCATCAAACATGGAGCGGTTTTATCTTTGGTGTGTGTGCAACACTCAAACATTGCTGGAAGGAGTAAAAACTGGCATGATGTTTACTATATTACTTAAGAGTAATACAACATGCCTGTAATCCTACTTACAAAAGAGGCTGAGAAAAGAGGATCAAGGTTTTAAGTCTGGAGGAAACTGGATCAGATTCATCTCCAATGATCTCTAAAAAAGATTGAGGTGGAGTTTGGTTCAAGTGGTAGAGTGCTATACTGGAGCATAAGCCTCAGGAACAGTGCAAAAGGACTGAGTTCAAGCCCTAGGACCAGCACAAGCACACACACATGCACAAGCACACACACACACTAAATTGTTTGTGTTCCTATCATCCTGCTTAACAATATATTTCCTTTTCCAAGCTCACCTGATTTTTTCTGTTTTAAAAGGGACTTCTGTGTAGCACAGGCTGCTCCTAAACTTACAATCCTCCTGGGTACTGGGAGTACAGGCAAGCCTACTATAATTGCCTTCACTCAGTAACACTATTTATAACATATTAGCAAGAAATTCATTCATACTCATGAAGATATTTGGCTTAAAGCTGTTCACAGTAATATTCTACTGTACAAAATGTAAATAATATAACTGGATATGGTACTATCCTACCACATGGTAATACCAGCCAATACTCAGGAACCTGACACAGGAGAATAAGCAGGTGAGGAAAGCCTGGTCTACGCTGCAAAACCTGGTCTCCAAAGGAAAGAAATTCTATAAATATTAATCTACTATGAAACATACAATATGTTAAATTTATATAATGTAACGAATAGATCATTATTAATAAAAATAAAATCTTGGCAGAAATTTTAAATACATACATATGCATATATATTTAAACTTGTAGAAATAAAATTTCAAGTGCTTTTATCTGCATCTTTCAGTCTACCTGTCACCTACTTATTTACTGACACATTGATTTCTGTTTAGTCTTCACAAAACACTGTTCTCTCACATAAGTACACAAAATTGTAAAACAAAAAGTACAAAACAAATATTATCATAAATACAAATGTAGTTTAATCCCTACCAAAATAATTTGGAGAAAACATACATTAAGTTAATGGCATTGTATACTGCTCAGGAAGGGGAATCTAGGAAAATGTAGATTGTATGTGTGTGTGTGTGTGTGTGTGTGTGTGTGTGTGTGTGTGTGTGTGTGTGTGTGTGTGTGTGTGTGTGTGTCTGTCTGTCTGTCTGTCTGTCTGTGTCTGTGTGTTTTCCATGAGTAATATTGGAGTTAGAATTAAATGTATTATTCTTGCTTGGTCTTTTTGCTCAAAGATGACACTCTACCACTTGATCCACATCTCCACTTCTGGATTTTGTTTTCTTAATTGGAGAAATATCTCAGATTTTCTGCATGGGCTGCTTTAAACCTGAATCCTCAGTTTTTGACCTCTAAAGTAGATAGGTTTTAAAATATGAGCCACTGGTGGAAATCAACTACGTTAATATTTTTGCATGTTTGAATGAATTTTAAAGTAATACATATATGTTACATTTGAGAGTGACTGGAAATAGTCATTAACGTTTAACAGAATTTAAAACATACAAAGCTGAGAATGGCAAGTAGCTGAGAACAGAATGGAATAAATCAAAATTACCTATGACAGTTTTCATTCTGTGCACAGAAATAATTACATTATTGGAGCCCAAAGCCATCAGATAGCTGAGCTCCATCTGGCTGCTATGCTCATGAGGCTAGCTGGTGCTATTCACAAGAATGTGATGTTGTTGGATAGTAGGGATCAGCTTCAAGTTAAGAACCTGAAATATTTCTATTCATCTAGAAGAGGAAACATACCAGGACAAGAAATGTGATTAAAATTGCTGAATGCAAAAACCATCCAAAGGAAGACCGAATAACTTTCTATATCTGAAAAGAGTATTCTCTCACAAAGAATCATGAGCTGAATATAGTGGTCAATGTTTGTAATCTCTGAACTTGGGAGGCTGATTTAGAAGTTAGCTTGAGGCCAGCCTAAGTTTTAGGTAATCAGAAGGACATATAGTAAAATGCTATCTTAAAACAACAACAACAAAAGACCCAGTGACTGGGAGTGTTTTTAGTGTTAGAGTGCTGGCCTTACATGCAAGAAGCACTTGATTTGATTCTTCAGTATGTCGTAAGCAGAAAAACTGGAAGTGGTGCTGTGGCTCAATTGGTAGTGTGCTAGCCTTGAGCAAAAGAAATTTAGGAAGAGTGCACAGGCCCTGATTTCAAGCCCCAGCTCTGGCAAAATTTAAAAAAAAACAAGTGCAAAATGCTGTTTGTTGAAATAAATATGTTGAAGAATTTTTATACTCACTAGAAAATAGTGCTGTTGGGAATTCATAATGAACTTTGTTAGGAAAAATTAAAGTAAATTAATGAAATATTATCTGGCATTGGAAAGAACAAGTGAGATGTAAAAATGATTGGTGCCTATAGTTAATTGATACAACAATTTATAGATACACTTGCCAAACTGTGATTTTTTTAAGTATACAATCGTGGGTTTGTTCTTTTTCAAAATAATTTTACTGCCAGGCCTAGCTACTAAGGAGACTGAGAACTGTTCGAATCCAGCCAGGGCAGGAAAGTCTGTGAGACCTTTATATCCAACTAAAGGTTCAGAAAATGTGAAGTGGCACTGTTGCTTAAGTGGTAGAGTGCTAGTCTTGAGCTGAAGAGTTGAGATACGATGCCCAGACCTAGAGTTCAAGCTCCACAACTGACAAAAAATAGTAAGAGTAATAATATTAATTTTATTGTTACTATTAAGGTGTTATATATAAAGGCTACCAATTCATAAGTTTTTTCCTTTGCTAAAAGAAATACGTATCCATCTTCATTGCCAACAGCCAGGATTTGGCCATCTGCTTTCCAGCTGATCTCTCAATGTAGAGTCAATGTGTAATACAAAACAATACAAACCATTTCTGACTATAAATAATTTTTTCTCTGCACATCTTAAAAATCAATGCTGACAACATGAAATTAAAAATCCCTAAGTTTAAAACATTCTTCTAAACAAGTTAAAGAAATCCTGATAACAAGTATTTTAAGAATAATTTCAGAGAGCTTGAACTCAGGGCCTGGGTTCTGTCTCTGAGATTTACTACTCAAGATTGGGTTGCCAGTTTGAGCCACAGTGCCACTTCCAGTTTTCTTGTGATTAGTTGCACAGAAAAGTCTCACCAACTTTCCTCTCCAACCTGGCTTTGAACTAGGATCTAGAGATCTCAGCCCTCTGAATAGCTAGGTTTATAGGCCTGAGCCCCTGGCACCTGGCTTTTTGCTTACCTGAGACAGAGGCCAGTTAATATTAAATGTCAATCATGTTTAATTTTGTAAAATGAAGTTAACTGAAATGCCTTCCTCTAGAAATAAGGAATCAAATGAGTAGGTGGGTTACAACGTTATTACCAAAAGTTACATATTTTCCTTGTGTTTTTTTCTTCCAAAATTGTGTGCTTTCCAGAATCATACCTTATCTTTCCTTGCTAATTTCTTTGGTTTATTTCATAATTGTCCACAGCTTCTTCAGCAATCATTTACTTATGTGAAGAGCTTTCAAACATCTATTTTCAGCCCAAATTCCTTGTATACACCTCTCATCCATATATTCAGCTGACATAAAAAGTTGTGAAACAGTAATCATCTCTTATCAGTATTGGATATTAATGTGTAAGTTAAATTTAAGAAAATAACATCAATAATTGTAACATGATTTTAATAATAATGCTAAACATAAATACAACGTTGATTATATTCTGAGCAATTTAATAAAAACCTCCAGGAAAAGAAATCACTTTTTTTAGTGCTGATATTATGGTTTAAACTCAGGACCTTACCTTCTCACTTAAGCTTTTTCCCTCAAGGGTGGTGCTCTTTATTTCAACCACAGCTCTCCTTCGAATTTTATTTGGGGGATAACATAGAGATAAGAATCTCATGGAATAAAAACAATCATTTGTGTCCCTATCTTATTTCACATAACATTCTCTTATAAGGTTATATGGTACTATGTACTACTTTCTGAAAGTGAGGTTAACCATGGGACCTATGGTTATTGGAGCCTCGCTTATTTCACTTAATAAAATTGTTTCCCCATCTTTCCATTTCCTAGCAAATGGGGCGATTTCATTCTCTCTGATGGAGGCATAGAATTCCAGTGTTTGTGTGTGTATCACATTTTCTTGATCCATTCATCTACTGAGAGGCATCTGGGTTGGTTCCATATCTTAGCTATGGTAAATAATGCTGCAATAAACATAGTTGTGCCGGTAGCTTAGTATGGACTTGTGTGTTATCATTTGGTAAATGCCCAAAAGTGGGATTGCTGGGGTATAGGGGAGCTCTAAGTGGAGTCTTGGAAAAAATTATATTAAGTAAAGTAAGTCAGACAAAAGAAACATAGGTCCTATGGTTTCCCTTATTTGGAATAACTAGTGTATATCTGGGACACGCATAAGAGTTCAAAAGCTATGTACATACCAACAGATAAGTTGATGTTAAGCGAAGTGAATCCCAAGATAGGCTTTATAATTTACCATGTGATTTCGTTTTGGTTTTGTTTTTGTATTTTCCCCCACCAAGGTATAACTCCTTTTTTCACTGTATTTAATGTATGTGCCCTGCATCTTGTATACACCATTTCTCTAACTTGGGTAGGGCAAGGGAAAAAACAAAATGTTTAAATAGGGCAGGCTGACCCGTTGTAACAATGAGATGCACAAGACACTATGTTGAAAAAGAATCTTTACAATATGGGTGGGGAAGCAGGGAAGGGAGGAGAGGGGGGTGTGTAGTTGTGGAGGTGGGAGGGAAGAAAGGGTAGGGGAAAAACAAAGGAGGAGGTACAATACCTCATAGAAAATGTACTCATTACCTTGCTCATGTAACTATAACCCCTCTATACCATATTTTTACAGTAAAAACCTCTTTTATAAAACAGAAGGTGTCATGTACACCAAGTATAGCAGCCCACATATGTAATTCCCGCTGATTGGGAAGCAGAGATGACAAGGATCATGGTCTGAGGCCAGGCCAGAGAAAAAACTGCCAAGACGGCCATCCTAACGAATGAGCTTTCCATAGTGGTTCACATCTGTATTCCTAGCTAATTATGTGGGAGGCATAGGTAGCAAAGTCTCAGTCAATCTAAGATCAGACCCGGGCAAAAAGTTCAAGACCTCAAGTAATTAAATGGACTAGAAGTATGGTAAAAGTAGTTGAGCTTCTTGATGCTATTCAACCAGAGTCCTATCTAGCAAGCAGGGAACCCCTGAATAGAACCCTTCCACCAGAAAGCCTAAATAATTTTAGCCTATTTGAACATCTAATTTCAAGGAGCCTGACAGATCAGAGATGATGACATTCTCTTTAAAATTAGGTATTCAAAAGAGACAAAGTTATTTAGATTTTGAAAAAATTGAAAAGGAAAATACATGTGATTTTTGTTAGCTCTGTAATTCTTGAAAACATGAAATGTACTCAAGTATTTAATATATATCCATATGTGTGCATATGTCCATGTATATATGTATATCCAAGTATGTATGTATATATATGTATATATACATACATATATGTATATGTATTTATATGTATGTATATATACATACATACATACAAGTGGTTCATCTCTATTCTGTGTAGCAAATGGTACAAATGAATCTGTATAATCACTATTCAAATGCATGAATAGACAAAGAGAATGAGCAAAGAACTCATATTCAGGAAATTATGGCTCGCCCATAACCCTGAAAATCTTTTACATCTGTTTGCATGTTTCAGTTACTGCAGTACAGGGACAGTAGGACAACAGTGGGATACTAGGCAGATGAAATTAGAAATGAGAGATACAAATGTTAAAATATTCTTTCTTATGGGTCAGTAGAATTTCCTCTGTGTGTGTGTGTGTGTGTGTGTGTGTGTGTGTGTGTGTGTGTGTGTGTGTATTACATTTTCTTGATTTTTTTTCTCTTGAAGGTTATCTGGGCATATTCAATAAGAATGGTCTGGATGAAACCTTTACTATATCCTGGTTTGTAATCTTTCAGGTAAATGCCTGGAGTAAAGTTGCTGGATCATATGGAAGTGGGTAGTCAAATGAGGGGTGAAGGGTTAAAAGGTAGATGAATGAACAGGAGAAAAGGGGGAAAATGCAGAAAGGAATCCAATAAACATCCTACAATATTAAGAAGAGTGAAGGAAGAAGTGCATAGAGGAAGGATGGATGAGAACATTGAAAGGGTTGGCACTGATCAAGGTATATTGTACTCATAAAATGCTTTGTTTAATGATAATTTCTTACTACTTAAAATTTCTTTCTACTTAAAATAATAATTAAAAAATCTTGTCCCTAAACTGTTATGCAATTAGAAGCAAAGAATGAAAATTTGCTCTGATCAACTCCAGGGTCTATAAGTTTTTTTTGTTAGGATAAGTTTTAGAACAACACTAATGATACATATCACCTGAAGAAAATTTAATGATTTTCAGTTATTTATAGTAATCATTTTGGAGATATGGCTCAAGTGGCAAAATGCTACTTAGTGAGCAAAGCTGTCAGATAATGAATTCAAATCTCAATCTCGAACAAAAGTACAAACAATCAGTAAAATTCAGGCACTTTCCTGGGCACTGGTAACTCATGCCTTTAATCCTACCTTTAATCAGAAGGCAGAGATCTGGGGATCTCAGTTGAATGTCAGCTTAGATAGGAACGTCTGTGAGTTTCTCATCTCCAACACACTGCCAAAGAAAGCTGGAAGTGGACTCATGGTTCAAGTGGTAGAATGCTGGCCTACAGCAAAATAAGCTTTCCAAAAATATGTTTCAATTTTTTTCCAATATCTTAGTCATTTTCTAACCCTAAACTTAATCTTAACTGGAACATTAAGAATAACCATAACCCTAATTGCAAGTAGATTCTAATACTAATAGCAATACACTAGTTCACATTCATTCTAATTCCTGCCAGGCTTATTCTAAAATTTACCTTCAATTTGACTCTCATTTTTTTCTCCTTCACTCTAAACCCAATCATGGCTAGAATCATAACCATATCCTTGACACTAACAGTATCTCACTTCTAAAATTTATGAAAAATGCTTGTTTTGTGTCATCATTACTGAAATTTCACCTGTAATTCTTGAAATAAATTGCAGGTTTTCCTAAACCCTATGGATTTTCTCACTTTTAACTCTGAATCTATCTTGTTCCTTAACAGGAATCATTATATCCATTGATCTCAAATCCTGATATTATGAAATACATTATACTTCCAATATCCAAGCTTTTCCTGAATTCCTAGAACCTAAAATAAGTTCAGATTTACTTAACATTTAACACATTTCTTTTCTTTTTCTTTTTGTCCAACGTGGGGCTTGAACTCTGGGCCTGGGCATGATCCCTGAACTCTAGGTCATGATCCCTCAGTTCTTTAGCTGTAGGTGTGCAACTTTACCACTTGAGCCACAGCACCACTTTTGGGTTTTCTGGTGGTTAATTGGAGATAAATGTCTCATGGACTTTCTGCCCTGGCAGGCTTTGAACTGCGATCCTCAGAAATCAGCTTCCTGACTAGCTAGGATAATAGGCACGAGAAACTAGTTTAACCAATTTATTTATCCTATTCTCAACCCCCTTTAACCAGAAACCTAATCCTAATCAAAATCTGATTTAACACCAAATAGTTACTGTAAGGAAAATTGTCTAGATTATTCAATCACACATTTTTTTGTTTCTACTTCTTATTGGAAAACTAAATTTTACACTAAAGCTTATCCTTCCCTAAACCTAAGGAGTACAAAATGTAATTCACCTTTAAGCCAAATTATGTCTAAATGTTTAAAGTTACACAGACACTGGTTTTCATTAATTCTAACCTTGATGTCATTCATTCTTCTTAAAATATGTTGCAATTTTGCACCTTTTTAAATCTTACATCTTTTTCTCATGCTAACCCCAGCTCTAACTGGAACACCTTGCCTAATCCTAAACCTACATATAACCGAATCATAATGTTAATAGCAAGCCTCTATTGCACTTTTATTCTCTTGCTCAGGATGTAGGTCTAAATTTTACTTGCATTTTGAGCCTACATTTTTTAAGTGTTTTTCTATTTCCTGTCAGGTTTTCTTTTTCTTTTTTTTTTCTTTTTTTTTTTTTTTGGTAGGTCATGGGGCCTAAATTTTGGCATTGGGCACTGTCCCTCCACTCTTCAGATCAAGGCGAGTGCTCTACCACTTAAGCCAAAGCGCCACTTATGGTTTTCTAGTAGTTTATTGGAGATATGAGACTCACAGACTTTCCTGCCTGGGCTGCTTGGAACTCCGATCCTCAGACATCAGCATCCTGAGTAGCTAGGATTAAAAGTGTTAGCCACTGACACCCATCTTCATTATATTTTTAAATTTTATTTTATTGTAAAAATGCTTTAAAGACAGATTAGTTATACGAGTAAGGTAATGGGTATATTTCTTGTTGAGCATTGTTACACCCTTCTTTGTTGTTCTCCTACTAGCCCCCCTCCCTTAATCCTCCCTCCTCTTGGTGTAAAGTCCCTTTACAACATAGGGTCTTCTGAGTATCATTGTTGCAATGAGTCATCCTGTATTGAACCTATTTCACTAACCTTAATTCTAATTTTGTCTGGGATCCTAAATCTAACCATAATAAAAATGATAGCTAAATTGAGAAGTTAATAAAAATATTCAAGTTTTTATTCATCTTGTTAATCCACTATACAAGTTGAATTAAATTGCAGTTTACCTTAATTATTTTTCCAAATTAGATTATATGCGCATATATAAAGATGTAACTTTATGTGAAATACAGAAGATCTTTGGAAGAAGAAGTAATGAAAAGAAAATAGAAGGTGGGAGTATAATCAAATGCTTTAAACATATTATGGAATTGCCACTTCTGACATTAATAACCATTAACAAAATAACTAAAAATTAATAAAGAACACACTGTTGTCTACTATTTTTTAAGAGAGCCATGATACGTCTTGTGAATAAAATACTTGTGTTAGATAAACTTTGTTCATGCATATTTTATATTGTTATTGGTCAATTATTAACTTAGTAAGAAAAATATATCAAATAAGATTCCATGAAAAAATCATAAAACAGTTTTTTAGTAATTGAGAAAAAGTTATAGTCATGAATTTTAGGAAACTAAATTTCTATTTCTCTATGAAGCAATAATTTAGGTTTACTAATCTAGTTATTTTAGAGAACATATTGGCATGACAAACAACTAACTGTATATCTTGTTTCTTTAATGTGTGATGTTTAAACATTGTCTTTCATTCAAATGAATACTTAGGTTTACTTTTCAATGTAAATGCAATTTTATCTCCTTTCAAAACAAGTATTTACCCTGCAATTAAATGTATTAGCATATTCAAGTATTTAAAAGTTAAAAATTCTATGTTTGATACGTAGCTCCACATATTCAGAATGACACAATTTTTGTATTCATAAATGTCTAACCACTGGGATTTTTGCTTCATCAATATAAATTATCTCATGAGGTTGTTGCAAAGGCTCCAATAACCAGTGTGGTCAAAACATTTCCTGAATTCTGAAAATTAAATCTTATCATTTTCAGCCTTTGATTATATCATTTATTGTCTCTTCAGAGAAATTAAGCTAAACTATATACTACTTTTTAAAGATTTTGCTCACATTGTAAATAATATCAACACAGGTCACAAAGAGACTGATTATTTCAGACTCATCATATTTGGTAAAGTTAGTGTGAAGAATGTAGAGAGCAGAAGTTTCATATACTCAATAAATATTTTTGGTTAATTTAAATTAAATTAAATATCTGGATTTCTAATTAGGAGGTTAATCACATGGAAACAGGAAAATAATTTTTTAAAAATAATTACTTTGGGACCATTTTTCTTCTTAAAATATGAAGCAAAATATCTTTAAGAATATATTTTTTATTAAAATGTTTTAACCTTTAGTAAACTGCTTTATACTTTAATATAAAGTCTGTCTCAAAATAGAAATTCTACAACTAATCTAATGTATGTTTTCATGCACAAAATTCTGTAACTTCTAGTCTTATGTGATTTTAATTATATTTTTTAGTTGTGATATGATCCCTACTTCTGTAATTATACAAATCATGCCGGTACACACTAACTTATGTAAGATAATATTCAAACAAAATTATCTTTTTTTTCCGTCTCCAACAGGGAAGGATGATGTGCTGAAGTATATTAAATGAAAGCACACTAACAAAGAGTCTTTATGGAATGGAAATTTGCAACATGAGGATGAGAACATGAGTACTTTCTACTTGGCTGAACAGGAATTTTTGTTTCTACAGTACTTTCTTACCTTTTAATCACACAGGGAAAGCCATAACCTTTGAAATTCATATGAAGGAATTGCTTTACTAAAAGATGTGGCAACCCTGCTCAAAAGCTCAATCTTATCACTAGGTCTTTGTGCTTGCTGGCTGATCTATTTCTCTATCATATGCTTCATATTATTAAACATATTAGTAATTAAGCAGTAAGTACATTACAGGAGATTCCTGAAAATCACAGCTATTACAGTTTAGTAATCAGAAGTGAGGAAAAAGATTGTATTAATCTCCAATTTCTCCCTTTGGCCTTCAATTTGCCAATTAATTTTCAGAACAATCATGTAAGATGTTAGTTTATTTTTCCCTTTTTAGTTAGAGATTAAGCAAGTGTTTTTGTTTGTTTGTTTGTTTGTTTTTGCAGTAAAAAGTGATGACAATGGTATCAGAGCTCTGGTAAGGGCACCTTCTCCTTAACAATTAATGCTCTATGGACTGTAAATATAGAAGCCACACTAAAATTCTCTACACACACACACACACACACACACACACACAAACACACACACACACACACACACACACAAACACACAAACACACACACACACACACACACACACACACAAACAAGCACATACACACACCACTTCCACCCAGACACATCAGATATATGTTCCATTCCCTTGTAATGATTGTTGATTAATGTTTGCTGCATTGCTTTATCTCAGCTTCAAGATCTTTCCTGGACCTTTATCTTTCCCCGAGTTCAAGTCCCTAATTCTTAGTATACCGAGTGTCTGTGTATTCACAATAGGTTCCTGCCTGCTTCAAGCCAATTAATACCCTGAATACAGTATCCTCAAACTTCACATCCCAGTCAAACTCCATGAGTTTATACACCGTTGCAAAATACTAAAATTTATTGGATGTAGAAACCAAGAGAACACCCACCTTGTTACTATAGTAGAAATTGACATCATGAAAGTAGAAGAATATTGATCAAGAAACGAGGTAAGAGAATGGGAGTATGTCTAAAATGTAGAATACTGGATATGTGTTACAGATACAAAATCATCATCTATAGGCGTATTTATTGAAAACGTAATCATATATTGAAAGCACTATTTACAAATACAGTTTTCCAGTTACTTTGCTTACCTATCACTTCTGATCACAAATCCGCTCATGAATTTTTATAGTATCTTTGAATAAAGATTTGCATGTATGTATCATCTTAAAATAAGACAGTATGCTTTTACATCTTTCTTTCTATATGACAAGCCCTTATTTTTTGTTTCCCTGTTTGCTGAATAACTGTTTTCCTGGAAACAAGATATTCACATCAAATCTGGGTGTAATTTTTATTTCTTAAATTTGAAATATAAACTTTGTTGTGACTTGTCATTTTCTAAAGATGAGTGATATTCATGAACACTAATATGTTGGTGCCTTTAAGTAAACTGAGACTTGATGTGGTATGATAGTTCTTGTGTCTAATTGATATAACCATTAGATGATTCATGTATAAACATGTGCTTTGCACTTTTTTATTTTTATATATAACATAGTCCCCAAGGATATACATTAAAGTGATAAGGGGGGGGTTGTCTGCATGTTCCATACTTTATATTTATTTCAGTAAATGTACTAGAAATAAATGATGTTTACTGGAACAATATAAAAGAACATATTTTCTTTAGAACATATTTCTAAATATAATAGATTTATTGTTTAAAGAATAGAAAAGAGTAAAATAGGTTTCTTGCTTGAGACTGCATAAATTACATATGAATGTAGCTCAAGATGAGACTCAGTGATAAATTCATATTAATATTACTGAGATTTATATCACAATATAAGCAATATAGGTATTTTAAAGAACGGGTCATTCCAAGCCCTAGATACCTAATAGATGAAGAATGGTATTGAAAATAGCAGAGGAAATCAATTCAACATTCAGATGTTATGATTTTATAATACTAATACGAAAAAAATGGAGCATTTGCCTTTCTGAAGGAGAATGTTTAGCTAGTAATTTCAATGAAAGGCATCAGTTGTAATCAGTCTAAAGTCTTTTCCTCCAAGATATCCAACAGTACTATACTCATCCTCTGAAGAGTAAATAAGATTTAAGTAGCTTTGCTTAATATTAATTTAATTGTAGCAAATAGGTTAAAATGCCTGCACTCTTTCTTTCAATGTAATAACTTACATTTGTTTTACCAGACTCAAGACCCCCCGAAGACCACCCAACCAATACAAGTAACAAAGGCATCTTTTATTTGCAAGCTCCAGGCTGGTGCTCTGTGCAATCGGTAACCCATGACACTAAGAGACCCCAAGCATAGAATCAGCACAGTTTTTATAGTATTGAACAAACAACTTTATGGAAGTTTTAAATGAGAAATTACATGATTGATTAACAGTTAAACAAACTAAGCTATACATATGTGATTGGCTAATATTATTGAGGTGTTATTGACAAGAAGTGTCTGGCCACTGGGTCACCGTGTCCTGCATGGCCAACCAATGTTTGGTCAATGCATTTGGAGAAAATTCCTGTGGCTTTCCCGAGGATTGTTTATGTGTCAGTTGCCCAGGAAGTGTTTTTCTTTTTGTGTCATTTCTGGGTCCAACCCATGGTTATTTTCATAATTCATACCTCACAAGATGGTTGCTAGCCTGTAATGTAGTTACTTAGGCCTTCATTGTGTCTCTTTAAGCTTTTAGCTCTTCACATTTCATATTATTACTGTCTCTTCATACAAGCCAGAAATCACTATGTAAAAGTAACACAAACTGAAAAACAAAAATAACTTGATACAACCATCACAAATCCTAAATTATGTGGAAAAAAATCCACAATATAATAAATGAACCAGAGGAAGGGGAAAAACAGTGGCAGAATAACCACAGGAATGTACCCTAGATTTCCCTAACGAAACAGAGATTTAGAGTCCTAGAAGGTACTCCATTTCTAGGGTGTCACACCAAGTTAGGCATAATTATATATTGATACACAATTCAAAAGAATATTTTATACTGTCTTCACAAAAAAACAGAAATCTATGAAAAGTTACCCAGGCAGGAAGGTGACTGCTGTGACTGTGTTGGCCAACATATTCAAAAACACAATTGCAGTGTGGAAATGAAAGGGCCACTTGGGAAAAAAAATCATGAACAGAGAGACAGTCACATATAAACACAGGCACAATTCACCTTACCACTGGATAGTCGGAATTGTCGTTGGAACCACAAGTATTAATTTCACAACATCTCTCACAACTGATCTCTTCTCCTACACTTAATGATCTAGACAAAAACCTAATTCCTGAAAAACAAATCACAACAGAAGACCAAAGAAACACCTGACAAATCATCCAAGAACATAGATAGTCACCTATTAAAATCATACATTCCCCCAAATGAAAGCCAAGAAACACTTCAAATGGACAGAACAAATCAGAAAATTATGAGAAAAGTCATGCCAAGGTAATATAATTCACACAGTAAATGAAAGGGCATTAGAACAATCAAATATCTAGAAGATATTTTTCAAAATACATTACAAATACTGCTGAAAATGTGATTAATGAAAAGATACAAAACCTCTGCAAGGAAATTTGGGAACAAGATGAGACCAAGCAAAGATCAGCAAAATATTTCATGGAGACTCCAAACACAAAGAAAAATAAATTCTGAGAAGGCAAGAGAGTCCAAGGGAAAAATGGATGCCAAGTTAAAAGATATGAGAGAACATACAGCTAAAACACATACCTCCCAAGCCACCATCCAATAAAAAGTTGTAAAGAAAATCCATACAAACCTAAAATAAAGCTTTAATAAAGAGATAGAAGCCCTAAAAAAATAACCAATTGTAAGACAGGGAAATCAAACAGAGAGGCTAATTAAGATAAGAGAAGCCCTTTAGAACACCAAACATTATAAGAACAGAACAAACCACCATCACATCATAATCCATTAGAGGATCATTAGACATCAATGAAGGGATTCTTAAATATGTCAGGAGAAAAGACAGATTATATAAAGGATATACAGTCAGAATAAATACAAATTTCTTAGCTGATATGGTAAAAAGGGGAGCCTCACATGATATATGACAAACATTAAAGGCAATCAACTACCAACCGTAAATATGGTCCCAAGCCAAACTCTCCTTTACATTAAAAGGATATATAAAAATATTTCATGCCAAAGAAATCTTGAAACAATGTATCTCCACCAAATCAACAGGATAGAAGTTAATCAAATATATCCTACATAGAGAAGCTCATGAAGAACAGGAACTGGTTATATAAAATGCTCCCTACCAGTGAACAAGGTAAATATATTTAGAGTAGATGAGACACAGAGCCTAACAGCAGGTGAATAACATAGCAGGACTTATGAGATATTTCACAGACTTAACTCTCAATATCAATGGATTTAACTTTCCAATTAGAAAACAGACTAAATAGTATAATAAAACAAGACGCATGCATGTAATATATACAAGAGACACATTTTATTGAAAAAAACAAACACATACTCAAACTGAAAGGCTGGAAGGAAAATTTTCAAGCACATGAACACCATAAACAGGCCAGAGTAGAATTACTAACATAAGATAAAATAGAATTCAAAATAAAATTACTAGGAAGAGACATTATATATTGATAAAGGCACATCTCCATTAGGTATATATATCAAGTCTAAGTATCAATGGCTGGAGCACCCCACTTCATCAACCAAATATTACTTAACCAAAAAAACATTTCTCAACACATCATTGAAATGCATGGATAGGTCATCCAGGAAAAACTCAACCAAGAAACTGAAGACCTAAATAACTACATTGAATGTCTAGCCCTAACAGACATCTACAGAATATACATTCAGCATCAGTATACACATTCTTCACAGCAGCTCATGAAAGAGTCTCCAAAATAGAACATATCCTATATCACATAGAAATTTTATCCAAATTGAAAGAAAAATTATTTGAATTCCCATATCTTGTCAGACCACAACAGAATAAACTTAGAATTAAAAAAGCTAAAGCAAAAAAAAGTTCCCAAACCCATGAAGATTGAACAACACATTGCTGAATGACCAGACACTGAATACATTAGAATGAAAATCTGAAAGTTTCTGAAATTTAACAAATTGAACACACAAAATAACAACTCCTCTGGGAAACAGTAAATGCAGTACTTAGAGGAAAATTTATAGCTCTAAGTGCCTACATCAAGCAATTGGGGAAATCTGAAGTTTTGTTTTAATTATATACCTGAAAATTCTTGAAAACAAGAAAGAGGCCAAACCCAAAGCAGAAGACAGAAACAAATAAAAAAATTAAATCAGAAATAACTAAATAAAGACAAACTAAAAAATAAAAAGATCAACAAAACAGAATTGGTTGTTTCAATAAATTAACAGACTTGGCAGACCCTTACCAAATCTAAGAAGAGAACTTACATAGATAGAAAGATAAATAGAAAGCACACTGGTTGGGAGAAGTTCGTTAGTTGCTCTGCAAAAGGCAATGGCGTTACATATCAAATATATTTAGAGCCCTAGCAGTTAACTCCCCCAAAAAACAAATCTTCAAAGAAACAACCCTCTTAATAAGTGGGCTAAAGATTTAAAGAGAGACCTCTCGGAAGAATAAATATGAATGGCCAATTGAAACATGAAGGAATATGCAACATTTCTGGCCATAGAAATACAAATAAAAGCAACATTGAGATTCCACCTCCCTCCAGTTTGATGACCATTATGAAGAAAACTAATAATAACAGAGGCTGGTCTGGTGGGAATGTAGCCAAACAGGAATGTTACTACACAATTGGTTGAAAAGTAAACTTGTTCAAATACTCCATAAAGAAGTATACAGGTTCCTCAGAAGATCTCCCCTATAACCCAGCAATCCCACTCCTGGACAATTACCCAAATGACCAAAGACAAGGCCACACTAAAGTTACCATCACAACTATGTCAATTGTAGCAGTATTTACCATACCTAAGATATGGAACCAACACAGATGCCCCTCAGTAGATGAATCGATCGAGAAAATGTCATATATATTCACAACAAAATTCTATGCTTCCGTCAGAAAGAATGACATTGCCCCATTTGTAAGGAAATGGAAAGACTTGGAAAACATAATACATCAAACAAACCACACCCAAAGAATCATAGGCTACATGTTTTCACTCATTTAAAAGAACTAGAATATGTCTAGGATATTCTTATAAAAGATCACAACAGCTCAATAGTTATATGCATGTCATCATAGAAAATGATCCTTATTGAAATGAGCTCCAAGACATGGATATAATATGATTGTATAGTGAACTGCTTTTAGATATTTCTATTTACTTTTTCCCCTTTGGATTATTCCCTGTAGTCACTGTTTTTGATTTCTGTACCTTTTGTCTTATATATAAGTTTATCTGATTTGGGGAAGGGAAGGGAAATCACAGAAATGGTCGGACAAAGATTAACCAAAGCAACAGTGATATACACTAAGCACTATGTTAGAAATGAACTTTACAACTTTGGGGAAATGGGATATCAGTGTTGGGGGAAGCAGGAAAAAATGAGGAAGTGATAACACTGTAAAAAAAAAGTACTTTTACTTATGTAACTGTAACCCACCCCTTGGAATATCACCTTCATAATAAAAATAAACAAAAAAAAAAAATAAGAGAGCTGACAGGAAGCTCAGCCTGACTTTTCTGCCATGCTCCCTAGGACAATGGGTGCTATTCAGTCCACTTCTTGTGGTGGGAAGTCCACTTTTTGTCAGTCGTGGAGCTTGAACTCTGGGCCTGGGCACTGTCCCCGATCTCCTCAGCTCAAGGCTAGCACTCTACAATTTGAGTCACAGCACCACTTCTGGTTTTCTGGTGATTCTTTGGAGATAAGTGTCTCACAGATGTTCCTGCCCAGGTTACCTATAAACCATAGTCATCATATCTCAGCTTCCTGTGTATTTAGGATTATAGGCCTGAGCCACCAGCACCTGGCTTAAGTGTAATTATGACTCTCTCTCTCTCTCCCTCTCTCTCTCTCTCCCTCCTCTCTCTCTCTCTCTCTCTCTCTCTCTCTCTCTCTCTCTCTCTCTCTCTCTCTCTCTCTCTCTCTCTCTCTCTCACTGTCTGTCTGTCTCTGTCTCTGTCTCTGTCTCTGTCTCTGTCTCTGTCTCTCTCTCTCTCTGAAGAACTTATTTAATGGATGCTAGAGGAGGTGGCCCAGCATCCCCATGTGGCTGGAACCAATGTGGCCCTCTCATTCTGGAGGTGGGCTGTGAGTTAGGAGTTGTCTCGCTCAGTCTGTTGTTCCAGCTCCATGAGGTAAGCCCCTCTGTGCTCTGGCTAGACCGTGACGGTTATTCATTGTCCATCTAGCCTTACTGGACTCAGTATTGTGTTCAATGTCCTTTTCTAGCAAAAATTTCTGGCTAAAATTATGATACATAGTTACAGAATAAAAAAGTAATGCCATCTTAAGAAAGCCATTTTGGGCTCTGGGAATGTGGCTTCACAGTATGGTGATTGATTAGCATGCATGAAAACTTCGGTTCAATTCTTCAGTACCACATAAACAGAAAAAGAACCACTGGAAATAGTGCTGTGTCTCAAGTGGTAGAAGGTGAGCCTAGAACAACAACAACAAAAATAGCTGAGGAATAATTCCCTATCCCTGAGTTGAAGCCCCAGGACTGGCAAAACAACAAGAACAACAACAAATATTTAGTTAGTAAATGGAAAATAAACAACTCATACTTAGAATATATAATTGCTCCTTCCATACTGATACCTGACAATAGTCCCTAATTCATGTACTTTACCTATATTAGTATACAATATTGAAAAAAACCAAAAACTTTTGTTCATTAAGTCATGGCAATTAATGCCAGGAATGTGCTTAGATATCAGGTGAAGATTAATTCTGGAAATTCAAAGATTCCAGGCTTTTGAGTGGTCACTGCTAATCACAATCAGAAGGATAGTATAAGTGAGATTTGGAAATCTTTTTGATAAGATATGGCACCAAAAAGGCAGAGGCTAATTATACTTTTTACAGAAGACAAGGAATAACTCTAGATAGAAGGAATAAATGGTAATAACTAAGTTATACCACAAAATGTTCTAGGGAACCATTTTTGGTTATTAAAGAACTAGTCATCAACTAGGCTTATTCCTCCTTGCCTTTAGCATTCTAGTAATTAGGCTAAATCTTTATCTCTGTGTGATAAATTGTATATCCTTCTATGCTGTACTTTCATACCTGAACTCCTTTGCTTTCTAAAAATCTCAGTCTTTTTCATTTCTCTATGAACAATTTCTGATACTAAGTCGACAAATGCAGACAGAAGAAGATGCTAATATAAGAGTCCCATAACACATGAATCATTAATGTAACAACATGGAAAAGGGGGATAAATTTATTGTTACCTCGATTTTCCTAAAAAGTTACAATGTCATCATTTGATATAAATTTCCATTCTTTGTCTACATAGTGGCAATAAGTGCACATAAATGCAAATATAAGACGGATGTTGGTGGCTCACACCTGTAATCCTAGCTACTCAGAAAGATGAGACCACAGAATTGTGGTTCAAAACCAGCTTGGTCAGGAAAGTCCATGAGACTCTTATCTTTAATTAACCACATGAAACCCAGAAGTGGTACTGTACCAAAAGTGGCAGAGTTCTCAACTTGAGCTGAAGAATTGAGGGACAGGGTCCAGTATCAGAGTTAAAGACCCATGACCAACAAAAAGTGCAAATATGACTTTATGTTTCCCCAAAAGGAACGACAAAGTCAATAGTAATCTTCTCAAGTAGAAAAAAAATATTCCAAAATGATTCAGTGCACCTACTTTTGTTGAGTTATTTAAGGTATGGTTTCTTTGCTGGACATATTCTCTTCTTTTAACATTGTCAAATATTAGATTTATATAAACTTCATCTAATATTTCGTGGTTCAAAAGAGAAATCCATGGGGAAACAAAGGAGGAGGCTACAAGGCTTGATAAGAAATGTACTCATTATCTTGCCCATCTAATTGTAACCCCTCTGTACAGTATTTTCACAATAAAAAATAAATAAAAATTAAAAAAGAGAAGTCCATACAGTTGAAGTCACTTGGATTTATTACTATCTCAGTTCAAAGCCAACCTAGGCAGGAGAGTCTGTCTAACTCTTATCTGTATTTAAACACTAAAAAAGCCAGATGTGGAGTTTAGGCTCAAGCAATAGAGTACTAGCTTTGGGGGCAGGTGGGCAGGAAAGACAACTGTACAGGGACCAGGTTCACCCTCTGGGTTCAAGCCCCAAAACCAGCACAAACTAAATAAACAAACAAGCAAATGAAAAAACCCACCTGTTTCTTTGTGACCATCCTTAAAGCATTGGTTTGAGAAGAGGCTCCTTTTGCTGATCATACTCACTGGATCCTGCTTTTTGGAATCCTTATTGCTATGGAGAACTCAGGACCAGAATGAAGAATTGGGTAACTGACTCTTGCAACAGGAGAATCATCTCAGGAGTGAAATATCCGTGCATAAGTCTCTTTAAAACCCCCATATCTTTGTTTCTTTGCAGGAGAACACTTTTAAAACAAAGTTATTTCCTTTTATTCTATGCCGGCCTTCAAATGGCATATTGTTAACTTTTGTTATACTCTCAACTAGAAGTTTACAGACATGTTTTATATAAGTAAAGGAAAACTTGAAAAAGTCAGGGACAGAGTTTCCTTCAGGCCTTGGATTATTTTCTTGTAACGTAAAAAGGACAGCACAAATTACCTTGAACTTTGTTATTTTTCTATGTTCAATTCCTCTCTTGCAATAACAGTTCCTTCCACTTACTTCCAGTAACAATCCATGGTGCTGCTCCAGGTAAAATGAATGTTTTCTGGCTTCACTGAAATAGCACAAGTATGTCTTTGGACATGAGGTAATATGTGTTTCAGAGATAACTTCATAGCGAGAAAATATGGAATTTGCATGGCTTATAAAACCTCATTCATGTACATATGGCCATATAAGATGATGTTAAGTGAAATGGAACCCAAGATAGGGACACAACTTGCTTTTTCTTTCTTGCTATTTTTTTAATATATCTAACATGTAGTATGCGATTTTTTTGTTTCTCTTCTATTTTCTTCTTCCATGGTGTATAAGCCCTGTTTTCACTATATTTATTGTCAGTGACCTGCATCTTGCATATACATTTTTCTAATGTGGGGAGGGGAAGGGAAATAACAAAATGCTTAAACAATTATACAGTATGACCTATTGTAACAATGATTTGTATAAGGCACTATGTAGAAAATTAGCTTTACAACTTGAGGAGGGGAGAAGGGAGTTTGGTTGGTGGGGAGGAAAAGGATTGAAGGAGAAATACAAAAGAGAAGGTAACAATGCTTGATAGATAATGTACTCATTAACGTTCTTATGTAACTCTAACCCCTCTTTAAACCATTTTTACAATTAAAAAAAAAACATGAAAAAAACATCCTGGACTACTTTAAGTTCAAAATTTCCTAAGTGCGCTGTAATTAAGACCAATTTTATGTGGGAAGAATATTCTCAGAAACATTTTTTGTGAGTGTGTGTGTTGTACATTATTTCCCAAGTGTACATAAGTTAGAAGTAGGAAAAACAATAAGAATAATAAGAGAAAAAGAAGTTTTGTGCTTAAGTATAATGGTTCAATACACTATAGAAGACTCTTCAATAAGACAACTTTGAAACAATAAATCTAAGGCCAATATGTAGATCTATGCGGGTGATACAGGGAAAGCTTTTCTACTAAGTGGAACATGAAGGATGAGGCCTCTCTTCTTGTCTACTAGATCTAAATCATGGTAGCTAATCATGGAAATTTGTAAAAAAGTAGAACAGAAGAGTAATTCTGGTTCCAAAACAAGTCAGATATAAGAGCATAGACAACTGGAAAAAAAAGGCCATGTTGAGAGAGCAGGAAATATAGCAGCAATGAACTGGTGGAGAAGATCACATTTCTTTTTCTTTTTTGTTTTTTTTTATTGCTGTGGGTCTTGAACTCTGGGCCTAGGCAATGTTCTTCCCCTCTTCAGCTCAAGGCTAGAGCTCTACAATTTGAGCCACAGTTCCAATTCGTTTTCTGGTGGTAAATTGGAGACAAGTGCCTCAGAAAACTTTCTTCCTGGTGCTTGATCTGAACTGCAATCCTCAGATCTCAACCTCCTGAGTAACTAGGATTATAGGTTTGAGCCATCAGTACCAGGCTTAAGATCACATTTCTAGCACTGTACACTCAGGATATGTAATGTGTATGTTCATCTATCTTTGTATGATTTCTTGAGTTAAAATCTAGGCTACAGGTTAGACTTTACATCCACAAAAATGTTTGTAGCTTAAAACCATACTCCTGGAAAAAATAAAAACTAAGAATATAAAAGGGTCTGAAAAGTTCAGTTTGCATCCAGCCTCGGCAGAACAGTCTTTGCAACAATACCTATAATTAACCAGCCAAAAGCTGCATTGGACGAATGGCTCAAGTGATGGGATATTAGTTATGAGCAAGAGTGCTGAATAATAGCCTGAGGTTTTTGCATACATACATACAAACATTTACATACGCACAGAAGCACTTATATGTGCAAACACAAATATGAAACAACTCTCACAATGTGTAGAAAAGTTAGAAAATAATAGAAAATATGTCTTGAGTAAGACTAGAATCAAGTGATAATTTTTAATATTAGAAAGTCCTCAAGTGAACTTTCCCCCCAAAAGATTGAGACTATTACATAGGTACTGACCAGAGATAGTAAAAGAGCCAAGTAATAATTATTAAAGGGATTGGATCCATGGAAGAATAAATCAGATATCCCTTCAGGTGCATCAGAAAATGTTCATATCCTGTGTCAAATGTTAGAACGTCTTTGAAAATTGCACAGAAATAGTTTGAGCAGTCAGTCATGGATAAGATCATCGGAGAAGTTCAGAATTACTAGTATGTTTGTCGATTAAATAAAACAAGAAACTATGGCAGGGCAATGTGATACAAGTCTGGAATTCTAGCACTCAGACTAATACAGGTGATTAGAGAGTGGATTAAGTAGTGATACCTTCCCTGGATTAGGTAGTATAATTTTGCCTCCATAAAACAAACCAATGAACAAGAAAGGAATACACAGTTGGATTTTGGGCTAATTTTGTCATTATGTTTTGAGAAATCAAGTTTCTTATTGAAATGCAACTCATATATCATACTCAGTCATGTTTTAAATGCTGTCTTCATTACAGAATACTTCTAGATACAAAATACGTCAGGATTCCGAACCAAAAATTTGAAAAATTTAGCATCATTCTGTTGGATTCCAAAGAAATAATGAAGGATTACAAAAGTTTAAGCCTGGAGAAACAGCAAAGTTATCTAATTAGGACTTTGTAGACCTTACTAAATTAGAATTTAGATTTGAAATAAATATCTTTTGCTTGTAATTTCATATTCTATAGGATACTACAAAATACTTTTTAGGTAGAAGTTTTAATTTACAAATTCACAAATGATTCTGACATATTATTTGTCTAGAATATTCTTTCAAGAGAGTTGTAATTAGGACTTAGTTAATAGTTAATTCCAGCAGTTCATGTATAACATGATAATGTGAATAATCTAGAAAGAGTTGAGAATAAATAGAAGCTATTAATTTATAAATTTAGAAAAAGAGCAATGTTTTGAGAGTTTGGTGTAACATGGTATGAAGAGAGTTATTGTTTGAAATCTTTTTTCTTCTACCTGTACATAACATAGGAAGAAATTTCCTTATTTATATACCTATGTATACAATGAGAAAAATGCTAGGTTTGGGGTATGTTTTCATTTTGTTTTTGTTGTTTTGTTTGTCCTAGGGCTTGACGTCTGGGCCTGGGCACTGTCCCTGAGCCTGTTTTTTGCTCATGGATACTGCTCTACCAGTTGAACCTCAGTGCTACTTGTGTCTGGCTCTTCCTGAGCAGTTTATTGGAGATAAGAATCTAAGGAACCTTCCTGACTGGGTGGGCTTTGAACCATAATATACAGATCTTTGTGTCATGAATATCCATGGTAGACGAAAAGATATGTATAAATAATATTTTCAAGTTTTCTGATCTGAAAGATACCACTTGAGAGAAAACGATGCAGCAAAGTTTAGTGTAGTGTTTTTTCAACAATAGAAAGGGCATAATATTAGCAGAAGTGTAGAATTTTTTCACAATAGAGATAAGCTAGTCATGCTGTGAATTTAGGGAATTTTAAGATGCGGCTTACAAAGTGTAAACTGTTGGGCTACAATGACTTTACTGCATAAAATGTTGGAATTGATTGTCATTGAAATAATAGCTTATTATGATGAAAAAATGTTTACTCTAGAGGAATTAATTATTATAGATACTTCATAGTTTTATCTTCTACCAGAATGAGGCTAGTTTCTCTGTTGACCTTTAAATATGTAATGCCACATTGGAAACTGTATCTATTGAAGAATTAAATAAAATGCATACAGGCACTGTTTTAAATGCCTCTGGTATGGCATGCTAAGAATTTGAAAATGAGTAGTTAGTAGAACACATATATTCTGTCCTCTTAACAAATATTTAGTTTTAAAAATTAGGAGTTTCCAGAGAATTGGACTGTTTCCTATTTAGTATGAGACAATACTAAAATAATGTTTTTTTTTTAAATAATGGCAGTATATTCTGAAAATTTTGTATAGTTTGATAGGATTCAAGTTGATGACCCTCTGAAAAAGAAAGGGGCAATTAATTCAAATGAGAAGCCAATTATTGTTCATTTTTAAAAAATTAAATACATATAGAATATCATATACTATAGAAATACAGTGAAATTATATTTTATGTAGCTTATTTTTAAATTTAATTTTATTGTCAAGGTGATATATGGAAGGGGTTGCATTAATTGTAAGGTAGTGACTATCTAAAAAGTCTAACTTTTTATGCCCTCCCTCATTTTTCTCACACTTTTACTTTACCCCAATACCCCTCACAAGTTGTCATGTGAATATCCTACATGTTGTCCTTTTTCTCGCCATTTTGTTGTTCCTCTTCCCTTGCCAAATTAAGATACATGTGTATATAATACACAGGATATTGAAATCAAATACAGCAGGAAATAAACCATAGGGAAAAACACAAAAGAAAAAAGAAATCACATTGTACAGTAAAAACAACAACCACAAAGGAAAACCTCTGTTTCCATGTCTAGGAGTTCATTTTGCTTAGCATCCTCTTATATGTATATTTATACATAGCTATTGAGCCATCCTGCTCATCCGCTAGGACTATCTTAGACATTACCTAATTATTACACATGATGAAAAGCATGGAATCTGTTTCTTTGTGTCTTGCTTATTTTTCTTAGTAGGATTTTTCCAAGTCTTTCCATTTTCTTATGAATTGGAAGCTTCCAATTCCACCGTGTGTGTGTTTAATGGATTTGTTCATCTTCTGAGTGGCATGTTGGTTTAAATCATGATTGCATGTAAGTATCATTAGGGTCATTCAAAAGTGACAGATGCCGCCTCCCCAGATATACTAAAATCATGATTTCTAAGTACGATAGTTTTTTATGGTGGTACAAGTGTTGAGATACCTGGATAACTCTAATGTATTTCTTGCAGAGTTAGGCAGGAAGACATCATATAGCATAAAAATGGTAGTGACAAAATATTCCCTTGAAAAAGATATAGGAGGCTTCCAGAAATATGAAGAAATTCAGATAATTTTGAAGAATTTAGAAATTCAAGGTCAAGTAAGTCTCTTTAAATAAAAATTATGTAAGTGGAAGGGCAAAAGAAGAGGAAGAGAAGAAATAACTGACAGCAGATCATTGTTCTAAGTTAGAGTATAAAAAGACATAATCTATAGCTTCCCAGTTAAAAAGAGACCAACATAACGCGTCCCACTTAATTTAGGTACATGCAAAATATTTACTTGGCTTTTTCCTACTTTTTCCTACTTTTTCCTACATTTTCCAAAAAAATGAAGACTTATAAGAAAAGTTATGTCGTTGCCATTACTTCAACCAGAACACTAACTGTGATGAGCCCTCTTTTTTGTACTTTGCACTTGGAAAATAGTCCCTAAGTTGATGATGTTGTGATGTGATTAGAGTCAGAGTTAGGGGCTTCTACTGGTAGTTATCCCAAAGTAGTTTAAAGCAGTTTTAGGCCCAAGATATCCAACTGCATTGTCTGAAGCTGTACTTTGAACACACCCTCAAACGTGAGTACATAATTTGAAATTATACTTCAGCATTTCCTTGACACATTCTACTTTGTGCTTTTGTCTTTTTTGCATATTCCTTTTGAGTTCATAGTTGCTCTATTTCAATTTCATCTTTATAAACTAATAAGAACATTGTTTAACTATCACTTGTTGTTTGCACACACCCAGTGTCTGTATCAAGGTACTTTGTCTATTTTAAACAATAGGGTAGTACTCACTCTCTGAGGAGAAAAGTTCCACAGTATAACCCTATGCCCATCTTAGAGGGAGTAGAATTTAAAGCATTTTGAGACAAACAGTGATATTAGTAGTGAAAGCCTCGGAAGATGGCAGAGGAGAAGCTGGTGGCTAAACAAGCTCTTGCATAGAAAGCAGTTTTAGAGTTCAAGTGAACAGTCCTAAGCCAGAGAATTACACCATATGTGCCATCACAGGACAGAGAGTTAGGCCAGAGAAGGAAAATCCAGGCAAGGAGAGAAATCTGAGCTCTTGCCACTGCTGCGGTGGCCGAACCCACCATACTTGAATCACAGAGAGTGCGAGACCAAGGAACCAGCACTGCAGGCAAGCGGATTCTACTCAAAACCAGCAAGAACCAACAAGGAGCGGACATCTTCATCCTGCAGTTCTCATACCAGAAACAACTCAGGAACCAAGACTCGGCATGAGTAGAAGCCTGACATCCTCACTCCTTCTCAGGGAGCAGAGGAGTTAAGGCCACCCCTCCCCACCCAGTACCGGAGATCTCCATCTTGGATACCGACAAAGCTCAACGGAGCTGCTAGCTCCAACTCAGGCCTTTGAATAAAATTAGAGTCATTTAGCAGGTCACAAGAACTTAAGCCGACCTGCCAGACTCAGCTACACCCAGGGAAAAGACACCCAGCTCGGGCACCAGCCCCAGGAGTGGCTTTCTTCAACAGGTAATCAGAGCCATAGGCTGCCCCTCCCTTTAGCAGCCTCGACAATCAATTGAAATTCAGTAAACAGAAACCCTGAGAATGGCTCCAGGCTGGGCTCTGTGAGTTTCTCACAAACTAGCCCCCAGGAAAAGCTACTGTTTGCTGAAAGGCCTCAACACTACCCAGAATCTAGCCTGAACACAGCATCTCCAAATTTGAGGAAAAAGCCATCTCCCTCTTTTGTGATATTCAAAGCAGATCCTACTCCCATTGAACTAGCCTAGGAGGAGGAACGCAAAATTCTGGGTAAAGCAGAGTATTTTTCTCCCTGTTCAAACAAACTGACTTAAGAAATCAACCAAGCCACAGGACCACAAGCAGAACAGAGACTCCAACAAAAGGCTGGTTACAGACAAAAGGGAGATACAGATTTTTCCCACCCCTCCCAAAAAAATGAAAGAATTTTTTGTCTTTTTTTTTTTTTTGCTACTTTTCATAATTTTTTTTCTTTTCTAAAACTTTTTTTAAATTTTTAACATTTTTGGAAAAAATTGTTTCTAGTAACTTTTTTTCCTCTTATAATTTTTATTTTAGGGATCCATGTGTGTGTGCGTTTTTCTTTCTTTTTTTTTAAAATTTCTTTTTGATTTTTGTGTAGCTCTACTGAACTTCTGATCTTTTTATCTTCCTTTCTTATGCTTTTCACCTTTTCTTCTCTTTCGTTCTTCTTTATGTGATTTAATTGTCCTGCACATCCTCAGATAAACCAGAAGTTGACTATATACTCTACCCCAATTGTGTGCACACTTACTCCACAAATTTATTACTCAATTCAAAATCTTTAAGACTTAAATTCCTTAATAGCAGTACTACCTCTTTATACCTATATAATATTTTAAGTATTTTTATTTTTAACCTTTTCACATCTCCTTTATATCCCTCCCATAGTCTCATTATATTCATGTTCTCTGAATAGTTTGTTTTTGTTCTGCATAATATTATTAATTATTATTTTCTATTTTTTCTGGTCTCGTTTCTTTTCCCTTTCTCTTCTTTTTTTCTCTCTCTCTACTTCCATCCTATCCAACCTATTTCCTGCTTTGAGATTAGGACTTAGTTAAGATAACTCTCCCTGTGCCTTCCCAGATCACTTTTTTCATATTTTTTTACCCACATCTCTCCCTAATGCTAATAATTTCTGTTTTTCCAAATTCTAATTTGGGTTCTTAGCCCATTAATATATAGTTGTTTGATGTTGAATAGATTTATCTGTTGAACTAGATTGTATCTGCAGACTATTGACTGTGCAAATTCAGACTTTGGTTGATGCTTGCCTTAAAATAGCAATCTAGCACAAAACTGGTGTTATTTTCATCCCAAATGGGCAGAGTAAGCCGGAAAAACACAAGCAAAATGGCAAGTCCGGGTATCTCAATTCCCACTCATGATAATCAGGAGACAAAACAGATAATGAATAATCCAGAGGAGAGTTCCAAAATAGCTCCACAAACATTGCTGGCAAACTTGATAAATGAAAAGATTGAAAACACACAAAGGACTCTGTGTGAGCGTGATAGGGAGAGAGAGGAGGCAAAGAAAAGGTCAATGCAGGAAACGATTGAAAACCTACAAGGGACTCTGTATGAGCATGATAGGGAGAGAGAGGAGGCAATATAAAGGTTTATTCAGGAATATCATGAGCATGAGGACGCTACTCAAAAACTGATAAATGAATTGCGTGAGCAGCTTGAGAATATGCAAAGAGAAAGGCAGGAATGGCATGAACAGGTTGAGAACACTCAAAGAGAACTACAGGAATGGCAAGAAAAGGAGTGGGAGGAAGTTAAGCAAAGAGTAATATAGGAATTGAGAGAGCAGGATGAGAATACACGAAGATCACTAAAGGCATTCATGGGATCCATTAACAAAGAGCTGAAGGAATTCAGGGAGACAACAAAGGAAATGCTGAATGGAAACCAACAGAAGGAACGGGAGTCCAAGGAAACCATAACCAATCAATTAAATGATTTCAGAATAAACACTGAACACCAAATTAAGGAAGTAAAGAAATTCATACCAGATCTAAAACAAAGCTTCAACAAAGAATTTGACCAATCAAAGGTGACCAATTACAAGGAAAAGAAATAAAAAACAAAGTAGAAAGCCTTGACAGCAGGTTAGGCTGTGCAGAAGATCGAATTTCGGGGATTGAAGTCAGCCTAGATAATATAGAGAAAGAACATACAAAAATCCAAGACAAGTACAGGAAATATGACAGAACTATCCAAAACTTGAAATACACCATCAAAAGGCCTAATCTAAGGACAATGTGTGTAGAGGAGCATATAGAAAAAGAAGTTAATGGTCTAGGAAATTTGTTTAACAGGATCCTAGCAGAGAACTTTCCAAACATACAAAAAGACAGGCCTATTCAAATACATGAGGCTTTTAGAACTCCAAATAGACCAGACCAGAATAGGACATCCCATCTTCACATTATAATCCACACAGGATCAACTCAGACCAAGGAAAAGATCCTTAAATCTGTCAAGGAGAAAAGATTAACCACCTATAAAGGGAAACCAATTAGAATCACCTCAAATTTCTTAGCAGAGAAAATCAAATCAAGAAGAGCCTGGAATGATGTATGCCATGCCTTAAAAACAAACAACTATCAACCAAGAATACTGTACCCAGCTAAATTCTCCTTCATAACTGAAGGCCAAATAAAAATCTTCCATAGCAAAGAAAAATTGAAACAACACATGACCACCAAACCAGTCCTACAAAAGATTCTTAAAGATGTCCTACACATAGAAAACCAACAAGACCACAATAAAGACCAAGAAACTGCACCCAAATTGAGAATCCAACAACCATATGAAGAACCCATATTTCGCAGCCCCCAAGAAGGTGGATAACATGGCAGGAGCTCCAGTATAACTCTCAGTCCCATGTCTTAACATTAAGGATTTAACTCTCCAATTAAGCGACATAGACTGTCTAGTTGGATTAAAAAACAAGATCCTTCTGTCTGCTGCCTTCAGGAGTCACATCTTGCCCATAAAAACAAACACATTTTCAATGTAAAAGGCTGGAGCAAAATCTATCAAGCAAACGGCCCCCATAAACAGGCGGGAGTGCCTATCCTAATATCAGCTAAAATAGACTTCAAATTAAAATTTTTGAAAAGAGATAAAAATGGTCGCTACAAACTAATTAAGGGATCTCTCCTTCAGGAGGATATTACCATTCCAAATATCTATTCGCCAAACAATGGAGGACCCAAATTTATCCAAGAAACACTACTTTCCCTCAAATCCCACATAGATCCAAAGATATTAATAGTTGGAGATTTTAACAGACCACTCTCCCCACTAGAGAGATCAACTCGGCAAAAACTCAACAGAGAAACCGCAGATCTAAACAGCTGCATAGATCAACTAGATTTAACAGACATCTACCGAATATTTTATCCAGCAGCAACAGAATACATGTTTTTCTCAGCAGCACATGGAACATTTTCTAAAATAGACCACATTTTGGACCACAAAGCAAACTTGTCCAGATTCAGAAACATTGAAGTTATCCCGTGCATTCTCTCTGACAACAAGGGAATAAAATTAGAACTCAACACCAAAAGCCACCAAAGAAAGTCTAGTAATACATGGAGGGTGAACAACACACTGCTGAATCACGAGTGGGTCATGGAAGAGATTGGAAAGGAAATTCAAATGTTCAATGCTATTCAACAAAAGTGAGCACACAAATTTCCAGCTCCTCTGGGACACAGCTAAGGCAGTACTCAGAGGCAAGTTTATAGCACTGAACTCCTACATCAACAAATTGGGGAGATCTGAAACCAAAAATTTAATGACACCTCTAAACCCCCTTGCAAAAGAGCAGCAAGATAAATGCCAATCCATTAGATGGAATGAAATATTTAAAATTAAATCAGATTAAAAGAATTAGAATCCAAAAAATACTGTAGAAAGAATCAACAAAACAAAGAGTTGGTTCTTCGAAAAAATTAACAAAATTGACAGACACTTAGCAAATCTTATCAGAAAAAGAAGAGAACACACCCAAATAAATAAATTCAGAGATGAGGGTTAAACCATTTTTACAGGCCCATATCAAGCATTGAAATAGAAACAACAATAAGAGGCCTCCCAGCTAAGTAAAGTCCAGGACCAGATGGTTTTTCAGCGGAATTCTACAAGGCCTTCAAAGCAGAGCTCACACCAGTAATCCTCCATGTCTTCAATGAAAATGAAGCCATCATAACCCTCACCCCAAACCAGTCAGGGACTCATCAAAGAAAGAGAACTATAGACTCATTTCTTTGATGAATATTGATGCAAATCTTCTCAATAAAATTATGGCTAATCGACTTCAACAATTCATCAAAAAATACACACCACTATCAAACATGATTCATTTCAGGGATGCAAAGCTGGTCCAATATAGGCAAATCAATTAATATTATTCATCACATCAATAGGAGCAAGAATAAGTACTACATGGTTATCTCAATAGATGCACAAATACTTTCGACAAGATCCAACACCCCTTTATGATGAAGGTTTTGGAAAAATTAGGAATCCATGAAACATTCATCAATACAATAAAGACTGTATATGACAAACCGACACCCAGCATTATACTTAATGGTGCAAAACTAAAGCCATTTCCTCTTAAATCAGGAACAAGACAAGGATGTCCACTCTCTCCACCTCTCTTCAACATAGTATTAGAATGTCTAGCTACAGCAATAAGACAAGATGGAAACACAAAAGGGATCCAAATAGGGAAAGAAGAAATAAAACTCTCCCTCTTTGCAGATGACATGATCTTGTATGTAAAGAATCCCATAGACTCCACTCCCAAATTACTCAAACTGATTCAAAACTTTGGCAAAGTAGCACGGTATAAAATTAACCCTCAAAAATCAATGGCTTTTCTGTATGCCATCAATGAGAAAAGTGGGGCTGAAATTAGGAAAGCAACTCCATTTGTAATAGCCTCCCAAAAAATAAAATACTTAGGAATTAACTTAACCAAAGAAGTGAAGGACCGCTATGATGAAAACTTTAAAAATTTCGAAAAGGAAATCAAAACAGAACTTAGAAAATGGCAAAAACTCCCATGCTCCTGGATTGGAAAGATTAACATCGTGAAACTGGCAATACTTCCCAAGGCTATCTACAAATTCAATGCGATACCTATCAAAATTCCAACCTCATTTTTCAAGGAAATAGAAGAGTGAATCCAAAAAGTCATATGGAACAATAAAAGACCCCGAATAGCCAAAACGATCCTCAATGGAAAGAACACTGCTGGAGAAATAGCAATACCAAATTTCAAACTCTACTATAAAGCCATAGTAATCAAAACAGCTTGGTATTGGCATAAGAACAGACCTCAGGACCAATGGAATAGAATTGAAAATCCCGAAATGAACCTACAGACCTATAGCCATCTAATCTTTGATAAGGGTGCTAAAAAAATAGAATGGAAGAAAGACAGCCTCTTCAGTAAAATTGCATAATTAAGCAAAATTGCTTAACTACTCGTAGAAAACTAAAGCTAGATCCTTATATATCACCTTGCACCAGAATCAAGTCCAAATTGATCAAAGACCTCAGAGTCATGAAGACACTCTGAAAACATTACAGGTTGGAATAGGAGAAACCCTAGGTCTCCTTGGCCCAGGCCGAAATTTTCTGAATAGAGACCCGGGAAACACAACAAATCACAGGAAGGTTGGGCTTATGGGATTGCATGAAGTTGCAGAGTTTCTGCATGGCAAAGGACATAGCTAGCAAGATCAATAGAAAGCCAACGGATTGGGAGAATATCTTCACTAGCCATACAACAGACAAGGGTCTCATATCTAAAATATACTGGGAACTCAAAAAATTAAATCCCCCAACAACAAATCCTCAAAGAAAAAATTGCCCATTAAATAAGTGGGCTAAAGACTTAAAGAGAAAATTCTTTGAAGAAGAAAGAAGGATGGCCAATAGACTCATGAAGAAATGCTCAACCTCCCTAGCCATAAAAGAAATGCAAATCAAAACAACATTGAGATACCACCTCACTCCAGTTAGAATGCCAAAAATCAAGAACTCTAATAACAATTGATGCTGGAGTGGATGTGGACAGAAGGGAATATTACTTCATTGTTGGTGGGAGTGTAAACTTGTTCAACCACTTTGGAAAGTAGTATGGATGTTCCTCAAAAGACTCCACATAGAGTTCCCCTATGACCAAGCAGTCCCACTTTTGGGCATTTACCCAAATGTTTACAAACAAGACCACACTAAAGCTACCAGCACAACTATGTTTATTGCAGCATTATTTACCATAGCTAAGATCTGGAACCAACCCAGATGCCCCGCAGTACATGAATGGATCAAGAAAATGTGGTATATATACACAATGGAATTCTATGCCTCCATCAGAAAGAATGGCATTGCCCCATTAGTTAGGAAATGGAAAGACTTGGAAAAAATTATATTAAGTGAAGTAAGCCAAGCGCAAAGAAAGATAGGTCCCATGATTTCCCTTATTTGCAATATCTAGTATATGTATGAGTCAAGCAGAAAAGGTCAGGTAAGGTGATGTTAGGAAAATGAAATTTAAGATATGTATTTAAAATGTTTTTTTCTTTCATGCATTTCTTTCTAAGGCAATGATAAAATTATTTCTTTGTTGCTTTGTAATTCCCTCACCCACAGTATAACCCCTGCTTTCACTGTATTTGATATAGGTATAATTGGTGGAGGGGAAGGAGAAAAACAAGTCGTTTAATTAAGAATACAGGTGGACCTGTTGTAACAATGAGAAGTACAAGCTGTCATGTCAAAAATGAACTTTACAACTTGGGTGGGGGGAGGACTGGGTGAAGGGGAAGGGAGGATGGAAAGGGATGTGAAGGGTAAACAAAGGAGAAGGCTACAATGCTTGATAAGTACAGTACTCACTATCTTGCCCATGTAATTGTAACCCCTCTGTACAGTATTTTCACAATAAAAAAAATGAGTATACATTAGAGAGACTGCAAAAATAACATTAGGGTTTTTACTGTCTCTACCTATTAATGTAATTTTATTTCTTGGTATTGAAACTCTCCTCTTGTTAATATTGTATATAATCCAATTCAGTTTATAACTGTATTCAATGTGGGAAGTCTAGCTTCAAAGAATTCTAAAGTTTTTTTCCTTTTCAATAACCTTATCATTGTCAGGCTACATTGTGGTCATCATCATCATCTTTATCACAATTATTATTAGCATCATAAGTGCTAATTAGTGAAAGTCTTATATGTCCCTATGATTTTGCTATTATTTTCTTTTGATTAGTATTTTTAATGTTAAAACTGTGCATGCGTCCATATTAAAATTTTGAACAAATAAAGAAACAAGAAAACTAAACCATATCAAGTGGCTTGACTATGAGTTTATAATAAATTATGGAATAGATTTTTGAAGCATTGGTAATTCTTAACCAGTATGAATTAACTTCCTCTCTCCCCCTCATTACACACAAATATTTAAGAGTTTGGACCGAACTTTTTCAAGTAATACACTGTAAATATTATTACAATGTCATAAGTAGATATAAAATTCCGTTGAAAGTAAAAGCTCTACTTTCTATTGAAATATTAGTCATTTTATTCTAGGAAACTTTTACAAAAATAGACTGTATATATTTGAAATATAAAAGTTCAAAAATAGTAGCAAAAATTTTTATAGAGAGTCTGTCTTCAGAAATATTTGTATATATAAATATTAATGTTATGGGTAGAATGACATATATTTTTAGAGATTGTCATCAGAAATATATACATATATCTAAATTTATGTGTCGAATGATGTACACTATAGCGAAACAAAAATCTTAAAATATAATTAAAATAAAAAAAATACATCACACCAAGTGCAAATGACTCACTGTTATAATTCGACCTATTCTGGGTAATGAGATCTTAGAAATGTGTTTGAAAGTGGCCAAGACAGAAAAGTTCTTGTTAGATTCTTATCTATAATTAACCACTAAAAACATGAATTAGCTCTGTGCCTCAAGTTGGAGATTGCTGTCCTTGAGCATAAAAAGTCTTAAGGATAATGTCCAGGCCTTTCAAACAACAACAACAACAACAATAACAACAACAACAACAAAATGTATCACATTAATTTCACAAAAGCATCTTTTAACTGCTGTGAACATTTCTTAGAAACATGAGTACATGCCCCTGGAAAATGTTAAATAAAACGTATAGAATATTTACGTCTATGTTAAAGACATGACTATTTAGATTGTTTAAGATATTTAGGAAATGATAAGGAATTAAGAATAATGATGGGTAGGTAATATATTGGGAGTGGTTTGTCATTCTATTTTATGATAGGAATAGAATGATATTTATAATGGTTATATAAAATTACTCTTGTTTATATTTGAATTATAATAAATGATAAACATTTTTAAATGTTTCCAATGGAAAGGAATATCAATTCTTATGTAATTTCAAAGCAACTGAGAAAATTATTCCAAGGCTGGTTTGCTCAAAGACTGTATTTCTTTTCTTGTTCTAGTTTTCATATATTCATAGAAATTAAAATTCCCAAAATTCAATGGATTTTGGCATTGAGGAACATCTTCATAGATACTAATATTGGAATCCCTTAAGTGGAATAGTTTATTTCATTTGTTACTTTCACAAATAAATCAAGATGATAGTGTATTTTGTTTCTTTTCACTGCTATTGGCTCTTATCTTGAGAATACTTTTTTCCTAGCAAAGTAGAGAAAAACAATTGGATTGACCAAGTAACATATGGCTTTCATAAGATGCAGATGCATAGATTTGTGTCTTCTGTCATTTGCCAAAAGTTTCTTCCAGAAAAGGTTATCAATTATTTATAAGTGTTGCTTAATTCCTAGGTATTCCAGTTATCACATACACTTTTTGACTGAGTTATCTCTGAATAAACTCAAAATAAACACAAAAAATACTCAAAATGAACGGAAATCATATTATTGTTTTAAATGTTGCAGTTTACAAAGTTTTTAAGCAAACACAGAAAATATCTTTTTAGGTATTCTGCATTTTGTGTGAAGTATATTAACAAAAGTTTTTTTTTGCTGACATGTAATTCACTTGAAATATATAATCTCCTTTTATTGTATGAATTTTAGTGCTTTGGAAGTGAATTGTACAATCACAGGTTTTCCAAGCCTAATTTTCACAAATTTGCTATTCTTCAAATAGAAATGCTCCAAATTTTAGAACAGAAATTAAAGTAGATATAAAATTCATTTACAGGAATTTGTTAGGCATACATCCTATATAGTGAGCCTTTTCAAAATTTGTTTTTTGGGATTAATTCCAGGGTCTCACACAAAGTATTCAAGTGCATTCTCAATGAACCACATTCCCTGTCCAAATAAGTTTTTTACTTCTCTTTAATACATACATAGACGTGTAATGGATAGAACCCATTCAATTCTCTTTGACCTTTTGAAAACTTGCTTGCTTTAATGATTGAAGTATTTTACAAATTCATTTGCTATGTGGAGTATATCAATTTCTCCACAAGTGTATTACTATATTTGTGTCATCTTTTTATAGTATGGTCCTACTAGTGAGCTTTCTCTTTATTTATTCTTGGATACTAAAGAGGAACTTATTTCATATGCTCCTACTATTTACATATGTTCTTTAAAGAAATATCCTATTTGGGGTAAAGTTATATGGAATTAGGAGATATAAAAATACTTGGACTCAGAATCATTGTAGCATTAACATTGTAGCATTAACAAATATGTGTCCTCTATCTGTTAGATATGTTTCACTTCTGTTATATTGTCCTTTGCATTGTGAAAGATTATAAGTTGATATTATCCAGTTCATTCTTGTTTTTCTTTACACACTAATGTTTTCCATGTCATATTTTAGAAACTTTTACTGATCCTATGCCATGAATTTTTATGTTTAGGTTTTATATGTTTTTATATCTCACATTTAGTTTGCTAATCATTTTTATTTAAAATTTTTAAATTTTTGTATAAGAATTGAGGTAGTAGTATAAGAATTTTTTTTAAATCTAGGGAGTCAATAGTGCCACTACACCCATTTAAAATTCTATTTTTATTTCATAAAGTCATGGCATCCTTTTCAAAATCTATTGACCATAAATCAGTGATTTTTATTGTGAAAATACCATATAGAGGGGTTAAAATTACACAACAGTATTAACCAAAGCATACTATTTGCCGAGGAGAATTTAAAAGGTGTAATTTCTTATAAAATTGAACTTTTAATCCAACAAAATGAATACCAGGAATCTATCACTTGGAAGATGTAAGGGGAAGTCAAAGGGAAGGAATAAAGAGAGTTATGGAGGAAGAGAGTGAAGACATAATATTCAATGCAGATAGTATGAAACTAGAAAACATGAAAGTGGGGTGAGGTTTGGATGAGTATGAGAAGGTTATGTAAAGATCCATTGTACTTATAAACTGATTTGTGGAATGGAAATTCTTTTGAACAACTATTTAATGAAAATATAATTCAAAACAATGGAGACATCTGATCTTTAACTGCATTCTCTTAAACCATGAATCAATATAATAGTTTCCTCCTCAGAAATTTTCTTTGCAGGCATTTTCCTCATAATGTCAAAAAACTGACCAATGCAATGAATATCAATATATCACATTGCAAATTGTAAATAGACACAATATAAAAATCACAGTAAAAATGTTAAAATTCATCACATGATAAAATAACAGGTAGAAAGTATCAAATGCTGAATGATAGTTTTTCCAAGTACTTTACCTATGGTATCTAACTTAATCCTCACAATAATCCCATAAAGTGGAACTACTTCCATTTTTAATTCTCAGATGATGTTATTGAAATCTTCAGAATTGGAATTACTAGTACAGCGTTGCACACATGGTAAGTGTTAGCCTGAGGCCCATCTCCCACTCTATCAAATAACCTCATTTTATTTTATGACTAAAATACCAGCACTTAGTCTACTAATTCTAGGAAAATTTCCCAGAATTATTGTGTACACTCTAATAATATTTGACTTTATCTTTGTTAGAAAATAGGTAGCTGTAATATGAAAACTCCAAGCTCATAATCAATTTAAACATCCCTGGTGAAAGGAACTGCTAAAGTATAACATTCTTGATTTATAGCTCAAAATAGTAGAAATCATATTCTGTCCCTTCACTCAACACTGCACTGCCTGGGGACCCCATCTCTGTTTAACACCCTCATACCGAAAGAGTGTCCTGCCCAATTCTCGATGGAAACAGATTGCAGGAGTTATGGACCAATAATTTCCACATTGTAGCTCACCTAGGTTGTTTACCATTATAAATATTTTGATTGCTTTTTATACACAACATTCTGAGGAAAATGTACTACATTAAAATGTTATTAAGGGCTGGGAAGGTGGCTCATTGGTAGAATGCTTGCCTTGCATACATGAGGCCCTGGGTTCGATTCCTCAGCAACACATAAACAGAAAAGCTGGAAGTGGAGTTTAGGCCTCACAACCAAAAAATAAAATAAAATAAAATGTTATTAAAGCAAGACTGATATAAAAATCATCTTTGACCCCAGATAAATATTTTACCTTTCATATACCCCAAAAATGCAGTCTGAACTATCATTAATGTCAGGAACAAGAGGTTAAAAATCATAGACCTAAGACCTAAGCATGAATTAAAGACTCTCAACCTTGTCAATACAATTGGTTTAAAAAGTCATCAATACTACTGCATTTTTAAAATTTTCTTATGAAATGAAGATTCAATTATAAACTATTAACACTTGAAAATAACTCATTTTCTTGGGAGTAGGACACAAAGCACAAGATTAATCCGAATCATTTTAAAGGACCTTTATTTATACTACAAATTCACTCCCATAACTACAATGATATGAAAAATAAATGAAGTACAGAAACACAAAGGAAATAATTTAACTGCATCATCTACATTCAAAGGACTCTGTTAATAGAAAACAAAGTTAAACTAATAATTAGCTTACCAAATTCACTTACATTCTTTTATTCTATTTCATTTAGTTTCATAAAAACTGGATTTTTATAAGATTATGCATAAAAAGCCAATATACCCACTTACATTTTCAGATCTTTATATTTATTTCAGAAATGTCTTTAGCTCTATAGTCAATGAAATGAAATAATACTAAAATATTCAAAAATATTCAATTTCCGAAATTGCAAGACTCGCTCTGGGATGTTATTTATATTGGAAAAGATATTCAAAAAGCCTTATTTGTTAAGTTGCGATAGTTACTCCCACAAAAGAGCCATTTGCCCTTTGCATGTACAAAACAACTTCAGATACATCCACTATCTGGAGATGACTCATGTTTTTTGTTCGTTTGTTTTTGAAAGAAATATCTAACAAGCATATCAACAATACCGATTTTCAGTCACTATGATGGGATATTCAAACTTGATAAATATTGGGTTGATTACCTGTTAGTGTGAATAGATATGATCTTACAAAGATAGTTATTTTCAACAGAAAGCCAGAAAGATTTTATCTACTTTGTGTTTCATGGGTATAACCAGAGAGCAATACCTATTTGGTCCAGTTGGACAAACTCACTCTATGAACATATGTTAAAAGTATAACAAAATTAAGAAGTCAAATACATATTTTGTACCGACAGTCATCATACAGCACTAATTTACTACCTAAATATGTCTGATTCTTCTCACCTAACATATAATAAGAGCTGAAAGCAGTCTCTTTTATCTAACTTAATATGGTAAATCCTTTGATTCTGATGATATTATTTGACAAATAAAATGTACAAAAGAGTGGTCCAACTGAAATGACATGACAGAATACTGATAAAGAAAAACATTGCAACAAAGTTAACTCTTTTCAGCCTCACCCTGTCCACATTGGCAAGCAACATTGCAACAGCACATGCACACATAAACACATACACACATATGCACACATGTACATACCCCTATACATACATGCTAAATTCAGGATTTATTGTACAAAAAAAGTTCAAATAAAAAATTTATGATTGCTACAAATAATAATTTGCCTTACTACAAAAAATACACAATCCAGTCACCACAGATGTTACATTTTACATGCCTATCCACATGTGACCACTTAATTTATATTTAATTACTTAATTAACGAATTAATTCAATTATTTGTTTGGTGCTAATACTAAGGCTGGAACTCAGGGCCTGTCTCTGTCCCAGAATTTGTTATTTTTTTGTTTTAGTTTTCTCATAGATATCATTTTAATGCTTGTACCACAGCTCCAGTTCTAGCATTTGTTGGTTTCTTTCAAAGCAGAATCTAATGGACTTTTTTTTTTGGTCTGGTTTCAAACCACAATCCTCAGACTTCATCTTTCTGATTAGCTAGGATTAATGACATGAGCCACCAGTGTGGCTTCTGCTTTTTTCTCTATAGTTATCTAATGCACATACATAGATAGTAATTTAAAAATGAGAGTATAGAAGCAAGATGTACATGATGATTTTGTCCTGTCAGAAATTCAAGTTAGTAATGTAAATTTCTTCTTAAGAACATACTCAAAAATACCATGATATCGTATAAGAGACCTCACAATTGGACAAATGAGCTTTAAGAGCTTTCTAATAGATCCATTATTTATTGGTACCCAACATTAGAAAAAAAATGTATAATGTAGTACTAAAATAGATGTCCTTTACATGAATGACTAGTTACATTCCATGTTTTTTTAAAGGCACTTGTTTTCATCTAAAAAAAATAGGCCTGTCTATTTTCTTCATGTGGTTTCAATGATTTAAGGTGCTTAATGAGAAATAAAAATGCATTAGTAGTTGTTTGCTATCAATTAAATCTCACTTTGTCTTTTTGGAGAATATAATGATCAAAGCAATAGTTGAGAATCAGCAAGCAATTGTTCAGATTCATGCTTCCAGTGCAAGTGGATCAACAGTAAGTAATGCTCAATACCATTTTCCACAAAGTTTTGTCACAGATACAATCGGCCTGCCTTCTCTAGCTGCTTTCCTAGCCTGGACCTTTTCTTTCATTGTGCAGGAAAAGTGTGATTCAACTGATTTCAGTCAGATCTGTTCCTAGAATTATCAAGGATTTAGATTCTTGTCTGCAATAAGATTAAACCTACATCTCTTCATGTAGGCTGTAAAAAATGTATTTACCAAATTCAAGTAAATATATAAATTCTGTTTCCATCTTTTTCAAAACATAAAATTATGTTTGCTCTATAAATTGATCAGAGGCATGCATTTGTGGCTATCTAGGTCATTGCACATCTGTCTCTCTTCCTCTCTCTTTAATGTTTCTCATAGATATTAGGATTGCTCTATAATGATTGTAATTTATTTTGCTTTTATATTTTTGGTTGCATCATTTTACTTTCTGCTCTGCCATTTCCCAAATGATTTATATAGAAGGCATTATTTCATCTTTTCTCATTCATAGAATAATCTGCACATGAAGACACTACTGGTCCTTATTTTCAGTCTGTATCTTTGAATACGGAGGAAAATCTTTCCTCTGCTATCCATCAATTCCCTACTCTCCAGTTAGAATAATTTCGAGTAGTAAAAATGTAAAAAGGAAAAATAAATCATGGTGAAAAAACAGATGCAGAAAAGTCACAGGATTTTTCTGAACAGTTCAACTAATGTGAACTATTAGGGAAATACATGGACGCCTCATTCCCACTGTCACTCAAAATCTCTAGTTAGGCAATTCTAAGGAATATGAGAAACTTGATGAAAAAGTGAGGAATGGTATCAATTGCAAAAAAAATATAGTAGGATCCATGCAAACTTCTTCTTTGGGCTGCTGAAAAGAATCAGGTTATTACATTGTGGAGACTACTTTCCAAAAAGGCCACTCATGTGAATACTAGGGATGACGATGAGTATACCCATATTCATCAGGAAGCCTACAGTGGACACATAGACACTGTCCATTAGTTGTTGGCTCAAGCGGCAGATATTCATGCAATAACTGTAGATGGTTGGACAACCCTGGGCAGTGCTTATATGTGGAATAATACTAGAGTGGCTTTTTTCTTACTTCATCATGATGCAGATACCAATGGCCCCCTTGCATCTTGCTGCTAGGAATAGAGATAGCAAAGACATGTTGGATCTGCTTCTGTTGAACCATTATGTCAAATCAGGTCTGAAAAACAACTTGGAAGAAACTGTATTTGATATTGCCAAAAGGATAAGTATGTATCACTATCTCTTTGAAGTTTTGCAAGGCTGCAAAAATTGCTCTCCTAAGTCATAATGGTTCGGTTAAGTTTATTAAATTTCAAAAATGCCATTGCATTCTTTATTTCCATATAAAATATTTTCACAATCCAAATAACAACAATAGCTTATTGTAACAATTAATGGATTCCATGGAAGTCTTCCAAGTGAATTGCCTGACTTTGATGTCAAAATGTATTCAAGAGTTAGTTGTATACATCTATAATGATTTCTGGAGAGTTTTGCTATTTTTATTGTAATTAAGTGGTTACATAATTTCCCTAATTTCACAGTATTGTGGAATAGTGATGCTCAGTTAAAGTCACAAACACATTCTAACATTTCTGGAGCAAATTGTCTATCACAGTCTATAACATTTATGAGTTCTATGAGCTTTGCGATACAGTTATTCCTTCCAAATTGGTTGGTATGTACATTTTTTTGTTTTGTATAACATCAGCTGTTCCTGTTTTCCCACGGGTTTCCTCCCTCCCATCCCTGCCATTAACTTGCTTAGTTCATTTTGGTCAATGTCCAGTGCAGCTGATGGATTTTTCCCTGATTCCCTCTAGTTCTATGTCATCTTCCTGGTTCCCCTCCATTGTACACATATACAACATACATGTGATCAGCAGCATGGGGTTATATAGTAGAGATTCGATCAGATTGTTTCTTAAGTCCTGTTAAGTTTATCGTATTACCTAACATTTTGGTTTTAACATCCACTTATCAGGGAGACCATGTACTGTTTGTCTCTTTGCTCTTGGCCTACCTTGCTCAACATGATCACCTTCTAGCTCCATCCATTTCCCTGCAAATGCCATTATTTTGTCATTTCTAATGGCTGCATAGTATTCCATTGTGTACAGATACCACAATTTTGGGATCCATTCATCTGTGGTGGGACATCTGGGTCGTTTCCATATCCTGCTTATTACGAAAAGTATGGCAATAAACATGGAGGTGCATGTGTCCTTGTATACTGGTTACTGTTGTTCAGGATGGATGCCTAGAAGTGCTATGCCTGGGTCATAAGGGAGGTCAATATTTAGTTTTCTTAGGACCCTCCAGACTGTTTTCCAAAGTGGTTGTATGAGTGTACATTCCCAACAGCAGTGTAGTAGGGTTCCTTTTTCTCCGCATACCCACCAGAATTTGTCATTGGCTGGCTTGAGGATGTCGGACATCCTGACTGGGGTAAGGTGGTATCTCATGGTTGTCTTTAATTACATTTCCTTCAAAACCAGGGATGGTGAACATTTCCTAATGTGTTTCTTTGCCATTTTTATCTCTTCTTCTGAGAAGTCTCTCTTTAGTTCCCTTGTCCATTTAGTAATTGGTTTGTTAGCTTTGGGAGGGATTAGTTTCTTGAGTTACCTGTATATACTGGATGTTAACCCCTTGTTGGATATATTGCTGGTAAATATTTTTTCCCAATTAATTGGTTGTCTTTCTAGCTTGGTTGCGATAGTTTTAGCTTTGCAGAAGCTTTTTATTTTAAGGCAGTCCCATGTTGTCGTGTCTCACTCCAATTTGTTGTGACCCTGGGACGCTGTTCATGAAATTCTTTCCTGGGCCTATAAGTTCAAGTGTCTCTCCTACTCTGCCTGGAGAGGTTTCAGAGTTTCAGGTTTAATACTAAGGTCTTTAATCCATTTTGAGCTGATGTTGGTGTATGGTGATATGCTGGGTCCACTTTTATTCTTCTGCATATGGCCACCCAGTTTTCCCAGCACTAGTGGTTGAAGAGGCTGTGTTTCTTCCATGGTCTGTCTTTGGTTCCTTTGTCAAATATCAGCTGACTGTAGGCATGTGGATTTATTTCTGGATCTTCTATTCTATTCTATTGGTCTTCGGGTCTGTGTTTGTGCCAGTACCATGCTGTCTTTGTTATTATGGCTCTATAGTAGAGTTTGAAGTGCGACATGGATATAACTCCCATGTTGTCTTTATTTGCTAGAATAGTTTTGGATATTCTAGGTTTTTGTGGTTCCATTTGAATTTTTGGACTGTTTTCTGTCAGAGAAATACATCATTGGGATTTTAATAGGAATTGCACTGAATTTGTATATTAATTTGGGCAGAATTGCCATTTTCACTATGTCTGCCTATACAAGAGCATGGGAGGTCTTTCCATTTCCTAGTATCTTCTGTAATTTTTTTCTTTAACTTTTTATAGTTTTCATTAAATAGTTCTTTTACATCTTTGGTTAGGTTAATTTCTGAATATTTTATTTTGGGGGATGTTATTGTGAATGAGCTTGCTTTCCTTTATTTCCCTCTCTGCTTGTACATTGTCAGTATACAGGAATGCAACTGATTTTTGTGGGTTTATTTTGTATCCTGCTACTTTGCCGAAGTGATTTATGATTTCTAAGAGTTTGGGGATGGAATTTTTGGAATTGTGAAGGTATAGTATGATGTCATCTGCAAAAAGGGATAGTTTAATTTCTTTTTTCCATAAACAGATCTTTTAATGTCTTTTTCTTGCCTTATTGACCTGGCTAAGAGTTCCAGGGCTATATTGAACAGGAGTAGAGACAGTGGGCATCCTTGCCCCGTTCCTGATTTTAAGAGAATTGGTTGTAGCTTTTCCCCATTAAGTATAGTATTAGCTATTGATCTGTCGTAAATGGCTTTTAATGTTTTAAGAAATATTCCTTCTATTCTTTTGCCTCCAGAGCTTTTAGCATGAATGAATGTTGAATTTTATCAAAAACCTTTTCTGCATTTGTGGAGATAATCATGTGATTCTTGACCTTGGCTCTGTTGATGTGTTGGATTATATTTATTGACTTACGTATGTTAAACCATCCCTGAATCTCTGGGATGATGCCTACTTGGTTTTAGTGTATGGTTTTTTTTATGCGTTTCTGGATTCTGTTAGCTAGAATCTTGTTAATGACCTTTGCACCTGTGTTCCTCAAGGAAATTGGCCTGTAATTCTCCTTTTTGGTTGGGTCTTTGCCTGGTTTGGGGATGAATGTGATATTGGCTTCATAGAATGTGTTTGGGATAGCTCCTTCCTTCTCTGTTTCTCTGAAGAGCTTGAAGAGTATAGGTGTTAGTTCTTCTTTAATGGTCGTATAGAATTCTGTTGCGAATCCATATGGTCCTGGGCTTTTTTTGTTGTTGGAAGACCTCTGATTGCTTCCTGTATCTCCTTGTAGGATATTGGCTTATTTAATTGATTTACTTCTTCTTTGCTCAATTTGGGAAACTTGTATTTCTCTGAAAATGCATCCATTTCTGCCAGGTTTTCTTTTTTTAGAGGATATAACTTTTCAAAGTAGTCTGTTAAAATTGTTTGGGCATCTTGGGTACGTGTTGTGATTTTTCCCGTGGCATCCCTAATCCTGTTAAAATGGATTTCCTCTCTTCTTTTGTAAATTAATCTTGCCAAATATCTATCAATTTTATTTATTTTTTCAACCAGTTTTTGTTTAGTTAATTTTGGCTATGATTCTCCAATTCTCTATTTCAATAATCTCCTCTCTTAGTTTGGTTATCTGGCCCTGTTTAGTAACTTTAGGTTCCATTTTTTCATGTTTTTCTAGCTGTTTTAATTGCAACATGAGATTATTTTCTTGGTCTGTCTCTATTTTCTTGATGTGGGCTCTGATGGCAATAAATTTGTCCATCAGGACTGCTTTTGCTGTGTCCCAAAAGGTTTTTGCGAGGTATTTTCATTTTCATTGAGTTGTAGGAATTTTTTAATTTCTTCTTTAATCACTTCCATTACCCAGGCATTGCTTTGAAGTGAGCTGTTCAATTTCCATGTATTTGAGTAATTTCTGCAGTATGTTTTGTTATTGAGAACTAACTTGATTCCACTATGGTCAGATAGGATACAGGAGATTATGTCAATCTCCTTGAATTTGCTTAAGTTTCTTGCATGGTTTATTTTGAAGAAAGTACCATGAGCTGCTGAGAAGAATGTGTACTGTGTTGTTTTAGGGTGAAATACTTGGTAAATGTCAGTTCTGCTTGAAGTATGGCCTCATTAATTCGATAGCTTCTTTGCCAATACTCTGGTTGGTAGACCTGTCCTTTGGTGAGATTGGGGTGTTAAAAGTTTCCTAGTATTATCATATTGGATCTATTTTTTTCTGTAAGTTTGAGAGTATTTGCTTAACATATTTGGGTGCACCGATGTTTGGGGAATGATAGGTAGATGATGGTAATATCCTCCTCTTGTATTGTTCCCTGTATTAATATGTAGTGTCCATCCTTGTCGTTTTGTATTGATTTTAGTTTATTTTTTTTACTGTTGATTGGATCTTTTTTAATTTTTTATTATAAAGATACTATACAGAGGGTTACAGTTACATGAGCAAGGTAATGAGTACACTTCCTATTGAGCATTGTTACCCCCTCTATTATTTTCCCCCTACCATCCCTTCCTTCCTTACTTCCCTGAGGTTCTTTCATTTTAATTTTGATTAAGTGATTACATAACTTCCCAAATTTCACAGTATTGTGAAATAATGATGCTCATTTAAAGTCATAAGTTCATTCTAACTTTCCTGGAGCAAATTGTCTATCACAGTTTATAACATATAACGGTGTACAGAATACAACTTACATGTGATCAGCAGTATGGGGATATTTAGTAGTGTTTCGACCAGATGAGTGGGAGTTCTTTGTTTCTTAAGTCCTGTTAATTTTGTCGTATCACCTAACATTTTGGATTTAGCATCCACTTATCAGGGCGACCATGTACTGTTTGTCTCTTTGCTCTTGGCTTACCTTGCTCAACATGATCACCTTCTAGCTCCATCCATTTCCCTGCAAATGCCATTATTTTGTCATTTCTAATGGCTGCATAATATTCCATTGTTTGTAGATACCACAATTTTTGGATACATTCATCTGTGGTGCTGCATCTGGGTTGTTTCCATATCCTAGATATTGTGAACAGTGCTGCAATAAACATTGAGGTGCATGTGTCATTGTATATTGGTTCCTGTTGTTCAGGGTAGATGCCTAAAAGTGGTATGACTGGGTTATAAGGGAGATCAATCTTTATCTTTCTAAGAACCCTCCAGAATGCTTTCCAAAGTGGTTGTATAAGTGTACATTCCCACCAGCAGTGTAACAGGGTTCCTCTTTCTCCACATCCCCTCCAGCAATTGTCGTTGGCTGACTTGAGGATGTCGGACATTCTGACTGGGGTAAGGTGGTATCTCATGGTTGTCTTTATTTGCATTTCCTTCACCACCAGGGATGATGAACATTGTCCCATGTGTTTCTTTGCCATTTTTATTTCTTCCTCTGAGAAGTCCCTCTTTACTTCCCTTGCCCATTTAGTAATTGATTTGGTAGGTTTAGGAGGGATTAGTTTCTTGAGTTCCCTGTATATATTGGATGTTAACCCCTTGTCCGATATATTGCTGGTAAATATTTTTTCCCAATTAGTTATTTGTCTTTCTAGCTTGGTTTCAATAGATTTAGCTGTGCAGAAGCTTTTTATTTTAAAGTAGTCCCATTTGTTGAGTCTCTCTCCAATTTGTTGTGATCCTGGGACTCTGTTCAGGAAGTTCCTTCCTGTGCCTATTAGTTCAAGTGTCTCTCCTACTCTGTCCTGCAGTAGTTTCAGAGATTCAGTTTTAATGTTAAGATCTTTAATCTACTTTGAGTTGATGTTGGTACATGGTGATAGGCTGGGGTCCACTTTTAGTTTTCTGCATGTAGCAGCACAGTTTTCCCAGCACTAGTGGTTGAAGAGGCTGTGTTTCTTCCATTGTATATCTTGGGCTCCTTTGTCTAATATCAGCTGGTTGTAGGCCTGTGGATTTATTTCTGGATCTTCTATTCTGTTCCATTGGTCTTCTGGTCTGTTTTTGTGCCAGTACCATGCTATCTTTGTTATTATAGCTCTGTAGTATAGTTTGAAGTGCAGCATGGATATCCCTCCCATTTTGTCTTTATTCCCTAGAATTGGTTTGGCTATTCTAGGTCTTTTGTTGTTCCATATGAATTTTTGGACTGTTTTCTGTTTTTTAGTGATGTAAGTCATTAGAATTTTAATAGGAATTGCATTGAATTTGTATATTAATTTTAGCAGTATTGCCATCTTCACTATATTAAGTTGGCCTATCCAAGAGCATGGAAGGTCTTTCCACTTCCTAGTGTCTTCTGAAATTTCTTTTTTATCCTTTTATAGTTTTCATTAAATAGTTCTTTTACATCTTTGGTTAGGTTAATACCTAAATATTTTATTTTGGGGGAGGTTATTGTGAATAGGGTTACTCACTTTATTTCCCTCTCTTCTTGTACATTGGCAGTGTACAGGAAGGCAGCTGATTTTTGTGGGTTTATTTTGTATCCTGCTACTTTGCCGAAGTGATTTATGATTTCTAAGAGTTTGGGGATGGAGTTTTTGGGATCATGAAAGTATAATATCATGTTGTCTGCAAAAAGGAATAGTTTAACCTCTTCTTTCCCTATGCGGATCCCTTTCATGTATTTTTCTTACCTTATTGACCTGGCTAAGGGTTCCAGGATCCTTGCATTCTTCCTTATTTTAGGAGAATTGGTTGTAGCTTTTCCCCATTAAGTATAATATTGGCTATTGGACTGTCACAAATGGTTTTATTGTTTTAATGATCCTTCTATTTCTGTTTTCTCCAGAGCCTTTAGCATGAATGAATGTTGAATTTTATCAAAGGCCTTTTCTGCATCTGTGGCGAAAATCATGTGATTATTGACCTTGGCTCTGTTGATGTGTTGGATTACATTTATTGACTTACAGAATAAAATAGGTCCCAATATGATAATACTAGGAGACTTCAACACACCGCTCTCACCAAAGGACAGGCAAAGAAGCTACCAAATTAAGTGAGGCCATACTTCAAGCGGAATTAACTGACATATACCAAGTATTTCACCATAAAACAACACAGTACACATTCTTCTCAGCAGCTCATGGAACGTTCTCCAAAATAGACCATATCATAGTTCATGCAAGAAACTTAAGCAAATACAAATGGATAACATAATCCCCTGTATCCTATCTGACCATAGTGGAATCAAGCCAGTTCTCAGTAACAAAGCATACCGCAGAAATTTCTCTAATACATGCAAATTGAACAGCACACTCCTTAGCAATGCCTGGGTAATGGAAGAGATCAGAGAAGAAATACATTTCCTATAACTCAATGAAAATGAAAAAAACCTCACAAAGAAACTTGTGGGACACAGCAAAAGCAGTCCTGAGGGGCAAATTTATTGCCCTCCTTGCCCACATCAAGAAAATGGAGACAGACCAAGTAAATAATCTCATGTTGCAATTAAAACAGCTAGAAATACATTAAAAAAATGGAACCTAACGTTACTAGACGGAGCCAGATAACCAAATTAAGAGCAGAGATTAACCAATTAGAAAATAAAAAAAAAATTACAGCCAAAATTAACCAAACAAAAAGCTGGTTCTTTGAAAAAATAAACAAAATTGTTGGACCGTTTGCAAGAATAATTAAAAAAGGAAGAGAGGAAATCCATTTTAACAGGATTAGGGATGCCACGGGAAAAATCATAACACGTACCCAAGATATCCAAATAATCCTAATGGACAATTTTCAAAAATTAATCTCTAAAGGAAGAAAACCTGGCAGATATTAATGCATTTTTAGAGAAATCCAAGTTGTCCAAACTGAGCAAAGAAGAAACCTATTGAATAAGCCAATATCCTATGAGATACAGGATGCTATCAAAAGTCTTCCAACCAAAAAAGCCCAGGACCAGATGGATTCATAGCAGAATTCTATAAGACCTTTAAAGAAGAACTAATACCCACACTCCTCAAGCTCTTCAGAGAAACAGAGAAGGAGGGAGCTAACCCAAACTCATTCTACGAAGCCAACATCATACTCATCCCCAAACCAGGCAAAGACCCAACCAAAAAGGAGAATTACAGGCCAATTTCCTTGATGAACAAAGGTGCAAAGATCCTTAACAAGATTCTAGCTAAAAGAATCCAGAAACACATTAAAAAAATCATACACTATGAGCAGTTAGGCTTCATCCCAGAGATGCAGGGATGGTTTGACATTGTAATGATTTTAATGACAAGTTTATTTTGTCAGATATAAGGATTGCTACGCCTGCTTTCTTACTAGGGGCATTTGATTGGTAGATCCTTTTCCAACCCTTCACTCTGAGTTTGTTTGCATGTTTGGCTTAGAGGTGGGTCTCCTGAAGGCAACAGATGGATGGGTCATGTTTTAGGATCCAAACTGCAGTTCTTTTTATTTTGGTTGGTGAATTAAGCCCGTTAATCTTAAGAGATAGTATAGAGAGATGCATTATAGTCACTGTTTTTCTTCTTTCCTTTCCTCTGTCCTTGCTCAGATAGACTTCTATTAATGCCTGTCTGGGTGCAGGTCCCTGTTCCTGGTTGCTTTTCTCAGGTTGTGTTCCACCTCTTAGTAGTCTTTGTAATGCTGGCTTAATGTTTATGTATTAATTTAGTTTTTCTTTGCTATTAAAAATTTTCAGTTCTCCATCGAATGTGAATGCTAACTTTTCTGAGTATATCAGTCTGGGTTGGCAGTTATTGGCTCTCAGGGCTCATGTGGTACTTTCCCAGACCTTTCTTGCATTCAGTGTTTGTGTGGAGAGATCTGTAGTGATTCTAATATTTTTCCTATAGTAGTATAGCTCCTTCTTCAATTCCTTCTCATTCAGATCTATCATTTATTCTATAATGTGTCTAGAAGTGTTTCTCCTGGGATCCTGCATGTTAGGTGTTCTATACGCTTCTGTTATGTGGGTAAGATGTTCTTTTTTGAGATGGGGAAAATTTTCACCGATTATCTTGTGGAATAGTTGTTGCATTCCCTTGCTTTGATATTCCTCACCTTCTTATATGAAGGTTGAATTTCGTGACACTATCTGCTTGCCCTTGAATTTCCCTTTGGTATAATTTAAGTGATTTTTCCATATCTGTCATTTTTTTGTTCCAGTTGATGTATTGTGTCTTCTGTATTCCATTTTGTTCACTCTGTTAACTGTGGCTTCCATTGTGGTTTGCATGGAGGAAATGGACTCATTGTTGATTTCAATGGATTCAATGTTGGTTTTCAAAATACTAATCTCACCTCTTAATGAGGTGTGTACTGCCTCTATTTTGTCACTAAAAATGCATTAATATCTGCCAGGTTTTCTTCCTTTAGAGATTAATTTTTGAAAATTGTCCATTAGGATTATTTGGATATCTTGGGTACGTGTTATGATTTTTCCCGTGGCATCCCTAATCCTGTTAAAATGGATTTCCTCTCTTCCTTTTTTAATTATTCTTGCAAACGGTCCAACAATTTTGTTTATTTTTTCAAAGAACCAGCTTTTTGTTTGGTTAATTTTGGCTGTAATTTTTTTTTATTTTCTAATTGGTTAATCTCTGCTCTTAATTTGGTTATCTGGCTCCGTCTAGTAACGTTAGGTTCCATTTTTTTAATGTATTTCTAGCTGTTTTAATTGCAACATGAGATTATTTACTTGGTCTGTCTCCATTTTCTTGATGTGGGCAAGGAGGGCAATGTGTGTGCTACCTCTATTTTTGCATGCATCTCCTGTTTGATGTCCTGCACCTCTTTTGGTATTTCGACCTGGTGTTCTTTCAAATTCTGGTCTATTTCTCACTTTATTTCTTGAGTCATTGCCTCCAGCATGTCTTGGATGTAGTGTTTGTCTTCCATTCCTGCTTTGCTCCCAGTGGGGCTCTCCCCTGGGTTGCTGCTGGCTTTTAGAGATAGCTTGCTATCCTAGGTGTTGATAAACCTTGTAATATTTCTCTGTGATTTTCTCATGGTTATTCGGGATTATTGCAGACTAATCTGAAATTTTGTTTTGGTCAATAGGTGTCTGTCTTTGCTTGGTTACTGTTTCTGTGCTGGTAGAGAGAGTCTGTACCTGATCTCGGTTCTGTTGGTGGCCGACCTCCAGCTGCTGGTCTGACCCACACAGGATTCTCAGCTCTCTGCTGTAGATCACTGGCAGTTCCCGCCTTTACAAGTGATGAGCAGCCTAGACTGCTCCTGTTTATTCCTACAGGTGTTCTTGGCAAGTTCGGATGTGCTGGATGTACTCTCCCAAATGCTGGAGTCTGCTATGGTCTCCTGATGTTTTGTTTTGTTTTACATTTTTGGCTATTTGTGGGCTTGAACTCTGGTCTTGGGTGCTGTCCCTGAGCTCTTCAGCTCAGGGCTGGAACCCTAGCATTTGACCCATAGCACCACAACTGTCCCTTTCTGCTTATGTTTTGCTGAGGAATCAGATCCAGGGCCTCTTGCAATCACTGTACTGCTGAGCACATTACCAGCCTGAGCTCCTATTATCGGGTGCTGGAGGCCTGTGTTGTTCAATTCCTAGCCTAGAATACATGGGTCAGGTTCTTGTGGGGTTTGAGCTTCTCTTGTCCTGAACCCCCTGCATCTTTTGCTGTCACAGGCATGATTACCAGGAGTGCAGTTCCCTGTTTTTCTCCCCTCTGCTGAGGCGTATGCTCAGCTTCTGATTTCAGTTGGGAGGAGTTGGTTATGTTGCTCAGGCACCAGATCCCCAGGCCTGGTCCCAGACCCCAGCCTGGGCACACCTGTTGGACCTGTGCTGCTGTGTATCCCACCTAGATTACGCAGCTTGGAGTACACAGTTCAAATTTCTTCCACCGTTGGGTGTCTTGACCCAGTGGCGCTGTTCAAGGCTTGGGCGTTAACGCTTCCTTCCAGGGTCTCTCTTGTTCTAGCCTGGCCAGCTGAGTGTGATCCATGGGCTGGTGGAGCTCTTGAAAAGTTTCTAGTTTTAGTGGGTCCTGTGGTGCAGGTTTTGGGGTAGGGGTTCTGCGGATTCCCACAAGCTTTTGAGGAATACACTGTCTCCCTTGAGGAATACACTGTCCCCTTCAGGGTACTCACCCTGGAGCTAGTTGTTTCTGTGTGATGTAGGTTGTTGGTTGCCATTGCAGTCACAGTTCAATTGAGGTGGTTGTGGGATAGGCTGAGAGGTGGTGGCTCTGTGTGTTTCTTTTCTGTCAGTGCCTCCATTGACACTGTTTGGGTCCGCTCCACGGGATGGGCCTCCGGCCTCCACCCGAGGGGTGGGGAGGGCCTCTGTGCAGGTACTGATTGCTAGGGTTTGTCTCTGTTTGCGCTCTCTGGATCAGCACCAGTTCCTTTCAGTTCTGCTCTGGTGTTCTGTGGGCATCTCATGTATCTCTGAGGTTCCTGCCATGGGGCTGAGTGGCTTTGGTGGGATGGAGCCTCTCTGCTCCAATGGAGAGTGAGGGGAAGGGGTGGGATCTTTGTGTAAGTTCCCTGCTCAGAGGATTCTTCATTCGTCAAGATCAGCCAGTCTGACACTGTTACCTCAGGGGTCTTTGGTGCGGGTGATCTGCAGACAACTCCCTGTGTCTCTGGGCCACCGGCAGCTCCCACCAGGCTGGGCTGGCCATGGCTTGGCACGCTGCTTTGTGGCCAATAGACATTGGGGGAGGTGTCCTCAAGTTTCTCTGTTATGAAATTCTTCTTTTCAATTTGTTTTTCTCTGGATGTTGATTTTTGTTGTTGTTGTCGGTCTCTTGGGGAGATTAAACGTTGGAACTCAAACTCTCTTTTTGGTTGGGGAGAGCTGTGGCATTCCCCTACTTCCCCGTCACCGTCTTGTACCCCCTCGAGTTTTTGCTTTTTTTATTCAGAAATAATTTTAATTTATCTGTTGAAATGAGTACTAAAGAAACTAAAGATATTTCTGGTGCTTATGTGAAAAATTATACTTTAAAATATTCTGTATTCTGTTTGTATAATGCTCATAATCTATTTTATTCTTTCCTAGATATAAGACTTTGAATTCTACATTGTTTTATAATATATAGGTTCATTAATAAATGTGTCCTTTCAGATTGCATTCCATACCAAAACAGTTTAAGATTCCTTTTTTACTAGGTCCTTATAGTATATTTCTTTGGAATAAAATGACAATGTTGTCTAATTTTAAAGTTTTATAATGATTATGCTATATAAAGGCCTTTCTAAGGTGAAGATTTAATACACTGATGTCAAACTTTTATTTATATGAATTACATATATTGTTACACTTGTAATTTTGTAATCAACTTTTTAATAATTGTTTTTCATTTCTTGCGTCTGAAGAATGAAAAATCTGGAATAATTCACAGATTTTCATATCATCCTTTGCAATTGCCATGTTAATCTCTGTATTGGTGTAATTTGGGTACATGTGCTGCTGAAGCATGTAATGTCCTCTAAATTTAGGTAGTTAATGATGCAATATTTATACAGGATTATATCCTTGGGTGCCTGTTTGTAACAAGGAAACCTTATTGTTCCTAACAATGCTACTGATCTTATTTCCCTAAAATTCTGTGTATAATGGAAAATAATTATATTGTTCAGTTTGTAATTTTTTTGTCAATGACTATTTTAAATCTTTTTCATTTTAGTTTAATCATACATTGAAGCATTTTTAGCTAGGTCCAAAGGGGATGGCTTTTTCAAGTACTTATTTATTCAACTGAGTTTGCTCTGTGTAGCTAACGGATTCAAAGTAAGCCTTGCGTAAGAGCTACTTCTAAACTTCTGCAGCTGAAATTTTCCCAAATGCGGTCTCATTGGCACAAACGTCTACCTGACACTTTACCCTTCTTCCATGTAGGATCAGACCAACCAGAATATCTTACCCTGATCGCGTAAATTGTCTTACTTGAACAAAATAAATCTTAGTTCCAAGGGATCATAGAAAAATGAATATTTCAGACAGAACTTTTCAGATTGGAAGGTTTTTATCAAAAAATAATTGTTTATCATACCTACCATTTCAAAAGTAGCTAAAGCCAAGAAGGTGAAAAAATGGTTCATATGCATGATTACCTAATGTCCTGGCCTATCTACCTTCCAACCAGGCAGGAACTTAGACTACTGCCTTTCTTTCACCAAATATTTTCATAGCTCCAGGAGAAGTCCATATGTTTCTCCTTGTTATTAGGCCTTAAATTGGTAATGTTTCCCCTTGCCTCCAGTCTGTAAATCTACAAAAGGTAAAGGTTTAAGTCTAACTCTATCAAACACTGAGGTAGAGATAATGGAAAAATTCTTTAAATCAGAGTTGCTTTTGATACCCTAACCAAAACAGAACAATGCAAAACATGTGCCATTTTATTATATTATATATAGTTATATATTTTATATTTATATGTGCTGATTGTATATTTCACACAGTGAAACTTACTAGAATCAATTGATAATTTGACAAATAAAGTGATATTTATTTATTCCTATAAATATAATTGGAATATAAATAATTAGGTTTAGAATATATATTAGAATATAAAAAGTATCAATGCAATGTCTTCGGTATACACTTGCAATACCTTCTAATTGCTCATGGTCTTCTGAATTCACATTGTTAAAAATCAATGTGTTTTCCTCTAATCTATAAGAGATTTTACTCTGATGCTCTGTTTATTGTTTTAACTCACTGGTCCCAAACTGTTTTTCTACATATTTCTGATGCATTCCTACATATTATACTCCAATTGTCCTAATACGATATCTAAAAGACATTCTTCTATAGACCCATGGGTCCTAATATCTTATGGCTTAGTTACCTGAATCATCAGATAACAGGGGCAAGACTTCTCAACTAGGCTTATGCAACCTGCCAGCAGACAGTAACTGAAAATCCATCTCAATTTCTCATTTCTTATATTTCAGGGCTCCAATTCCTTGAGAAACAAGAATTAGCAGCAAGCAATTGTGTAATGTAAGGCAACTTAAAATGAAAGATGAAGTCTCAAAATGGAGAGAAATTACTGTATTTCAAACTGAATTTACAGATGACCAGCCCATATGAGTGAACAAGATCAGAAAGTGTCACAAGATTATTTTTAATACCCCTCCCCTAATGACTAACGTAATATTTCAGTCCAGCATTAGTCGGCCCAAAAAATAGTTCCTGGAAGAATAGATCCGTGATTGATCTACCATGGTCAGGAAAACGACTTAGAGGTTAAATGTAATTCAGCAAAACATTAATTGAGAAGATCGTTTGTGCTTCAAAACACTGGTACTTTAGTACAACTTCGTTCTCTTGTATAAAAATGTTGTCATTCTCAAACCAACCTACATTTAATCTCCTGAAAGTGTATTCCTTTTCAAATAAACTTTTTGAAATCGCACTTACCAAAATAACATTTGATAAGTAGATGACACTTAGTGACATTACAAGTTTTTCAAGTGTAGGGAGCAAGTTACAATACAGTTGATTCATTTACCCAGCTCTAATGTCAGACAGGTTCAACCATTCATTAAAGTCTAGAAATAGTACCACGCACCATTTGTGTTGCTCAGTAGGTGCCTTCCAGAAATTTGTTAAATAGGTCAGCCTCCCATACTTCAACCCTAAACATTAGCTAATAAAGTAAATTTCATCACTTAATAAGGGGCATTTTAAAAAGTCACAAATACTTGCCTTATCATATGCTGTTTTGTTTTCCCTCTGTCTAACACAGTAAGAAATATGTCTTTAAGTCTTGAATATGGGTACTCATTTGAGATGTGACAAAATATATCTTCTATTTCTATCATATACTTCTATAGTAGTATATGTTACTTTTCTTCTTTTTCCAAAACTTATATGTAGTAGAAAGTTTTATTCCATGTAAAATAAAATAATCACACATATTGTACAAAACCATTTATAAAAACTGGTAGTTAAGAATACATTCAAAGCCATTTTTAAACTTTCTTGTTGACTAATGATTAATCTTGAAATGGATGAGAATATAATCATGTATAGGTGTTTCAAGTCTCCAGTCTTGCAAATTGTTATTGCAGATGAATGAATTATGGAAATATAAGCTGACATTAGTTCAAGTATGTGCAGGACTGAAACTCCATGGAATGTATATAAACCTTTCAAATATTAACAGACAGTTTAACAGAATGACTATCAGGAAGTTGAAACCAGAGAGCCATAATAGTAAAGACATAGAATGAATGAAAAATGGAACAAGGGGCAAGTACAGCTAGAATACTCAATGTACACATTTGAGAAAGGAAGTGGTAAATCGGAAATAAATCTTGGAGAAGGGGGTGGTTGAGAATGATAGAAGGTGTCACTGTGATCCAGGAGCAATGGATAATTAGGTGGACAAATTTAATTGTAAGACACTTGCACAACCTTTGGAAATTCAGTTAAAAAACACAAAAACACATAAAAATCACAACCAAACAGCAATCTGTAGGGAGTATGAATATGACCTCTCAAAAAATTTAAGCAGTTAATGGAGGAAAGTCTTAGTAAAAGCAAACAAAAATGTTCAAAGAGGATAGTTTGGCGTAGGGGAGGATTCTGAACAGATTTAAATAGCTTATCTAGGGTTATAAATCACCTATATCTGCTGCAAATATTATCTTTCTGAACTTGATACTCCAGTCCTGAGCCACAATTGAGAGCTTGGAAATATGTAATGGAAGAAACAAGATGAAGAACCCATTACTCCACTGTAGAGAAAGCAATCCTCTATTTTTTCTCTCATCTCTCTTCACTACATTTTATTCATACTTTTAGGTCAATTCATTTTGAATTACATTTTCCTTCTTTATTCTGGCAAAGTAATTGGTCAAATAATTCACTAAAAGTTATTTGCCACTTTTTTTGATTATGCTGTTTAATTGACTAAGCAAGTCCATTAAATTTTCCTCTTGCATTTTGTTGCCATGAATCAACATCTATGTTAATGAGGACAAATCTAATGTAAAAATTGTCTCCAGAAAACCAGTCCAAGAAACTGTGATTACAAATACTTGGCTAACTTTTTTCTTTTTCCTTTACCTTGAAAGTCTTCTTGTGTCTAAATTGCCCAGAAAAATAGGTACTCCATCACTTTTTCTTTCAATCAATTCTAAACTCAAGGATATATTTTGCTAACAAGATGCTTAGAGGAAGCCAAAATATACTCCATTTTTATATTCTCACTTAAGACTCTCCTTAGATACCATATCAGGAACAGTGAAGATTTTCTTTGCAAAATTATTTCAATATATTATTTTTCTCTTGTTCTTGCATTTGCTCACCAAGATGTATGGAGAAGAATAGAGGTAAATCACCCATACCTTAGAAGACAGGTCTGTTACAAAAGGACAATGCTTCTGTGTCCTACTTCTATGTCCTCCTCTCAGCAATTTCCTGATTTCCAATTAAACACAGCTTCTTGGCTAATGAAGCCTCACCCACTGCTTCATCTTCATAGTTTCTCTTTTAAAACTCTTTTAAGGGTAGAGACCCAGCTATATACAACCAATCTGAAAAATATCCCAAACCTCAAAATCTAAAGGAGTTTTATGACTCTTCAGGAGGACGATTGGGAGACCTAGAACCCCCCATGCCAATCGTTTGATCATCACATTCCTGCCTCGGTTTGTCCCCTTTCCTATTGGCCAATATTCGTAGCTGTAACTGATCTGGATATGACCAGGTGTCAGGAATGGTAGTGGTTAGAGCCCCGTTCTTTTTTTGTCTAGGAGACAACTCCTCTGCTACTTGCACTCTCAGCAATCACTGGCAACCCAATGACTCATATCCGTTTGCAGGTTTTGTACGTGTTCCTCCATTTATTGTTCTGGCTACTAATGACTCTCAGTTTTCCCAGGTTCAATTGATTCATCCGTGCACTAAAAGAGCAGTAGGATTGATCCTTGCAATCGGTGCGCAATCATCGCTACAGTGGCTTCAGCTACCACCGCCGCTATATTGCTGTCCCAAAGCGTGTCCACCTTGCAACAGATAAACCAGCTGATCCCTCAACTGTCATCCATAGAATTATAACATTTACAAGTTGCCAATCATCTTAAGGGAGGCCTCCTTGTGCTCCAACAACAAATAGACTTGCTCCAAGAACAGATTACGTTTCTTTGATTACAACAAGGAGGACTATGTAATGCTATGACTACTTCTGTCTGTCAGCTTTCCACTCCCGCACCCAATTTCACTGAACTTAGTAACTACATCAAAGTCCCTAAGTCCCTTAAGTAGTTAAACTTCAACCAAAACCTGCTGCATGATGTTACCCACCTAAACCAGACCACCATTCAGCTTATTCCCGCTGTCTCCTTTTTAGAAGATGTGCTTAAAAAGTTACAACAATGGTTTTCGCCATCCTCTCTGGTCATCTGGGGAGGCCGTGCACTTGTAGGGCTTACTCTGCTAGGAATTATTAAATGCTTGCACTCCCGGCAAAAATGCCTCCAATGACGGGTCACCATAATGACGGTCCTTTTAAAAGAAAAGGGAAAATTTGTGGGTAGAGCCGGTCAGAACTGGTTGAGTCAGCTAGAATAGCAGTTGAAGCACACTTCCTGCTCATAGAGACGGGACCCACAGGCACGTCTGCCTAGCTTTACAGCCATGAGCTGTCCATGCTCCCTACATGCCCCCTGGGGACCAATCAGTGCCTGTCACCAAGCAATGCCCATGATCAACTCCCCGCTAAGTAATTGGCTTGGAAGGACTCAGGAGGTTGGGAAAGCTGGGGCTATAAAATCCCAACCCTTGTGCAGAAATAAACCAGACCTGCTTAAGCCTGTTCTCCCAACGTGTGTTCCTTGAGTGCGTCGTTCACACTTACCTCCTGCCGGAGATCTAGCCCTACAATGTAGCAATGGGGGAGGCCTTATAGTCCTTCACCTTCATTAGACTTGAAGCTAAGAATCTGTGATTAGTTGGAAATCAGGCAAGAGCTAAGAGGAGGACAGAGAAATAGGACATAGGAGCATTGTCCTTTTGTAAAAGACACTGTCATCCATGGTATGGGTGATTCAACTCTATTCTTCTCCATACATCTTGTTGAACAAATGCAAGATGAAGAGAAAAAAATAATCTATTGAAATAATTTTGCAAAGAATAACTTCACTGTTCCTGATATGGTATCTAAGGATAGTCTTAAGAGAGAAGATAAAAGTGCAGTATTCTTCTGTTTCCTCTAAGCATCTTGTTATCAAAATATCTTTGAGGTTATAAGTGATTGATCCAAAAATTGGCAGAGTACTTATTTTTGAGGGCACTTTAGACACAAGAAGACTTTCAAGGTAAAAGAAAAAAGAAAAATGTATAGGTAAATATTTGTGATCACAGATTCTTGGACTGGTATTTTGGAGACAAAGTTTTACATTAGAGATTGTCCTCATTAACATTGATGCTGGGTTTCTGTGGCAACCAAATGCAAGGAGGAAGTTTAATGGACTCGCTTGGACAAGAAAACAGCATGATAAAAAAATGGCTTATAATATTTAGTGAATTATTTTGACCAATTACTTTGCCAGAACAAAGAAGGAAATATTTAATTCAAATCACTTGAATTAAACTTATGAATAAAAGTAGTCAATAGAAATTAGAGAAAACGTAGAAGACTGTTTCCTCTCCAATGGAGTAATGGGTTATTGATCTTGTTTCTTCCATTCTATCTTCACAAGCTATCAAGTGTGGCTCAGGACTGGAATATCCAGTTCAGACCAAGAGAACTCGCAGAAGAAAATATTTGCAGCATATGTAGGTGATTTATAACCTTAAACAATCTATTTAAATCTGTTAAAAATTCTCTTCTATGGGCTGGGAAGGTGGCTCAGTGGTAGAGCGCTTGCCTTGCATGCCTGAGGCCCTGGGTTTGGTTCCTCAGCACCACATAAGCAAAAGAAAAACAAAAAAAAATTCTCCTCTACCCCAAATTGCTCACTTCGAACAGCTTTGTATGCTTTTCCCAAGATTGTCCTTCATTAACTATTTAAAATTTTGAGAGGTCATAATCGTACTCTATAGAGACTGCTGTTTGGTTGTGCTTTTTGTGTGTTTTTGTTTTTTGTTGTGTTTTTTCACTGAAATTCAAAAAGTTGTGAAAGTGTGTTACAAAAATGTCCATCTAATTGTCCAATGTTCCAGGATCAGAGTCATTCCTTCTATCATTCTCAACCAACCCCTTCTACAAGATTTATTTCCGATTTACCACTTCCTTTCTCACATGTGTATATTAAATATTCTAGCTGTACTTGCCCCTTGTTCCATTCTTCATTCATTCTATAGCTTTATTATTATTCCTTTAATATTATTAATATTAATTCAATTTCCTGATAGTCATTCTGTTAAACTGTCTGTTGGTACTTTGAAAGGTTTATATACATTCCATGGAGTTTCAATTCTGCATATACTTGAACTGATGTCAGCTCATATTTCCATAATTCATTCATCTGAAGTAACAATTTGCAAAACTGGAGACATGAAGCACCTAGACATGATTTCATTACCCTCCATTTGGAAGATTAATCTGTAGTCAACAAGAAAGTTTAAAAATGGCTTAGAATATATTCCTAAATACCAGTTTTTATAAATGGCTTTGTAGAGTGGTGTGTGATTATTTTATTTTACATGGGATAATATTTTCAACTACCTATAAGTATTGGCAAAAGAAGAAATCTAAAATTTACTACTGTAGAGGAAAATGATAGAATTAGAAGACAGATTGTATGTTTGTCAAATCTCTGATGAGTACCCATATTCAAGACTTAAAGTCATATTTCTTACTATGTTAGACATATAGGGAAAACATAAAACACCATATGATAAGGCAACTATTCATGACTTTTTAAAATGTACTTATGTGATGAAATTTATTTATTAGCTAATGTTTTGGTTTGAAATATTGGAGGCTGATCTATTTAACAAATTTTCAAAGGCACCTACTGAAAAACACAAATGGTGGGGGGTACTATTTCTACACTTTAATGAATGGTTGAACCTGTTTGGCATTAGTGCTGGGTGAATAAATCAACTCTATTGAAACTTGCTCCCTACACTTGAAAGACTAGTAACCTCACTAAATATCATCACTTGTATAGTGTTATTTTGGCAAATGTGATTTTTAAAAGTTTATTTGAAAAAGAATATACTTTCAGCAGATTAAATGTAGGTTATCATTTGTTTGAGAATGACAACATTTTATACTACAGAACCAAGTTTACTGAAGTACCAGTGTTTTGAAGCACTAAGGATCTTCTCAATTAATGTTTTTTGAATTATATTTGACCTCTATTTCAAGTATTCCTAGCATTGGTAGACCAATTATGGATCTATCATTCAGGAACTATTTTTTTGCCTGCTGATACTGGACTGAAATCATTCATTAATCATTATGAGAAGGGTATTACAAATAATCTTGTGACACTTGTGGTCTTTTTCACTCATATGGCATGGTCATCTGAAAAGTGAAAGTTTGAATTACTGTACTTTCACATTTTGTGATTTCATCTTGCATTTTAAGTTGCCTTGCATTTCCCAATTGCTCACTGCTAATTCCTGCATTTCAAGGAATTGGGGCCCTGAAATATAAGAAATGAGAAATTGAGATGGGTCTTCAATTACTTTCTCTTGGCATGTTGCATGGGCATAGGTGGGAACTTCTGCCCTAGTTATCTGATGAGGCGGATAACTGGGACCTGGGATCCTAGGACCCATGGATCCTGTAGAAGAATAGTACCTTTTAGACACCATATCAGCAAAATTTGAGTATAATCAGTAGGAATGCTTCAGAAATATGGAGAAAAACAATTTGGGACCAGCGAGTTAAAACAATAAACAGAGCAGCAGACTAAAATCCCTTATAGATTAGAGGAAAACAACATTTTTTTTTTACCATGTGAATTCAGAAGACCAAGAACACTTAGAAAGTATCACAAGTTTATACCGAAAACCTTGCATTGATACTTTTTATATTCTAATATATATTCTAATCCTGATTATTTATATTCCAATCTATTTATTGGAATAATATGAATTAATTTATCAAATTATCAATTAATTCTAGTAAGATCCACTGTGTGAAATATAAAATCAACACATATACGTATAAAATATATAATTATCTATAAGAAAAAGTTTTGCATTGTTCTGTTGTGGTTAGGGAATCAAAGGCAACTGTTTTAAAGTATTATTCCATTACCTCTACCTCATTGTTTGGTAGAATTAGAACTAAAGCTTTACCATTCGGGGATGTACAGCTTAGAGGCGAGAGGAAACACTGTGATTAAAAAACTACCAATTTAAGGCCTAATAACGAGGAGAAACATATGGACTTCTCCTGGAGCTATGGAATATATTTGGTGATAGAAAATCAGTGGTGTAACTTCCTGCTTGGTTGGATGGTAGTCAGGCCAGGACATTAGGTAATCATGCATATGAACAATATTTTCACCTTCTTGGCTTTAGTTACTTTTGAAATGGTAGGGTGTAATAAGCAGTTATATTTTGAAAAAATACCTTCTAGTCCGAACAGTTCTGTCTGAACTGTTCGTCTCTCTATAATCCCTCGTAACTAAGATTAGTTTTGCTCCAGTAAGACAATATATGCTGTCAGGGTAAGACATTCTGGTTGGGCTGTTCCTACATGAAGCAAGGGTAAAAGGTCAAGGAGACATTTGTGCCAGCAAGACCTCATTTGGGAAATTTTAAGCTGCAGAAGTTTAGAAGTAGCTCTAAGCAAGGCTTACTTTGAATCCATTAGCTCAACAAAGCTAAATCAGTTAATAAACAAGTACTTGAAAATCCATCACCTTTGCACCTATCTATAAAGGCTTCAAAGTATGATCAAATTTCAAATGAAAAAGACTTAAAGTAGTCATTTACAAAAACTTGCAAATGTGAACAATCGAACAAACAACATAAGTTTTTTCCACCATACACAGAATTTTACAGAAATAAGATGAATAGCAATTTTGGGAACAATAAGGTTTCCTTGTTACAAATAGGCAACCAAGGATATATGCCTGTCTTAAGATTGCATCATTAATTACTTAAGTTTATAGGATACTACATGCTTCAGCAGCACGTCTACCCGAATTACAATACAGAGATTTATATGGCTCTTGCACAAGGATGATATGAAAATTTGTGAAGTATTCCATATTTTTCATTATTCAGATGCAAGAAATGAAAAACAGTTATTCAAAAGTTGATTACAAATATACAAGAGTAATAATATGTGTAATTCATAGAAATAAAAGTTAATTTGACATCAGTGTATTCAATCTTCACCGTTTTAGAAAGGCCTTTACATAGCATAACCTTTATAAAACTTTTGAAATAAGATAACATTGTCATTTTATCCCAAAGAAATAAAATTCTATAAGGACCTAGTAATTAAAAGAATCTTAAAATGTTTCTATATGAAATGCAATCTGAAAGAACACATGTATTAATGAACGTATGGATTATAAAACAATGTCGAATTCAAAGTATTATATCTAGGAGCGAATGAAATAGATTATGGACATTATACAAACAGAATACTAAATATTTTAAAATATACTTTTTCAGACAAGCACCAGAAATATCTTTAGTTTCTGTACTACTCATTTCAACAGATAAGTTAAAATTATTTCTGATTTAAAAAATCACAAACTCTATAGAAATCATTATAGATGTATACAAACAACTCGAATATATTTTGACATCAATGTCAGGCAATTCACTTGGAAGAATACCATGGAATACATGAATTTTTAAAGTAAGGTATTGCTGTTGCTTTGTATTGTGAAAATATTTTCTATGGAAACATAGGATGGACTGGCAATTTTGAAATTTAAGAAACTTAACTGATCCATTAGGACTTAGGAGAACAATTTGTACAGCTTTCCACAACTTCAAAGAGGTAGTGATACATACTTATCCTTTTGGCAATATCAAATGCAGTTTCTTCCAAGTTGTGCTTCAGACCTGGCTTGATATAATGGTTCAACAGAAGGAGATCCAGCGTATCTTTGCTATATCTATTCCCAGCAGCAAGATGCAGGGGGTCAAGAGGCCTTTAACTTGGCCATTGGTATCTGCATCATGATGAAATAAGAAGCCACTCTGTTATTATTCCATGTATAAGTACTGTGCAGGGATGTCCAGCCATTCTCAGTTATTACATGAATATCTGCCTTGAGCCACCAACTCATGGACAATATCTAAGTGTCCACTGTAGGCTTCTCGATGAAGAGGGGTATACTCATCGTCATCCCTAGTAATCACATGAGTGGCCTTTTTGGAAAGTAGTCTCTGCACTGTAGTAAGGCGATTATTTTCAGCAGAACAAAGAAGAAATTTGCTTGGATACTATTTCATTTTTTTCTTGCAATTGATACCATTTCTCACTTTTTCATCTTGTTCCTCAACTTCATCAGAATTGCCTAACCAGAGACTTTGAGTGCCAATGAGAATGAGCTCTCCATGTATTTCCCCAATAGTTCACATTGGATGAAATGGTCAGAAAAATCTGGTGAATTTTCTGCATCTGTTTTTTTCATTATTATTTATTTTCTCTTTTTTCATTTTTACTATTCTAAATTATTCTAACTGGAGAGTAGGGAATTGGTAGAGAGCAGAGGAAAGATTTTCCTCCGTATTTAAAGGTACAGACTGAAAATGAGGACCAGTGTTTTCTTCTTGTGCAGCTTATTCTAAGAATGAGAAAACAGGAAATAATGTATTCTATGTAAATGAATTGGGATATGGCAGAGCAGAAAGTGAAATGATGCAACCAAAAATATAAAAGCAAAATAAATTAGGATAATTGTGGAGCAATCATATTACCTATGAGAACCATGAAAGGGAGAGAGGGAGAGACAGATGTGCAATGGTCTAGCTAGCCACAAAATCCATCCCTCTCATCAAATTATAGAGCAAATAAATTCATTTTTTAAAAGAGATGGAAATAGAATTTAAGATCAGATATCTCCATTGTTTTTAATTATATTCTTATTATCTTAAATACTTGTATAAGGGAATTTTCATTCAACATATCAGTTTTTTAAGTAAAATGGATCTTTATATAACTTTTCCACACCCTTCCAAACCTCACCCCACTTTAATTTTTTCTAGTTTCATACTATCTGCATTGAATATTATACCTTCACTCTCTTCCTCCATATCTCTCTTTATTCCTTCCTTTTGACTTCCACTCACATATTCCAAGTGATAGTTTCCTGGTTTTCATTTTGTTGGAGTACAGTTCAATTTTATAAGAAATTACACCTTTGAAATACTCCTCTGCAAATAGCATGCTTTGGTTAATATTTTTGTGTAAACTTGTATAAATTTCTAGCTTCCAAATATGGCTCTGACTTAGTTCCATTAATATATTTTTAAATCTATCCTTTTCGTTGCAAATAATGTAAGAGTCTTCAAAATGGATGGGTTCAATCCAATTGTGTATATGTGCCACACTTTCTCTAATCATCACTCTGCCAAAGGGCATCTGGGCTGTTTCCGTAACGTGGCTACGGTGAATAGTGCAGCAGTGAACATGATTGTGAAAGTGATTTTACTGTTACATTTTGGAATAATTCATCACTTCCTTTGTGGGAGCAATACTCTATCCAGTTACCCAGAATAAGAACATCCTTCCCTTCATCTTCATCACATTGAATTGCAAGTCCTCAAAAACACACTTACCCCTACAGGTCTCAATAAGCTAAAACACCACTGTGCCCATATTCTTTCAAAACATTTTTCTCATAATTGTACATATAATTTAGTGAGAACCTTCTATGTACTTTCCTAATGTGGGAATGAGGGACATGACAGAGTAAACGTAAGAAATATGCAACTTAATTAGCTATTATCATATTTAAAATCATGTTCAGCTCTAATTCATAGCCTCACATAATATTATTTTAATCTTTATTTGATTACTTCATCTAACCCGTAAATTATATCAGGTGAGTTAAAAGCAAAGGCAAAAAGTGTGGTTTTATTTTGACACTCATGTGTGAGGTTGCACAACATGGGCAAATAGATGGATTGGAATTAATAGCTCTTATCCATTTTGTTAACATAGAGATGATTTTCCCAACCTGATTCTTGAATTCGTATTCCATTCAACAACAAGAAACATGTGATAATTTCCTTTGTTTTGCTCCATATTAAATTTTTTCCATTTTATTTTATAATGGATGATTTCATAAATGTACTGTAGATACAAAAATATGTTAAAATATTTCTATCCATATGCATTGATATATACATACTCACATATATTATGCAGGTTATAATGATAATGTATAATTTCAGTAACTGTACAATTTACTCAATTATTAAAACTATCGACAACTCATGCCTGGCATCCGGGTTACTCGGGAGGCTGAGATCTGACAATCATAGTTTGAAGCCATCCTGGGCAAGAATGTCCAGGAGCCTCTTATCACCAAACAACCAACAGAAAATCAGAATTGGAACTGTGGTTCAAATAGTATAGCGGTAGCCTTGAGAGAAAAATCTCAGGGACATCATCCAGGTTCTTAGTTTAAGAAGAACAATCTACCCAAACAAAATCTATTTAATTTACACCTGTGTAATTAAAGTATTTCCATCACCCAAATGCACAACCATGCTCATTTGCAAGGTCACTCTGTTTTGTGTGAAGTACCATAAAATATTTTCACTTAAGTTGAAAGCATTGGAATGTGGGTTCATTCTATCTCTCTCATGCATTTTTCCACTCAAATATTCAAATCTTACAATTATTCCAATTATTTAAAATCATAGCTTTTTACTTTCATACCCAAATATTAGAGTTTGAATTGAGTGTCTTGTGCCCCCTAAATGGGTGTTCTTACCACTTTGTCATGTCCCCAGCTCTAAATTATCCTGATTATTTTTCAGATCCTTGTGTATGACCTTGGGCTCAGTCCATGTTATGTTATTCTTCCTGGAATTTAGAATAACAGGTGCATGGCATTGTGTACTGATTTTTCTGTCCAGTCTGGGCTTTAACCTCTATCCTCAAGAGTAGACTCCCATGTAGTCAGGATTTTCATAAGTTTGTGATAGCTGATGTTGTTTTAAGTCTTTGCATTTCCTGCAGGTTCTTGACTACTAAATTAATTTGTTTTCTTGGGTTGTGTTGTTTCATTTGAATGTATGTGTTGAGTTGTTCCTCACTTGTCCTTTTGTTTCTTTCAATCAAGTTCTTACCTAAAGTGCTGAGAAACCAATTCTTCTTTTTCATGATAGTCAAGGTGAACATGATTTATTACAAAGCAATTTCAGTAATATTTAAACATCTTCATATCTATGGATGGTACATAAATGATAAGTGCTGTGATGGGTTTTTTTTATTTTCACAGCAGTCTTTGCCATGCACAGACAGATCATCATAAAATCTATGAAGATAATAAAACTACAGATGCAAGCAAAGAGAAGAAAAACCTATTATTAATTGTTTGACAGAGGCTTGCGTTCTAGTGAAAGAAATACGTTGCTTGATGCAAGATTTCACAAAATTGTATTTCTAGGGGGAAGCTAAACAACCATCTAATTCTACAGAATTGAGGGAGAAGAATCAAACTCCTGAATAGTTTACATATGGGTCAAATAAAAGCATGCTTCTAAAAAGAGAGTTGACTTTAGAGAAACGTGATGAGTTCTATGTAAATAGGTGCTTAGCTGATTTTGTTAATTTGTAAACTAATACAGGGAAATAGGGTACAGCAAGGTAAAAAAAGAACTTCGCATTGAAATACTCATGTGTGTGTGTGTGTGTGTGTGTGTGTGTGTGTGTACATGCACGTGTATACACGCATGCTCATGTGCAAGTGCTAATTTATTCATTCATCATCCCTAAGATTCTGTGTCCAAGGATAGTGGTTTACCACTTGAGGCATTGTTCCACTTCTGGTTTTTTGGAGATAATCGCATGTATTTTCATGATTGGACTGGCTTTGAATAGTGGTCTTCATATCTCAGCCTCCAGAGTAGCTAGCTAATCTTACTCAGCCTCCAAGTAGCTAGTTAAAATTGGGCCTGTCCTCTATACTTCACTGCTTTTTTATTCTTGTCCTGAGGTGTTCACATGCCTAAGTCATATATATGTCTAGTTGCTTTAAGAAATACTCTTATTGCTTGGCACCAGGGGCTCCCATCTGAACTCTTAACTACTGAGGAGGCTTGAGAACAGAACCCAGGCCAAAAGTTTAGTGGACTTCCTTCTCAATATATAGTTGGGTGCATTGGATCATTTCCACCATCCTGCACTATCTACATGTTAAGATTGGAAGGGCTGCCGAATCCAGGCCACCCAAGTTAGGAAGCAAGACAATTTGGTGTGCACCCCTTATACCCTTGATAATGGGAAGGCTAAAAATTCAGATCAGATGCATGTTCTTTTGAAAGGGAACCCATATCCTAAAATTAACCAATGATATGACACCACTCTACAAAAACAATACCCAAATTGAACACAATTTCCCACAACCAAAATAAGCATATACTTTAACATGCAAAAACTTAGTACAATCTGCTCTTTGCTCTAATATCAGCTTCATCTAATTATCATATGATGTGACAGAATAGTTTCTTCATTAAACTGATTATATATTTTAAGAAACCTAGAAAATTCTTTCTCACATATTAAATCCAACGAATGGCAAATTGCCTCATTTCTTACCTATTTGGCTACTACTATAAGTTCATCTTATGATTATTATTAATAGTAATATATTCAGATTTATTAATTTACTATGTAACAGTTTTTAAACTTTTGGCTTCTCTGCTGAAGTTGAAGTATTTAAATAGTATCATCAAATTATATTACTTGGGTACTTAGGGCAGTTTTTTAAAAAGTATTAAACCAATGGTTTCTAGTAATTCTGTTTTTTTGGGGGGCGGTGTCAGATCATGGGACCTGAATTCTGGGCCTGGGCGCTGTTCCTCAAGGCTAGTTCAAGGCTAGCACTCGACCACTTGATCCACAGTGCCACTTCCAGTTTTTTTTTCTGTTTATGTGATGCTGAGGAATTGAACCCAGGGCCTCAAACATGCAAAGCAAAAGTTCTACCACTGAGCCACCTTCTTAGCTCTCTATGAATTCTTAATTGGTATATTATTTAGTTTATTTTTAATTTCAATTTAATTTTATTGTAAAGGTAATTTACAGAGGGGATACAGTTATCTAAATAAAGTAATGAGTACATTTATTATGGAAGGAACATATTTATCGCTTCCATTGATTTTTTTGCACACTCAAAAAAAAACTACTGATGCTTTTCCTGTCGATATTGACCAATGGGTACTTTTCTTTCTTCATGCATTTTTTATTATAAACTTGATATACAGAGGGCTTACAGTTATTTAAGTCAACTAAAGAGTACACTTCATTTTATTTTCTAAATTTTGAATTTAATTATTTTCTTTTGTTTCTTTAGGGTTATTCTTTTTTCAGAGTTATAGGATTAGTTAATTTAGTTTTGCATAATTTTAACATATGTAAATTATTCAGAGATATATTTTTTGCTTTCAAAACAGTTAACATGTGAATATTTAAAAAAATATTTTCTTAAATTTTATATGGTTGATGAATTTAAATAAATTTAATTTCTTAAAGTTCTAAACATATTTGTTCAGGTAATGAATACTGTATTTTCAAGAAGCACATACTTTATTTAAAAAGGCTGCATTACATGGTCAGTTTTGGAAATATTTATACTTGAATTAAAAAAAAAACTGAGCTGGAAGCCGGGCGCTGGTGGCTCATGCCTGTAATCCTAGCTACGCAGGAGGCTGAGATCTGAGGATCTCGGTTCAAAGCCAGCCCGGGCACGAAGAGACCGTGAGACTCCTATCTCCAATAAAAACCACCAGAAAACCGGAAGTGGTGCTGTAGCTCAAATGGTAGAGCGCTCGCCTTGAGCTGAAGAGCTGAGGGACAGCGCCCAGGCCCAGAGTTCAAGCCCCACGGCCGACCAAAAAAAAAAAAAAACTGAGCTGGGCATAGTGATTTGTGGTTTCCTTTTTCTAACTATGGTGGGAAGTGTAAATAGGGTTTGTAATTTGGGAAAGACTGGGAAACTTTGAGACCTTATAAAATTTCCAGAGTGAAATGATTAGAGATATAGCCATGCCTAGCAAGATATAGAGCACCTGGTTATCATATACTAAATCTTGAGTTAAAACACCAGTAACATCAATCTTTTATCAAAATAAAAGTATACATGTTTCAAAATGTTTATTATTTAAAACTTGTTTGCAAATTTCTCATGTCTTTTATTTCTTAATTTTAAATTTACTTAATCTATAAGAATCCAAGTATCTTGTGACTGTTTTATTTCTACTAAACTTTTAATAGTATGAGCAATATTATGATTTCATATATTAAAACACTTTTACTGTTTGTGATAATTTTCCCTGTTTAATATGATAATAACAATATTCCAAATGTGTGTATGTGTTATGTGTGTGTGTGTGTTTATGTGGGTTTTGTGTGTGTGTGCTTTGTGTGTACTTTGTAATGCTTGGGAGATCACACAATTGCTTCACATATGTTAGGCCAAAGTTTTATTACTGCCAGTTTTCTAGTGGTTTATTGGAGATAAGAGTCTCATGGACTTTCCTGCCCAGGATAGCTTTAAACCACCATCCTCAGATCTCAGCCTCCTCAGTAGCTAGGATTACAGGCTTGAGCCACCAGCACCTCGCCTACCTCAAACCTTACAAAGAATGATTATCAAACTAAATGTGAGATGTAAAAACTTGTAAAACATAAATGTAAAAATTCATGACATCGGATTAGTAAAGGTTTCTAAAAATTTGACATGGAAAACATTAGTAGCTAAAGAGAAGCAAGAACTGGATTATATCAAGTGATAACCTTTCATAATTCCAAGGAAACTATAACAGAAACGAAACCATATCCAACAGATAGAGGGCATATATTTGTTAATGCTACATTATTAATGCTACAGTGATTCTGAAACTTAAGTGTTTTTTGGGAGGGGTCCAGTTGTGGGGCCTGAACTCTGGGCCTGGGCGCTGTCCTTCAGCTCTTCAGCTCAAGGCTAGCAATCTACCACTTGAGCTACAGAGCAACTTCCTGCTTTTTTTTTGCTTATGTGATGCTAAGGAATCGAACCCAGGGCCTCAGGCATGCAAGGCATCGCTCTACCACTGAGCCACCTTCCCAGCCCCTGAAACTTAATTATTTTTATATCTTCTAATTCTATAAACATTTTTTCCTGAATAGTATATTTTATTAAATAACATGCAGATTAATAGTCAATAGGAGGAGCATATGAAGTAAGCTCCTTTTTAGTGTCTAAGAAATAATAAAAACTCACTAATAAGTCCATAATATTAAAAGAGGACACAAAATATAGTAATGCATTTGTGGAGAAATTGATATACTTCTGATAGTGATCGATTTGTATAATACTACAATCATTTTAGCAAATAAGATTTCAAGTCTTCAAAAGGTGAAAGAGAATTTTATAGGGTCCAGGCATTACACTTCTATGAATGTATTAAACAGAAGTAAAAAAACTTTTTTGGATAGAGAATGTAGTTAATTGACAGTGAACTTGAATAGTATGTGTGAGACCCTGGAAATGATCCGCAAAAAAAGTTTTTGAAAAGACACACTACAGAGGATGTATGCTGGGCAAATTCCTGTAAATGAATTTTATATCTATTTTTAATGTCTGTTCTAAAATATACAGCATTTCTATTTGAAGGAATGCAAGTTTGTGAAAATCGGGCTTTGAAAACCTATGAAGGCACAATTCACTTCCAAAGCACTAAAATGTATACAATAAAAGGAGATAATATATTGTAAGTGAATTGCAAGTCAGGAAAAAAAAACTATTGTTAAACTTCTTCACACAAAATGCAGAATAGCTAAAAAGATGTTTTGGTGTTGGCTAAAAACTCATTGTAAACTACTGCATTTAAAACAAAGATGTGATTTCTGTTTATTTTGAGGGTATTTTGTCCGTTTGGGTTTATACAGAGATAACTCAATCCAAAAGTATATGTGATAACTGGAATACCTAGGAATTATGCATCAATTCTAAGTAATTTTTTATTATTTTTTATTGTGAAAATACTATACAGATGGGTTACAATTACATGGGCAAGATAATGAGTACATTTCTTATCAAGCATTGTAGCCTCCCCCTTTGTTTCCCCTTCCCATCCCTTCCCATCCTCCCCCTGTCCCCCACCCAATCCTCCCTGCTCCCCCGCCAAAGTTGTAAAGTTCATTTTTCGACATAACGACTTGTACATCTCATTGTTGAAATGAGTCCACCTGTATCCCTATTGTTTTCCCATGGTTTCCCTTATTTGCAATATCTAGTATATGTCTGATTCAAACAGAAAAGGTCAGATAAGTTGATGTTAGGGAAATGAACCCGAGGGTAGGTATTCAAATGTTTTCTTTTCTTTCATGCGATTGTTTCTAACACATTTATGATTATTTTTTTGTTGCTTTGTATGTCCCTCCCCCACAGTATAACCCCTGCTTTCACTGTATTTGATGTCAGTATAATTGTGGAGGGGAAGGGGTAAAACTTCTAAGTAATTGAGAAACTTTTCTGGAAGAAACTTTTAGCAAATGACAAAAGACACAAATCTATGCATCTGCATTTTATGAAAGTCATATGTTACATGCTCAATCCAATTACTTATCTCTAGTTTTCTAGGAAAAACGTATTCTCAAGATAAGAGCCAAAAGCAGTGAAAATAACAAAATACACAATCATCTTGATTTATTTGTGAAAGTAACAAATGAAATAAAATAATTCCACTGAAGGGACTCCAATATTAGTGTATGTGAAGATATTCCTAAATGCCAATATCCATTAAATTTTTGGAATTTTAATTTCTACTAACATAGGAAAACTAGAACAAGAAAACAAATATAGACTTAGAGTGAACCAGCCTTGAAATCATTTTCTCAATTGCTTTGTATGTCCCTCCCCCACAGTATAACCCCTGCTTTCACTATATTTGATGTCAGTATAACTTATGGAGGAGATGGGGGAAAACCAGTTGTTTAAGGATACAAGTGGACCTGTTGCAACAATGAGAAGTACAAATTGTCATGTACAAAACGAGCTTTACAACGTCGGTGCAGGAGGGGGAGGGGGGGAAGGAGAAGGATTGGGATTGGGGGGGAGGGGGGAGGCTGGGAAGGGATGTGAAGGGTAAACCAAAGGAGGAGGCTGCAATGCTTGGTAAGAAATGTACGCATTATCCTGCCCATGTAATTGTAACCCCTCTGAACAGTATGTTCACAAATAAAATTAAATTAAATTTAAAAAAAAGTATTGATACTCCTTTGCTTTGGAAATCATTTAACAATATTTATCACTTATGATAATTCAAATACCAAGCAAGAGTAATTTTATATAATCATTATAAATATCATTTTATTACTATTGTAAAATAGAATAAAAAATCAGTCCCAATATATGACGTATCTATCATTATTCTTAACTTCTAATCATTACCTAAATATTTTAAACAATCTAAATAATCATGTCTTTAACATGGACGTAAATTTTCTATACTTTTTTACTTAACATTTTCCAGGGGTATGTATTCATGTTTCTAAGAAATGTTCACAGCGGTTAAAAGACGCTTTTGTGAAATTAATGTGCTACATTTTTTGTTGTGGGTGTTGTTTTTAGTGGTTAATTGAAGATAAGAATCTAACAAGTAATTTTCTGTCTGGGCTAGTTTCGGAAACAATTCTAAGATCTCAGCACCCAGAATAGCTCTTATTATAAGGGTGAGTTACCGGCACTTGATTTCATGAAGTTTTTTTTTTTTATTATTTTAATTATATTTTGAGATACTTGTTTCACTATAATGTATATCATTCTACACATAAATTTAGATATATGTATATATTTCTGAGGACAAATAATCTCTAAAAATATACTATTCTACACATAACATTTATATATAGAGAGAGAAGACAGATATAGACAGAGAGAAAGAGAGAGAAGACAGATTCGCTCTAAAAATTTTATGCTACTATTTTTGACCTTTTTCATTTCAAAGATATACAGTCTATTTTTCTAAAAGTTTCCTAGAATAAAATAACTAATATTTCAATAGAAAGTAGAGTTTATTACTTTCAAGGGAATTTTAGATATACACATGATATTATAGTAACATTTACAGTATATTACTTGAAAAGGTTCTGTAGTTAGGGGAAGAGAAGAAGTTAATTCATACTGATTAGGAAATTGCAATGCTTCAAAAAATCTATTCCATAATTTGTTATAAGCACATAGTCAAACTACCTGATATGGTTTAGGGTTTTTTTTATTTGTTCAAAATTTCAATATGGATTCATGCACAGTGGTAACATTAAAATTATTAATCAAAAGACAAATAATAAAATCATAGACACATATCCAACATTCAATAATTAGCACTTATGTTGCTAATAATAATTTTGATGGGGAGGATGATGACCATAGTGTAGCCTGATAATGACGATGTTGTGATTGAAAAGGAAAAAAAAAATACGTAGATATCTTTGAAGCTGGATTTCCCACATTGAATGCATAGTTATAAACAGCGTGGGATTACATACAATAAGAATAAGAGGAGGAGGGCTGGGAAGGTGGCTCAGTGGCAGTGTGCTGGCCTTGTCTACATGAGGCTCTGGGTTTGATTCCTCAGCACCACATAAGCAGAAAAAGCAGGAAGTGGCACTGTGGCTCAAGTGGTAGAGTGCATTGAGCTGAAGAGCTGAGGGACAAGGCCAGGCCAAGAGTCCAGGCCCCATGACGAACCAAACCAAACAAAACAAAACAGAATAACAAAAGGAGAGTTTGAATATCAAGAATTACAATCACATAAACAGGTACAGACAGTAAAAACCCTAATGTTATTCCAGCAGTCTTTCTAATGTATATACACTCACTGTTCTTGGTGGTATTATTTTCTTATAAATAAAATCATTTATTTCCACATTTTGATGGACTAAGATGTAGGTTTCAACTTAGTGTGATTAGTTCAAATAACATTCTCATATAGATACCATTCAATAACCAATGTTTTCAAATGATATATTAAGAGTATGTTCTTCATTACAGTTGTAAATACATGACACAATCTACATAATACTACTTACATATCTGCAGTTACCATAAAAGGACACAAGTTGCAGAGCCAGGAGTTAAAATTTATTTTTATTTCTGCATGAAACAATTTCTGACTTTATACCAACAAACTGAATTTGACTCTTTCCTTATTTGTAAGCTAAGGTTGAAAATGTAAGGACTGTTTACTTTCTCTTTCCTTGCTCTAGAAGTCAACAAATATATTCTTCAATATTTCTGGCAGATTACATCCATTAAATGTAAGACCAACATTCAATGTTGTGAGTAATTAATGGTACTAGAATTTTTGTCTGAGTTCTTCGCTCTGTGTGCTTACAAGGAGACTCATTGGGTGATGGAGAGGACCAATATGAAAAGACTAGGGAGAAATGCATACTTAGTAAACAGTTGTTTTAGGACTGAGTGACTGGTGATGAGTATTTGCAATAGGCTGGTGTGTCAGGGTCATAAAAAGAAGTACATAGAAATTACATTAGTGACAGAAACTGAGAAAATCTTGATCATTCATCTTATCTAATGGATGGAGGTAGAGTAAGAGGAAATCTAAAGTTTTTCCACATCTCTGTCTCCTAACTCTGTTAGTTACATTCTTGGTGATAAGGATGGATTTAGATGGATTTATCTTGGTGATAAAGATGGATTTAGAGGAAAAAACTCTCTGATAGTTCTAAGATTTATGTTAAACAGATGCAAAGATAGGTCTGTTTGGACATCATCAAAATATTCATAACAATGAATATGAAAAATAATAAAATCAGGGACATTATTAAAGGGAAGAGGAAAAGGAATGTTCTGAGGAAAGTGTGAAGAATGTGAGTACCAGAGTGGAAAAGATTGGAGGAAAGTGATAAATAAGGAAACAAAAAAGGAATAAATACAGATTTACAGAAGAAAAGGAAGGAAAGAATTTTCAGGAAGATATTGAAGGAAACCTACTATTTGGATTTGAAAAGTAAAAGGGCATAGACAAGTTCAATAAGAACAGTGTTTTGGTGAAAGTTATATTGATAAAATGTTGAGATGTGAATATGAGGACAAAATTCTGGATAGATTAATTCAACAGATCCTGTTGATTCTAAATGTTGGGAACAAATGCTTTAATCCTGACCTTAGAAATATTATGCAGATATAACTGTCATGAACTTTTCTTAGTGGTATTATGTGAATATTTTTGAAAACTTTATTTAGCTAGGAGATTATAGATTGAACTACAGCACAAAAAAGCCTAATTTCTCCTACAGTTCCAATTAGTGACCCATCTATGCATATCAGTTTGGGATTTTATTGAAATATATTTAGATATGTTTGGATATCTTATCAGCCTACTCATTATAAATGTAGGACAAATAACACCAAGTATTAGGTTGAACATACAGCTTTAATGATGTGACTGAAGACTCCTGGAATTGATTTCTCTTTAGAATAGAAAATGCCTCAATAGCAATTGACACATCATAATTGCCATATACACTATCGAAATCTAAATCTTGTTAGGTATATCTCCATGCTGAAATAACACTGTCAACCAACCTGACACAAATTCTTATATGTAGGAAAATGTTCTTATAAACTTCAAGCTTTTATTGAATGGAAAAATTCAGACATTACTCTCACCACTATGATTAAATGCCTAACAAGATAAGACCTTTTGCTTTAATGCTTTTCTTTCACTTTCTCATACACATTGTCAAGTAGTGAAGAATTCTGATTTAACAATAAGACAATCGTGACTTGTATTAACACAACATCTAGGATCTAATGTTAATTTGGATGCTTACTAATTAGCTCCAAATTTTGTGGATATTTAAATTTCTCCTGGGTAAACTAATGAACTCCATGAAAATGTCCCTAAGGAGCCTTTCAATTCTAATATCACTGTCTCAAAATGCTTTAAATTCTACATTCTTTAATGTGGGCATAGGGTTATTTTGTGGAACTTTTCTCCTCAGAGAGTGAATATTACCGTATTGCTTAACATGGACAAAGTACCTTCTAGACTGGGCGTGTACAAACAAGAAGTGGTAGTTGAACAATGTTCTTAGCAGTTTGTACAGATGAAATGGAAATAGATCAACTATGAACTCAAAAGGAATGTGCAAAGAAGACAAAGGCACAAAGTAGAATTTGCCAAGAAAAGCTAAAGTATAATTTCAAATAATGTGCTCAGGTGTGAGGGTCTGTTCAAAGTACAGGTTCAGACAATGTAGTTGGATATCTTGGGCGGAAAACTGCTTTAAACTGTTCTGGGATAATTGTACAAGTAGAAGCCCCTAATTCTGACTCTAATCAGCCACAACATCATCAATTTACCAAGTGCAAAGTGAGAAAAAGAGGGCTGATCACAGTTAGTGTTGAAACAATGGCAATAACATAACTTTTCTTGTAAGTGTTCATTTATTTTGGAGCATTTAAGTAGGGAAAAGCCAAGTAAATATTTTGCATGTACCTAAATTAAGTGGGACATATTATATTGGTATCTCTTTAACTTGGAAGTTATAGATTATGTCTTTTTGTACTCTAACTTGGGATAATGATCTGCTGTCAGTTATTTTATTCTCTTACCATTTTTTTGCCCTTCAATTTACATAATTATTATTTCAAGAGACATAATTGAGCTTGCATTTCTAAATTCTTCAAATTTATCTGAACTACTTCATACTTCTGACAGCCTCCTATATCTTTCTCAAGGGAAACATTTTGTCACTACCATTTTTATCCTACATGATATTGGATATCTTCCTGGCTAATTCATGCAAGATATACATCAGACTCATCCTATATCTCAACATTTGTACCTCCATAAAATACTATCTTACCTAGAAATCATGATATTAGTATATCTGTTGAGGCAGCATCTGTCATTTTTGAATGGCCTTAAGTGATACTTACATGCAATCATGTTTTAAAACAATATGCTAATCAGTAGATGAATAAATTGACAAAATATGGTTATATATGTACGGTGTACTTCTATGCTTTCTACTCATAAGGAAATGGAAAGACATGGAAAAATCCTACTAAAAAAATAAGCAAGAAACAAAGAAACAGATTTGATGGTTTCCCTCATTTGTAATAACTAGGAAATATCTGATAGTCTTAGCAGATGAGCAGAATGAATCAATAGCTATGTATAAATGATCATATAAAATGATGCTGAGAGGTTTTTCTTTGTGGTTGTTGTTTTTAATGTACTATGTGATTTCTTTTTTCTTTTGTGTTTCCCCCTATGGTTTGTCCATTGTATTTGGATTCAATATCCAAATACAATACAATTGTATTGTATATATATTTATCTTCATTTGGCAAGGGAAGCAGAACAATAAAATGGCGAGACTAAGGACAAAAGGCAAACCAATGCAATAGCAATAGTCACAGGACAATATGTTGGAAATTTACATTACAATTTGTGAGTGGTATTGGGATGAAGGAAAAGTGTGAGAAAAATGAGGGAGGGGGTAAAAATTTCGACATGTTATGTATTCAATAGCTTACAATTACTGCAACCCCGTCTAAATATCACCTTGACAATAAAATTAAGCTAAAAAATGAGCTACATAAAATATAAGTTCACTGTATTGGTATAGTAAATATTATTTTATGTTTATTACCTTTAAAAATGAACATTTTGGTTGCTAATTTGAATTACCTCTTTCTTTATCAGACATCAATTGGAATGTTATCAAACTATACAATATTTTCAGAATATACTTGGCATTATTTGGAATAAAACATTATTTTTAGTTTTGTCTCATACTAAAACAGAAAACCGTTCAATTCTATGGAAACTCCTAACTTTGAAAACTTACTAATTGTTAAGAGGAGAGAATATATCTGTTCCTCAACATTCCTATGACTACTAACTACTCATTTTCAAATTCTGAACATGCCATACCAGAGACATTCAAAAGAGTACCTGTTTGTACTTTATTTAATTCTGCAATAGATGCAGTTTTCAATGAGGCATTACATATTTAAAAGTCAACAGAAAAAATAGACACATTCTTGTAGAGGATAAAACTATGAAGTAACTATAATAATTAATTTCTTTTTTTTTTTTGGTAAGTCATGGGGCTTGAAATCTGGGCTTGGGCACTGTCCCTGCACTCTGCAGCTCAAGGTGAACTCTGTACCACTTGAGCCACAGTGCCACTTCCAATAAAAATTCTGTAAGGGTAAACTTTTGTTCATCAGATTAACTATTATTTCTATGACAATCAATCCCAAGTTTTTATGCCATAAAGTCATCCTAGCCCAACAGTTTCCAACTTGTAAGGTGCACATTAAAATTCCCTAAATTCACATCATGACTAGTTTATCAATATTGTGAAAAAATACTACACTTTTGCTAATGTGATGCCCTTCCTATTGTGGAAAGAATAATACACTTAACTTTGCTACATCATTTTCCCAACAGTGGTATTCTTGAGATCAGAACACTTGCAAATAGAATTTATTTTTATTTTTATTTTATATTTATTTTACTATATATACATATATTATCTATCATAGATATTCAGGAGATCTGTATATCTTAATATTAAGATTTGAAGATTATGGTTGAAAGCCCACCCAGGCAGGAAAGTTCCTTGGATTCTTATCTCCAACAAACTCATAAGGAAAAGCCAGACCAAAGTGGCACTGAGGTTCAAGTGGTAGAGCAGTAGCCTTGAGCAAAAACAGGCTCAGGGACAGTGCCCAAGCCAGGGGTTAAGCCCTAGGACAAACCAAACAACAAAAACAAAATTTAAAAACCCCTCAAACACAGCACTTTTCTCATTGTATACAGAGGTACATAATTAAGAAATTACTTCCTGTGCTATGTAAAGGTAGAAAAAAATGTCACACAATTACTCTCTTCATACCATGTTACACCAAAGTCTCAAAAGATTGCTCTTTTCCTATATTTATGAATTAATATCATCAATTTGTTGACAATTTGTCTAGATTATTCACATTATCATTTTACAAATGAACTGTTGGAATTATCTATTAACTAAGTTCTTATTATACCTCACTTGAAAGACTACTCTAGTCAATTAGAATGCCAGAATCATTTGTGAATTTGTAAATTAAATCTTTTATTTGAAAAGAATTTTGAAGTATCCTATAGAATATTAAATTACAAACAAAAATTATCTATTTTAAATCTAATTCTAATTTAGGCAAGTCTACAAAGTCCTATATTAAATGAACTTTCCTATTTCTCCAGGCTTTGACTTTTGTAATTCTTCATCATTTCTTTGGAATCTAACAGAATGATGCTTACATTTTCAAATTTTGGATTGGGAATCATGAGCTCTTTTGCAACTAGAAATGTTATGTAATTAAGACAACATTTAAAACACAACTGAGGATTATATTTGAGTTGCATTTCTATAGGAAACTTGAATTCTCAAAACATAATGACAAAATTAGCCCAAATTTCCAACTGTGTCTTTCTTTCTTGTTTATTTTTTATTCCTTTCTTGGTTGGTTTTATTGAGACAAAATTATATTCTGCTACTTAGCCAAAGTTTTATATCAGCTCAAGTAACTTGGGAGTGGAGTCCATGGAGTCCATTAAATACAAGATCATGACATCTTCATGATTTTTTTCTTCTGTTTTTTTCTTTTTTAAAATTTATTATTTTTTCTTGTGAAAATACTGTACAGAGGGCTTAAAATTACCTGTGCAAGACAATGAGTACATTTCTTGTCAAGCATTTTAGCCTCCTACTTTGTTTCTCCTATCCATCCCTTCCCATCCTCCCCCAACGCCTCCACCCAATCCTCCTCACCCCACCAAAGTTGAAAAGTTCGATTTCGACATAATGACTTGTACATCTTATTGTTGCAATGAGTCCACCTGTATCCCTATTTAAACGATTTGTTTTTGCCCTTCCCCTCCAGAAATTATACCGACATCAATACAGTTAAAGCAGAGGTTATACCATGGGGGAGGTACATACAAAGCAACAAAAAAATAATCTTATAAATGTATTAGAAACAAGCCCATGAAAGAAAAAAAACATTTGAATACATATCTTAGGGTTCATTTCCCTAATATCAACTTATCTGACCTATTCTGCTTGACTCAGACATATTCTAGTTACTGCAAATAAAGACCATGGGAGCTAGGTTTCTTTGGGTATGGCTTATTTCACTTACTATATTTTTTCCAAGTCTTTCCATTTCCGAACAAATGGGGCAATGTCATTCTTTCTGATGGAGGAATAGAATTCCATTATGTATATATACCACATTTTCTTGATCTATTCATCTACTGAGGGGCATCTGGGTTGGTTCCATATCTTAGCTATGGTAAATAATGATGCAATAAACAAAGGCGTGCTGGGAGCTTTAGTGTGGTCTTGTTTGTATTTCTTACAGGGACGCAATAATTTCAGGACATTGATTTAATTAACAGTTTATTAAGGATGAAAACAATAATATTAATTATATGGAAGCATAATAAATACCCAAGAATTGTTAGGAATGTGGTCTATATTACTGAATAATGGATAGACACCTCTGGCACACTATAAATATATATATTTTTATTAGCATACTACAATGTGCGTGCCAATCTGTTCTTATTTTGTCAAACCAAGGGGCTCAATCTCAGGTCCTGGTAAATGCCTGTCTGCTCAGTTTGTCCCAGGATGGCATGTTGACACTCAATCATTCATGAATTTGGCCCTGTAGGCCATGAGTTCATATGCCTGCACTCCCAAACAATGAATCGTGGAGTAAAAAACAGATGGTGACACATGTTTTCCTTTCTGTGAACATCCTGCGTGTCAGGTATGAAGTGGAATACATATGCAGACCTATATCCTATGTAATCAATGTAATCAATATTCTATGTGCCATACTATTAAATAAAATAACTGGTTACTACATGAACAAAATAAAAGGTAAAATGAATAACTACACTGAATGCAATATGGAGTCAATATATGTATGTAAATATAAATCATATATTTAAAATGTACACAAATAGGATGTTTGCTAGTGGTGGGGATCGATTTCAGGCGTAAAGAACAGACTTAAATTTCTTGACTTCAAGAAAGCAAGCTTCCCCTTCCTACACAGTGCAACAGAGTTACCCAGACCATGAGTTGCAATCCCAGTCCTGGCAGAAAAAAATGGCATCTCTATGCTATGTGACAACCAATTCTTAGGTATTTCATTATTTCTCCTTTTAATGAAAGTATTTTTTTAACACTTCATAAAGTATTGATTAATATCAATCAGTATCCTAGAATATAATTGTATATAATTTTATCGTAGAATCATTCAAGAATTGCCCATTCAATCATGACATACATCACATTCCATTGGTATTCATATGGATAAAAATGAGTTCCTTGGGATATCTTCGTCCTGCAGTTTGCGGACCAGAGACAACCCAGGAACCAAGACTCGGCGTAAGTAGAAGCCTGACGTCCTCACTCCTTCTCAGGGAGCAGAGGAGGGAAGGCTACCCCTCCCACCCCCCAGTACCGGAGATCTCCATATTGGATACCGACAAAGCTCAACGGAGCTGCTAGCTCCAACTCAGGCCTTTGAATAAAACTAGAGTCATTTAGCAGGTCACAAGAACTTAACCTGACCTGCCAGACTCAGCTACACCCAGGCAAAAGTCACTCAGCTCGGGTGGCAGAGCTAGGAGTGGCTTTCTTCTCTGGGTTATCAGATCCAGAAGCTGTCCCTCCCTTTAGCAGCCTCGACAATCAATTGAAATTAAGTAAACCGAAACCCTGAGAATGGCTCTATGCTGGGCTCTGTAAGTTTCTCACAAACTATCCCCCGGAAAAGCTACTGTTTGTTGAAGTGCCTCAACTCTACTCAGAACCTACCCTCATCACAGTATCTCCAAACTTGAGGAAAAAGCTATTTCCCTCTTTTGTAATACTCAAAGCAGATCCTACTCCCATTGAACTACCCTGGGAGAACGATCGCAAAACACTGGTTAAAGCAGAGCATTTTTCTGCCTGTTCGAACAAACTGACTTAAGAAACCAACCAAGCCACAGGACCAAAAGCAGACCAGAGACTACAACAAGAGGCTGATTAAGGACACAAGGGAGATACAAGATTTTTCCCACCCCTCCCCCAAAAAATTAAAGAACTATTTCTTCTTCTTCTTCTTCTTCTTCTTCTTCTTCTTCTTCTTCTTCTTCTTCTTCTTCTTCTTCTTCTTCTTCTTCTTCTTCTTCTTCTTCTTCTTTTTGGTACTTTTTATAAATTTTTTTTCTTTTCTAAAAATTTTTAATCTATAATTTTTACTTTTTTTGAAAAATATTGTTTTCTAGTAACTTTATTTTCCTCTTATAATTTTTATTTCAGGGATACATATGTGTTTGTGTTTTTCTTTCTTTGTTTTCTTTCTTTTTTTAATTTTCTTTTTGTTTTTTGTTTAGCTCTACTGGACTTCTGTTTTTTTCTTCCTTTCTTATTCTTTTCACCTTTTCTTCTCTTTCGTTCTTCTTTATGTGACTTAATTGTTGCCCTGCACATGCTCAGATAAACTAGTAGTTGATTATTAGACCTTATCCCCCATTGAGTACACACTTAATCCACAAATTTATTACTCAATTCAAAACCTCTGAGACTTAAATTGCCTAATAGCAGTACTAACTTTTTATACCTATATAATATTTTAAGTATTTTTATTTTTAATTTTTTCACATGTCCTTTATATCCCTTCCCTTCTCCCATTATGTTCATGTTCTCCTCTGAATAGTTTGTTTTCGATATGCATAGTATTATTAATTATTATTTTCTATTTTTCTGGTCTCTTTTCTTTTTTCTTTCTCTTTCTTCTTTTTCTCTCTCTCTCTCCTTTCATCTTATCCAACCTATTTCCTGCTTTGAGATTAGGACTTAGTTAACTCTACCTGTGCCTTCCCACATCACTCTATTCCTATTTTTAACACACATTTCTCCCTAACCCTAATAATTTCTGGTTTTCCAAATTCATCTTTGCGGTTCATAGCCCATTAATATATAGTTGTCTGATGTTGAATAAATGTATCTGTTGAACTAGATTTTATCTGCAGACTATTGACTGTGCAAACACAGATTTTGGTTGATGCTTGCCTTAAGTTAGTGTTCTAGCGCAAAACTGGTGCTATTTTTATCCCAAATCTGCAGAGTAAGCCGGAAAAACAGAAGAAAAATGTCAAGTCCGGGTATCTCAACTCCCACTCATGATAAGCAGGGGACAGAACAGATAATGAATAATCCAGAGGAGAGTTCCCAAATAGCTCTACAAACACTGCTGGCAAACATGATAAATGAAAAGTTTGAAAACATACAAAGGATCCTGTATGAGCGTGATAGGGAGAGAGAGAAAGCAAACAAAAGGTCAATGCAGGAAAAGTTTGAAAACCTACAAAGGACTCTGTATGAGCGTGATAGGGAGAGAGAGAAGGCAATCCAAAGGTTTATACAAGAATATCATGAGCGTGAGGAAGCTACTCAAAAACTGATAAAGGATTTGCATGAGCAGCTTGAGAATACTCAAACAGAAAGGCAGGAATGGCGTTAACAGGCTGAGAACACTCAAAGAGAACTACAGGAATGGCATGAATGGGAGTGGGAGGAACCTAAGGAAAGAGTAATACAGGAATTGAGAGTACAGGATGAGAATACACAAAGATCACTAAAGGCATTCATGGGATCCATTAACAAAGAGTTGAAGGAAGTCAGGAAAACCACAAAGGGAATGCTGAATGGACCCAACAGAAGGAATGGGAGCACAAGGAAACCATAGCCCATCAAGTAAGTGAACACCAAATTAAGGAAGTGAAGAAATTCATACAAGATCTAAAACAATGCTTCAACAAAGAATTTAAAGCCATCAAAGCTGCCCAATTAGAAGGAAAAGAAATAAAATACAAAGTAGAAAGTTTTGACAGCAGGTTAGACCATGCAGAAGAACGAATCTCGGGCATTGAAGAAATACTAGGTATTATAGAGAAAGAACATAAAACCATCCAAGACAAGTCCAAGAAATATGATAGATCTATCCAAAACTTGGAAGACACCATCTGAAGGCCTAATCTAAGGAAAATGGTTGCAGAGGAGAACCTAGAAACAGAAGTTAATGGTCTAGGAAATTTGTTTAACAGGATCCTAGAAGAGAACTTCCCAAACACGCAAAAAGATAGACCTATTCAGATACAAGAAGCTTTTAGAATTCCAAATAGACCAGACTAGAATACGACATCCCACCATCACATTATAATCCACACAGGATCAATTCAGACCAAGGAAAAGGTCATTAAAGCTATCAAGGAGAAAAGATTAATCACCAATAAAGGGAAAGCAATTAAAATCACCTCACATTTCTCAGCAGAGACAATCCAACAAGAGTCTGATATGATGTATGCCATGCCCTAAAAATCAAACAACTATCAAGCAAGAATACTGTACCCAGCTAAACTCTCCTTCATAACTGAAGGCCAAATAAAAAACTTCCATAACAAAGAAACATTGAAACAATCCATCGCCACCAAACCAGCCCTACAAAAGATTCTTAAAGATGTCCTGCATATAGAAAACCAACAAGACCACAATAAACACCAAGAAACTGCACCCAAACTGAGAATACAAGAACCATAGGAAGAACCCAGTTTTTGAAACCCCCAAGAAGGTGGATAACATGGCAGGAACTCCCAAATACCACTCAATCCTATCTATCAACATTAATGGAATTAACTCTCCAATTAAGCCACATAGACTGTCTAGTGGAATAAAAAAACAAGATCCTTCTGTCTGCTGCCTTCAGGAGCATACTAATTAAGGGATCTCTCCTACAGCAGGATATTACCATTCTAAATATCTGTTCCCCAAACAATGAAGCACTCACATTTATCCAAGAAACACTACTTTCCCTCAAATCCCACATAGATCCAAAGACATTAATTGTTGGGGATTTTAGCACACCACTCTTCCCACTAGAGAGATCAACTCAGCAAAAACTCAACAGAGAAACCGCAGATCTAAACATCTGCATAGATCAAATAGATTTAACAGACATCTACCGAATATTTTACCCAGCAGCATTAGAATACACGTTTTTCTCAGCAGCACATAGAACATTTTCTAAATTAGACGACATTTTAGGCCACAAAGCAAACTTGTCTAAATTCAGAAACATTGAAGTTATACCTTGCATTCTCTCGGACCACAAGGGAATAAAATTAGAACTCAACACCAAAAGCCACCAAAAAAGTCCAGTAACACATGGAGGGTGAACAACACACTGGTGAATCATGAGTGGAAGAGATTAGAAAGGCAATTCAAATGTTCATGCTATTCAACAAAAATGAGCACAAAATTTTCCAGCCCCTCTGGGACACAGCAAAGGCAGTACTCAGAGCCAAGTTTATAGCTCTGAGCTCCTACATCAACAAATTGGGGAGATCTGAAACCAACAATTTAATGACACATCTAAACCTCCTTGAAAAAGAGCAGCAAGATAAAACCCAATCCAGTAGATGGAAATTAATTAATTAATTAATTCTGACTTATCAGAATTAAATGAATTAGAATCCAAAAAAAACTATAGAGAGAATCAAAACCAAAGAGTTGTTTCTACGAAAAAATCAACAAATTTACAGAAACTTAGAAAATCTTATCAGATAAAGAAGAGAATGCACCCAAATAAATAAACTCAGAGATGAGAATGGAAACAGGACCATGAAGACAACCAAGATTCAGAACATTATAAGGGAATACTTCTCAAAACTTTATGCTAATAAGTTTGAGAACTTGACAGAAATGGACATTTTTCTAGCAAATACTGACATGCCAAAACTAAACCAAGATGAGTTAAACCATCTTAAAAGGCCCATATCAAGCATTGCAATAGAAACTGCAATAAGAGACCTTCCAGCTAAGAAAAGTCCAGGACCAGATGGTTTTACAGCGGAATTCTACAAGGCCTTCAAAGCAGAGCTCACACCAATACTCCTCCATGTCTTCAATGAAAATGAAAGAGAAAGTTCACTACCGAACACATTCTATGAAGCCATCATAACCCTCATCCAAAAACCAGGCAGGGACTCATCAAAGAAAGAGAATTATAGACCCATTTCTTTGATGAACACTGATGCAAAAATTCTCAAGAAAATTTTGGCCAATCGACTTCAACAATTCATCCAAAAAATCATACACCACGATCAAACAGGATTCATTTCAGGGATGCAAAGCTGGTTCAATATATGCAAGTCAATTAATATTTTTCATCACATAAACAGGAGCAAGAATAAGAACCACATGGTTATCTCAATAGATGCAGAAAAAGCATTAGACAAGATCTAACACCTCTTTATGATGAAGGTTTTGGAAAAATTAAGAATCCATGGAACATTCCTCAATACAATAAAGGCTGTATATGACAAACCTACAGCCAGTATTATACTTAATGTTAAAAAATTAAAACAATTTCCTCTTAACTCAGGAAAAAGACAAGGATGTCCCTCTCTCCACTTCTCTTCAATCTAGTATTAGAATGCCTAGCTACAGCAATAAGACAAGATGCAAACATAAAGGGGATCCAAATAGGGAAAGAAGAAAAAAATACTCTCCCTCTTTGCAGATGACATGATCTTGTATTTAAAGAATCCCAAAGACTCCACTCCCAAATGACTCAAGCTGATTCAAAACTTTGGCAAAGTAGCAGGGTATAAAATTAACCCCCCAAATCAATGGCTTTTCTGTATGCCATCAATGAGAAAAGTGGGGCTGAAATTAGGAAAGCAACTCCATTTGTAATAGCCCCACAAAAAATAAAATACATAGGAATTAACTTTACCAAAGAAGTGAAGGACCTATATGACGAAAACTTTAAAATCTTGAAAAAGGAAATCAAAACAGAACTTAGAAAATGGCAAAACCTCCCATGATCCTGGATTGGAAAGATTAACATCACGAAAATGGCAATACTTCCCAAGGCTATGTACAAATTCAATGTGATACCTATAAAAATTCCAACCTCATTCTTCAAGGAAATAGAAGAGGCAATCCAAAAATTCATAAGGAACAATAAAAGACCCCGAATAGCTAAAATGCTACTCAACGGCAAGAACACTGCTCGAGGAATAGCAATATCAAATTTCAAACTCTACTATAAAGCCATGGTAATGAAAACAGCTTGGTACTCGCATAAGAACAGACCTCAGGACCAATGGAATTGATTTGAAAACCCAGAAATGAACCTACAGACTTATAGCCATCTAATCTTGGATAAGGGTATTAAAAAATAGAATGGAAGAAAGACAGGCTTTTCAGTAAATGGTGCTGTAAAAATTGGTTAACTACTTGTAGAAAACTAAAGCTAGATCCTTATACATCACCTTGCACCAGAATCAACTCCAAATGGATCAAAGCCCTCGGAGTCAAAGAAGACACTCTGAAAACACGACAGGATGGGATAGGAGAAACCCTAGGTCTCCTTGGCCCAGGCCGAAATTTTCTTAATAGAGACCCGGAAACACAACAAATAAAAGAAAAGTTGGACAAATGGGATTGTATGAAGTTTCAGAGCTTCTGCATGGTAAAGGTTATAGCTAGCAAGATCAATAAAAAGCCTACGGATTGGGATAAGATCTTCACTAGCCATACAACGGACAAGGGTCTCATATCTAAAATATACTGGGAACTCAAAAAATTAAATCCTCCAACAACAAATCCTCAAAGAAACAACTGCCCAATAAATAAGTGGGTTAAAGACTTAAAGAGAAACTTCTCTGAAGAAGAAAGAAGGTTGGCCAATAGACACACGAAGAAATGCTCAACCTCCCTAGCCATAAAAGAAATGCAAATCAAATCAATGTTGAGATACCACCTCACCCCAGTTAGAATGGCAAAAATCAAGATCTCTAACAACAGCAGATGCTGGAGGGCATGTGGACAGAAGGGAACCTTACTGCATTGTTGGTGGGAGTGTAAACTTGTTCAACCACTTTGGAAAGCAGAATGGGGTTTCCTCTAAAGACTTCACATAGAGCTCCCATACGACCCAGCAATCCCACTTTTGGGCATTTACCCAAATGTTTACAAACAAGACCAAACTAAATGTACCAGCACAACTATGTGTATTGCAGCATTATTTACCATAGCTAAGATCTGGAACCAACCTAGATGCTCCTCAGTAGATGAATGGATTCAGAAAATGTGGTATATATACACAATGGAATTCTATGCCTCCATCAGAAAGAATGGCATTGCCCCATTAGTTAGGAAATGGAAAGACTTGGAAAAAATTATATTAAGTGAAGTAAGCCAAGCCCAAAGAAACATAGTTACCATGGTTTACCTTATTTGTAATATCTAGTATATGTATGAGTCAAGCAGAAAAGGTTAAATAATGTGATGTTAGGAAAATGAACTCTTAGATTTGTATTTTAATGTTTTTTTCTTTCATGCATTTGTTTCTAACACATTTATAAGATTATTTCTTTGTTTCTTTGTATGTCCCTCCCCCACACTATAACCCCTGCTTTCACTATATTTGATGTAGGAATAATTTCTGGAGATGGGGAAAACCAAGTTGTTTAAGGATACAGGTGGACTTGTTGCAACAATGAGAAGTACAAGTTTTCATGTCGAAAACAAACTTTACAACTTTGATGAGGGGGAGATGGGGAGGATTGGCAGTGGGGGTGGTGGAAAGGCTGGGAAGGGATGTGAAGGGTAAACAAAGGAGGAGGCTGCAATTCGTTATAAGAAATGTACTCATTATCTTGCCCATGTAATTGTAACCCCTCTCTACAGTATGTTCACAAACAATTAAAATTAAAATTAAAAAAGAAAGATTTTTATGGCACCTTTTCTGGAAAAAATGAGTTTCTTAGCATTTCCTGCCATTTGGAGGTGGAAGGACCAGGATTCGAATTGTGGGCTTTAGCTCCCACCACTTAAACCCGAAGGTAGGGAATTCACTGGTCTGTCCAAGAATATCAGCAAGACCAATGATTAAGTAGGCACCAGTGGCTCTCAGCAGTCCTCCATGATACTTACAAAGCTGTGAAAGGAGATTCATGGTAAAATTCACCCTAGGCTGGAAAGTACTTGAGACGCCTGTCCAACTTCAGTTTCAACAAATCCAGAAGTAGAGCCATGTGGCTCCAGTGGTAGAGGGGTATCTTTGAGCAAAAGCAGCTCACGTACTGTGCCTAGGTCCTCAGTTCAATGTCCGGGACTGGCAACAAACAGACATACACAACAATCTGTGTAGCCATCCGGCTGTCTGTTGGTTGACACCACTACCAGAAGTTGCGGAAGGTAGAGGTAACTGAGTGGTAAGCAAGAGTCTAGAGGCGAATTTGGAGTAAAATAGAAAATTGGCAACCTATTAAGTGAGTGGGAGAATAGAGGATTTCCCAGAGCCTGGGAATGTGGCCAGCCCATCTTTCCCATCAAAGCACTCAGATGTCTGAAACAACAAGACTCTGAGTCAGAGCTGCGGGCAACAAACTACTGCCAGAACACCAGCAGAAGAATCCTCACGTCAGACCTTCAACATTCAAGAAAACAAAGAATACAAAAAAGGGAAGGATTCCAAACAAAACACCACTGGGGAGGGTGATTCAACGGAGGGTCTGGCCAAAGGTGATGCTTACCACAGGCCTCCCCTGCCTTTGGACACAGTCACAGCCCACCAGGGTCCAGAGTGTCAAGGGTCCAGATACCACCAAGAATCTGCAGAGGTGCTACCGACATGTGGTGCCTTCCCTGGACTGCAGCAAAAGAAGAAACCAGGTGTTCTGTGCCGAGATCCAACCACTGAAGCAGGAAAAGAAAGACCTGCAGGATTGACAAGCGAAAGAGAAGGAGAAGGTAGCCCAAGTTCACAAAGCACCGAGAACAGAGCTAGACATCCACAAGCTACCCATACAGTGGTTGGTTTTAGCAGAAAGTGATTTACAATCAGCACCAGCCCACATGCAGCTCGCGGCCGATGACAGAGAAATGAAGCACGAAGCTCTCACCAGCTGCCTACAGGCTGCAGAGCAGTGCATGGGGGAGCTGGAGATGGTGGCTTCTGTGGTTACTACTTACAGAAGGATACTGAAATGTTGTTTGAACAGCTGAAGGATGTAACACTTCAGCTCAAGGAAAAGACCAGAAGCTTCTATGACCTGGAGCAAGTGAACACAGAGTTTTCGGAGAAGCTGGAAGCACTCTGGACATAGAGGAGCAACAGGAAGAACAGAATCTGCAAGTTCCAACAAGTGCTGCAGAGGTGTGATGTACTAAAGAGGCTACAGGACAACCTGAGCTGAATGGTGACCACAGCAAATCTGGAGACAGACACCTTCTCCCAGAACCTGAGCATTGAGAGTTCCATGCCGAAGGAGGTGGCCTGGTGGCTGACTGAGCACGTAAACCAACTGACAGAGGAGAAGGAGTGAGGATCGAGGTAGGTGCTGCACCTAGAGAATAGTTGGGGGAACTGAGAACAAAGCTGGCAGAGCCATGGCCCCCCCAGGGTCCATCTCAGGAGGAACAGCAATTGCAGGCCCATGCCTACTGCACGCAGATGGGGTTGAAAAACCTGGAGAAACAACTTCACATATAGGTCCAGGAAAATCAGAGTCTCCATCTCCAGATTGCGGAGCAGCAGGAGCAACTGGGAAGACTAGAGGAGAAAACCAAAGATCGGCAGGATATCCCCGAGACCCCACGATATGCATGTGTGTGCAACCCACAGCTGGAGGAACAGCTGGCCTTGCTGCGGGATGCTCTCTGCAGGGTGAGCAGTGAGAAAAAGGAGCTCACCAGCATCGTGGACTCAGTGCAGCAGGTGAAGAATCATCTGCGGGAACAGCTGGACTGCTCAGAGGAGAAGATAGAGGAATGGAAAGAGGTGGCTGAGAGAGAAGGCCAAGCAGCTCGTGAGCTGCAGGGGCAGCAGGAGCAGTCCCTGGCCTAGCTGCAGGAGCTCAGAGCCACCTGCGAGCAGCACATCACTTCAAATGAGCAGCTTTGCTCCAAGTAGTAGGTCCTTCTGTAGAACCTGCAGAAGCAGACCCAGCAGTTGGAGCAGCTGAAACAAGTGCAGGGTCCGACCAAATGGAGGGACTAGGTGGTGCCCCCAAAGTGGCAGGACAGTTTCAAGTGCCTGGAAGTGACCAGTCCACAGGAGGAGCACCTGCAGGCCCAGCTGAGCTTCCTGGCTTTCCCTGGGGAAGGGGAAGCTGTGAACCCTGGAGAAGCAAAAGCTGAGGAAGCGACTCTCCTCGATGTGCCCATGGCAGAAAATGGAGATGTCCCCCAAACTGAGAGGGATGTGGTTCTGTTAGCACTCTCAGAGGCTGAGATCCACAGGGGGAATCTCCTGCCTGACTGCTGCAGGCACTCCCCCTTCGCCGGACAGCTCAGTACCAGATAGAGCTGGAGCCACAGGTCCCCCGCCCATGAGCTGCCACCACAACACATGAGAGAATGAGAAGTGGGACATGTGGGCATCCAAGAAGAAAATCTGGTTCATCCGCAACCTGCCTGATGAGGTGGACTTCCAGACTCCTGCAGATGAGCTCCACCATTGATGCAACCAGCTGTCGGCACATATCCGCACCGTCCAGGAATCCCTCTTGGCATGTAAAGGACAGATGTTCATTCTGGATCAGCTGTGTCAGGAGAAAGCCGAGTGCATGTGCCGGCTGTCCCAGGAGAAAATGAAGAGTAGATAGCTGGAAGAGTTTCTGTCGCTCCTACACGGGGCTCCAGATACCGACACAGGCTGAGCTCTCCACCAGTCCAGCTTCTTCAGAGGCCTCAGGCTCCTGGGTGGGCAAAATGAGGAAGGCACAAAAAGGTTTTGAAGAATTGATACTTCAGGATAGTGTGGAAAATGCAAGAGGAGAAGTCAGGGTTTGCTGCCCCATACAGGACTCCCCCACAGAGCGTGTCCTGCTGCAGATCCCCACATCCAGAACTACCCACAGCTGGTGCACTCAGGCTTGCAGTGCTCAATCCCTTTTCTCTGTAGACTGATGGGGATGATGACTCCCTATGTGACATACTGATTTCCCAAATCCTCAGCAGCCACCAGAACTAGGTGGCCAGGTGGGGTTCTCTAGGCCTCCATCTACCTGGTGATAGGAAGGGTAACCTGTGGGCCAAGTAGAGCAGAGGCTGCTGGGAGGAGGCCCAAATTCCAGAGCCATCTAATGGCCCATTGCTGGCCAGGGAAGAGGCCCATGTTATGCTTATCACAAAGCATAAATTGTTTCCAAATGGAAAATAAAGCCTCCACAAGGATTTGTTCTTCCAGTTATGGGGCTTGAACTCAGGGCCTGGCCACTGTCCTTGAGTTCTATTTGATCAAGACTGGTGGTCTACAAGTTGAGCCCCACCTCCCCTTCCAGCTTTATCTTTGTGGAATCAAACCCAGGGCTTCAGACTTGTTGGCGACCAGTCTATCACTGAGCTACATTCTCAGCTAGGATGATCCTCCTCCGCCAAACCCACATGCCAATCCTCAGATAAATAGGAATTAGGGGCTAGCATGAATATGAAGCACAAGTCTGGTTCACACGGAAATACTTCCCTGCCCCTTCTTTGACACCCTTATTTAAAGTTTCTCTTTTACTATTGAGGGATGAGAGAGGGAGAGGGACATCCGAAAGAGGAGTACCAAGAACAGTGCCCCCCTGATTGCCACAGCCTCCCCCACACAAGTGGTGCTAAAGATTCCCATCTTACCTGACTCAATGTTGTGTCTACACTGTCTCCCTACCCCAGCAAGGCTCAGAATGAAATAAATGTCAGCCCTGGCTTCAGCCCACACCCAGAGTAGAAGCCTAGTCCCAGGCTGGCTTCCACCTCTGACTTCCCTGAGTTAGGCTGGACCCACCATTCACCACTGTGTTGGTGTCAATGATCTCATGGATGGATTTCAGGAAGAACGTCTATGGCAAAGAGCAGAATCAGCAGTGTGAGCAGGGAGGAAGGAGCCAGGGCAATTGGTCTGGGATCTTCGTCCTTGGAGCCTTGCCGTCAAGCCAGAGCCATCCTGTCCTGAAGCACAGCCAAGGACAGGGATTGGACAAGATAGAAGAGCATGGGACTAAAGGAGGTACTGCTTTATCTTGGCACTCTTGAAATTTCCAATATTTGGCCCATGTCAATCCCAAAGCCAACATGCAATGCCTCTCCTTGTTGTTGTTGTCCATGAGCATTGTCCCTGAGCTCTTTTTCTCAAGGCTTGCACTCTACCACTTGAGCCACAGGGACACTTCTTTTTTTGTGATGATTCTTTGAGGATAAGAGTCTCACAAACTTTTCTACCCAAGCTAGCTTGGAAGCCAGATCTCACCTTCCTGAGTAGCCAGAACAACAGGCGTGAGCCAAAAGTGCCCAGCATGTGATGCCTTTTTAAAGGATCTTGGCAAGTCTGTAAAAGGTATCCCATAGGGTCTGGATAGACCATAACCCAATTAAGGAGCTCGGATTGGGGAAGGCTGATGTTATAGCCAGTCTGTTCCCCAAAATTATAGATGTTAGGTGGTGTTGGATGCATCGAAGTCCTAGGCCAACAACCACCAGATTTAGTGGGGAAAAAGGTAGAGAATACCCAAAGGTTACAGTGTAGAAATCTCTAATTTTGCATGAACATGGTGTGTGTGTGTGTGTGTGTGTGTGTGTGTGTGTGTGTGTGTGTGTGTGTGTGTGTGTTTACCAAGGCTTGAAGAGCCTAGGTGGGAACCTTTAGCTTGTTTGCATAAGTTTGATACTCTAATATTTGAATTATAATATTTCTTCTTCCCAGCTTTTTGGTGATTCTTTGGAGATAAGAGTATGCCCAGGCTAGCTTTGAATCTTGATTGATCTTCCAGTGTCAGCCTTGAATAGCTAGGATTATAGGCATGTCTTTTCATACTTTCTGTTCTAACAGCTGTCTACTTTCCCTGGCCTAGATCTCAGATCTCTACATCAACTCCCAGCAGCCCCTGGCTCTGTGGAGAACTTAATGCTCAAACCTGTCAGTGCATCCTATTTCTTTGTCCTCAGGGGAGAGTATGTTTCCTCTGAAGCCTGGAGGGTTAGGGGAGGGGAAGGAGGGATAGCTGTAGATGGGTGCTTGGCTAGGAAATAGGTATTCTGTTTTATCCAAGAAGGAAAGCTTGGCCAGATGCTAATGGCTCATGCTCTCATATTCTTAGCTCCCTCAGCACGCTAAGATCGGAGGACAACCATAAAGATGCAGCCCAACAAGAAATGTCTCCTCTCCCAAGAACCACCTGAAAGCTGGAAGAAAAGCTGTGGCTCAAGTGGTAGAGGGCTATCCTTGAATGAAAAAACGGAGGGACAGAGCACAGGCCCTGAATTCAAGCCCTACAACCAAGATGCACTCATGCACATGTGTGCACAAGCACACACACACACACACACACACACACACACACACACACACACACACACATATATACATATATACATACACACACACACACACACATACACACACACACACACACACACACACATATATATATATATATATATATATATATATATATATGGCACTACTGTGGCTTGATCACAGGTCCTCAGAACTTCCTGGCTGCAACTCAGTTTTCTGGAGGCTGGTGGGCTAATACTGTGACCCCATTTATGGATTGGACATTGTAGGCTGTGAGTTGAAATCCCAGCATGGCCAATAATGTATTCATGGAGTAAGAAGCCAATTTTGTCCCATTTTTTTCCTTCTCTGTGAAAGTCCTGGGTCTCAGTATATGTGATAAGATGTAATAAAATAAATGTTTTATGTGTAATAATACTAAATCATAAGGGTAAAAAATGACATATGGAATAAACCCTTGTATGTAAATAGATCTCATATATGAGTATTATTTTTTTCAGTACTGGGACTTCAATTCAGGGACTTGGAACTTTTCTGAACTTCTTGTCTTCTAGGACGGTGATCTTCTCCTTCACCCACAGTGCCGCAGAGTTACCCAGACCCTGAGTTTAAATTCCAGGCCTGCCATTAAAATGGTGCAAATTCCAAGCCTGAGCCTTTTTATTATTATTATTACTATTGTTGTTGTTGTTGTTGTTATTTGGTTGTAGTCCAAGTACCGGGCTTGAACTCAAGTCTTGGCATCTCTGCCAAAGATGATCCTGGGATCTTAGGTCCTTAGTTCAAATCTCAGGACTGGCAAAAAATAAAAATAAAAAGGAAAAGGATAAAACTGAGAAGTTCAATAAGGTGGTTTTACTTTTTTTCCCCTTTGTATTGTACCATCCTGGGGCTAAATAACAATGCCCAGACAATGTACATGACCTTACCTTGCTGATGTTTGGTGGGATATTAGGGAAGCCAAGCCGAAATCAGCAACTTAGGACTGAAGGTTGAATCCTGGGACTCCCAATAATGAATGGCTGGCGGGAGATTCTAAGAAATGCTTTCCAGGGCTGTGAAGGTGGCTCAGTGGTAGAGTGCTTGTGTTGCATGCTAGAGGCCCTGGGTTTGATTACTCAGCACAACATAAGCAAAAAGAAAAAAGCCACAAGTGGCGCTGTGGCTCAAGTGGTAGAGTGCTAGCCTTGAGCTGAAGAGTTGAGAGACAGCAACCAGGCCCAGAGTTCAGGCCCCACGACCGGAACCCCCCAAAAAATTAAAACAAATTAAAATTAAAATAAAAAAAAGACGCTTTCCAATAGGCATCTGTACAAATAGAATGTTGTAAAAGTAACAATTACATTAGTAGTGTACAATTATATTATAAAATTATTCACAACCATTATACTACATTGACTAATTTTCAATTAATACTTTATTAGGCATTTAATCATGATACTTAAAAAAGGAAGGAATAATTTAATTGGCAATATTTGGTAGAAATATCAAATATGCAATTTCATAATTTACAGACATCTCTCGTTAAATATATCTATATCTATCTATCTATCTATCTACCTATCTATCTATCTATCTATCTATCTATCTATCTATCTATCTATCTATCTATCTATCTATCTATCTATCTATCTATCTGTCTGTCTGTCTGTCTGTCTGTCTGTCTGTCTGTCTGTCTGTCTGTCTGTCTGTCTGTCTGTCTGTCTATCTACCAATCTACACATTTATCTGTTTATACACTTGTCACTACTGGGGCTCAGTGGTAGAGTGCTCACCTAGTAAGTACATAGCCCATGGTTCGATTCCTCACTACCATGTGCATAGAAAAATCCAGAAGTTTTGCTGTAGCTCAAACATTCGAGGACTAGCTTTGAGCATAAAGGCTTAGGGACTGTCTCTAAAACCTTACTCAAGCCCGAGGACTGGCACCGAAACAAAAACAAAAAAGGAAAAGAGAATGTTCTGACTGCAACTATATAAGGATAGGGCTGCAAATACCTCATCAAAGAGCAAGCTGGGAGTCTAGTACTGACATTTGCCATCTAACCTGAATTAGCCAGAGGTAAACCGCTGCAACCCAGTTCCATGAACTAGATGCTGCTGGCTTGCTCATCCTGTCATCCAAGATACTCGGGGGCTGAGATCTGACACTGGTGGGTTTAAAACCCAGCCCTGGCAGGAAGTCTGTAAAACACTGAGCTGTGGCTTAACGTGTTAGAGTTCTAGTCTGATCAAAAGATCTTAGGACAGTACCCCCAACATTTCAGTGCAATCCCCGTGGCTGACTCCCCCCCAAAAAAATCTCACCCCTCTAAAATTTAAATTTGGACTGTATGTGGCGTGTTTCTGAAAGAATGGTGATACTGATGAAAGCCCCCTATTTCTAATGACATTATGTGGGTTACAGCTATGTGATGAGTCTTTCATGAGTTGTGTGCTGAGTCCTTCATGGGGTGCAATTTTTTATTTTTTCATCTGGTTCTTTTAAGAGCTACACAAGTAAGATGATTGTGCAGATGAGAAATTGTGGCTCAGATATGTCCTCATGTTAGGGCCAAAATTATGTATGTACCTAACTCTAGTGAGTTGTCTCCTGCTGACAATTGTTTTGGTTTATGTTTCTTGATCATGAACCTTGAACTCAGGGCCTAGCCACTGACACTTACCTGTGGAGATTATGGGTAGTGCCCTACCATGTGGAGCCAAGGACCCCCTTGCAACAGAGTGTTACAGTCTAGTCATGTAGTAGCTGAGGTCTGTCATCCTGCCTACTCAGGAAACTGAGATCTGACGATCTGGGTTCAAAACTATCCCAGACACAAAAGGTCCCATGAGACTATTATCTCCTATTCACCACTTAGAAACTTGAAGTGGAAGCTAGTCGCTGCTGACTCGTGCCTGTCATCCTAGGTACTCAGGATGCTGAGAGCTGAGGATCACGGTCCAAAGCCAGCCTGGGCAGAAAATTCCTTGAGACGCTTCTCTCCAGTGACCCACCAAAAACTTGAAGGTGTGCTGTTGCTCAAGTGGTAGAGCGATTGGCTTTCACTAAAGAGCTCAAGGATAACACCCAGGCCTAGATTTAAATTCCTCCAATTTCCAACAAAAGAAAGAAACCTGAAGTAGAATGCTGGGAATGTGTCTTTGGAGTACAGTGCTTTGCATGTGTGAATCCCTGGGTTTCATTCCTTAGTACTACATCACTAGAGAAAAACGTGAATTGGCTGTGTGCCTCAAGTGGTAGAGTGCTATCCTTGTACAGGAGAAACTCAGGTACAGTGTTCTGGTCCTGAGTTGAAGCTCCAGGACAAGTATATGAACACACATACATACACACACAGATACCAGAAGTAAAGCTGTGACACCAAATGATAAAGAACTGAGCTTCTGCAATGAGTTTATAGTCAGTACCCAGGTCCTGTGGTCAACCCTGAAACACAGCCATGAAGGGCCCAACTAGGAGAGGTCAAAATTTCAAAATCTGACGAGTTTCACCAGCCCTAGATGACAGGAAGCATAGTGATATTACACATGTGCTTTGATTTAGCAAGCTTCTGAAAACGCAGGGAGGATCATTGCCAATAATGAATCATTTCATTAGGCTCAGGTCCCTAGTTGTCTGCCAGAAGGACCCTTGAATTAATTGTAGCAGGTTATTTCAACACTGGAACATAGTCTAACAAAGACAGGACAATTGCAGGGAACTTGGCCATGGGAGGTGCACAAATGAAGTCTTCCTGTCACAACAGAGCTCTTGGCAGAGAGATAGATTGAGGTACATAGAGGCCTTTTTCTCCTGGCCTTCAGAGCCCACCCACACTCCACACTAATTGGCCTAGAAGGAGTTTTTTTTTTAAATCACTTAGCTGTACAGGAGTGAGGCCTATTCCAACAACGAGGAAGACTTCTTCCAGCAGTCCCTGATGTGGAGAAAACCTCAGGCTACAATAGGAACAGTGAGAGGAGCCCTGGAAGATGTACTGTCTTGAAAACTCTCTCTGTTCTATGAAATCATTCTATTCAAAGTAAATTTCCTAGCTGGATACCTTTCATCATAGGAACTCGACCTTCACCAATAGAAATACATGCATACATACAGGGGGTGACAAGTTGTTACTGGCTTTTTTTTTATTGGAAGGTGCGGGGGTTTTACTGTGAGCCTAGGCAATGTTCCTGAGCTCCATTTGCTCAAAGGTAGTGCTTTGCCCTTGAGTCATAGCCCCATTCATGGGAATTTTTTATTCCTGTAATCCCTCAGAAATAAGAGTGTGGTGGGATTTCCTGTCCTGGCTGAATTCAAACTGGCATTCTCTACCTCTCAGCCTCCTGAAGAGCTAGGCTTACAGGTAGGATTCACTGACACTTTGCTTTCTTTTCTTCTCATTCTTTTCTTTCATCCTGACAATCTGAAATCTTCACAGTGTCATTCCAATGGTTTGCATTTTGAAGTAAATTACCCAGGCCTGGAATTGAAGTGCCTGGACTGCCACCTACAAATGGAGTGAGATCTTGAGAAATCATTCCTATCCATGGGAATGCCTAATGGAATGTTATAAAAGTAACAATTAAATTTGCAGTTAGTTCATGATTCTCTTATAGAATGCCACACAAAAAGTATTGTCTTCCATTCTAGCACCATGGTATGATTCTCCCAATTAAGGAATACTGACTACTTTTACATTAATGCTTTAATAAGTATTCAACCATGATACTTCATTACATTCAAAGGAGGCATAATTTAATAACTAATAATCCATAATATATATAATTTAAAATCCTCATATTCTCTCTCATATACATAGCAAGCTACACATCTATCTATCTATCTATCTATCTATCTATCTATCTATCTATCTATCTATCTATCTATCTATCTATCTATCTATCTATCTATCTATCTATCTATCTATCTATCTATCTATCTATCTATCCGCCACTAGTATTGCTTGATCTCAGAAGTGGCTGGCAGTCCAGTTTGCCAAAGGCTTTTGTTTTACAACTGGCCCATTCATGATTTGTGCATTGTGGGCTGTGTGTTCAAATCCCAGCATGGCCAAAAGTTTATATGTGGAGTCAGAAGCCAATTTTGACCCATTTTTTTCCTTCTCTGTGAAAGTCCTGGGTCTCTGTATGATGTATAATCTGTATGCAAATAAATCCATTTCATAAGATGTAATAAATGAAATAAATGTTATATATGTAATAATACTAAATAAAATAAATAAAAAATACATAAGGGTAATAAATGTCATGTGGAGTAATCACATGTATGTAAATAGATCTCATGTATGAATATTATTTTTTCCAGTACTGGGCCTTGAATTCAGTCCCTGGAAACTGGTCTGAAATTCTTGTCTTCAACGATGGTGGGTTTCCCCTCCCCCACAGTGCCAGAGAGATAATCAGACCCTGAGTTGACATCCCAGGCCTGTCAGAAAAATGGTGCAAATTCCAAGCCACGGTCTTAAATTTTTTTGACTAGGAAAATGCACTGTCTTGAAAGCACTCTCTGTGCTATGACATCATTCTATTCAAAGCAAATTTGTTAGCTGGGTGCTATTGTTCATAACGACTATGGATGTTCACTGATAGAAATACATGCATATATACACAGACACATGCAATTACTGGCTTTTTTTTTAGTGCAGATCCTGAGGCTTAAACTATGAGCCTAGAAATTGTCCCAGAGCTCCATTTACACAAGGAAGCACTTTATTGTGCCTTAATCCATGATACTTCATTAAATGGAGGCATACTTTAATACCTAATAATTATTAGTAATATATTACATGTAATTTAATAATATATAGACATCTCACATTCTATAAATATATTTATATTTAAATGTACAGTGGAATATACATATACATCACTCTCTTTCACTATATATACTTATATACACGTATTTGCAGCAATTTACACATCTATCTATTTATATATTGGACACTCATGTGGCTAGAACTCAGGTCCTGAGAACTGCCTGGCATTGAATTTATTTGAGGCTGCTGTCCTTAAACTGACCCCTTGATGATTTAGACATTCCAGGCCCTGAGTTCAAATCCCAGGAGTGCTGAAGTCAATAGGTGGAGTAAGAAGCCAATGTTGACCTGATTTCCTTTCTGTGGAAATAGTGCCCTAGATACAATATGTAACATCTATGCAAATACATATATATGATAGATATTATACATGTATATAAATATTTTTTTGCCATTTCTAAGGCTGGAATTCACACACTGGGAAATGCTCCGGATTTTTTTTTTTCTTCTAGGAGGTTAGCTTTCATTTCACCCAGAACACAATAGTGTTACCCAGTCCCTGAGTTCAAATTCCAGGTATGGCAGATAAAATGGCCCTAACTCCTAGCCAGGACATTAACTTTTTTGGGAGGGCAGGCACGGGGCTTGAACTCAGGTCACCACAACTCTGCCTCAGCCTTGATTACCCTAGGCTGATGTGCAGCTTTTACACCTACAGATGATCCAGGGATCCTACGACCTGAGTTCAACTCAGGCAAAAAAAAAAATAAAGCAACCAAGATGGAGGAGGAAAAACCAGGAAGTTTTAGACAATAGTTTTACCTTTGTTTCCTTTGCACGGTGACCACCCTGGCTCTTAATGCCTCGGCTTGAAAATTGTACATGTCCTTGCATGGCCGAAGGCTGGTGGGCTGTCAGTGAAGCCTGAGCCCAACCAAGACACCTAGGCCCTCAGTTTGATCCTGGGACTTTCACCTACTCGTTCCTATCTATAAGAACAATCTTTGTAATATACCAATTGAACTACTAATTAGCTAGTCATTTGTAGTATAAGATTGTACAGAATAAATATAGGTCATTGATTAATTTAATTTATACTTTATTAAGTCTCCTACCGTGATTAATTAATGGAGGCATAATTTTAGACCAAATAATTCATAGTAATAGAATATATAAAAATAAGATATAGGTCATCATTCTTTGTATAGCGTTATACACTAGAATCTACATAAATGTCTATCTGTCTCTCTATATAACTTTATTTATAGATTCATATACATATGTAAATACACACACACATGCTTCAATCTACACATCTATCTGTTTATATATTGGCCACTCCTAGGGCTTCATTCTCAGGTCCTCAAATTTGCTCAACAACTTCACTTGCGTCAGACTGGTGGGCTAACATTGACCCATTCATGAAGTGGGCCTTCTAGGCCCAGGGTTCAAATCACAGAACTGCCAAAAACCTAATCCTGGTGGAAGAAGGCAAGTGTCCCACTTGCTTTCCTTATCAGTGAATGTCCTGGGTCTCAGGAATGATGTATAATACAGAGCAAAATCTATGTTCTGTGTTATAGGATGTAAAAAATGTTATACATGTAATCATACTCTCTAAAATATATAATGAATGAATAAAAAACAAAATAAAATGAATAACTACACTAACTGCAATATGCAGTAAATATGTGTATGTAAGTATAAATCATGTATTTAAAATGTATACAAATATTATTTTTGCGAGTGCTAGGAACAGGCCTGTCTTTCTTATCTTCCAGCACTGTGAGCTTTCCCTTCCCCCACATTACTGCAGATTTACCCAGACCCTGAGTTCAAATCCCAGGCCCGGAAGAAAAAATGGCGTGAAAACAACTCCAAGTAGCCTAATAATTGTTAAATATTTTTAATGTATATATGTACATATGCATGTATGTATTATGTATTTTTATTTTGCCAAGCACAGGGCTTGAACTCAGGGCATGGCAACTCTTCTCAGCTTTGATCACTCTAGCCTGGGTTGCAGCCACTGGACCCACAGCTGAACCTAGGTTCCTGGGCCTCAAAGGCTGACAGGAAAAATAAATAAATGAAAAGACACATTAAAAAAAACCCAGTAACTTGCAGATGGCTGCTGGTTTTACATTTGTTTTATTTTCAAGGTGACCATCCTGGGTCTAAATGACAGGGCTGAAAAGTGTTGGTAACCTGGCATTGCTGAATGCTGTCGTTCTTCCAGAGAAGCCATGGGCCAACATGACAACATAGGACCTGTGTTTGAAGCTGGGTCCTGACTCCAACCAATGAAGGGAGATCCTAAGATTCTCGTTCCTATTCATAGGAATACCGATGGAAAGTTATGAATGTCAAGGTTGTATTACTTGTTCCTGAATGATACTAGCATAAAATTACAGAGTGATTTTAGGAGGCTGATGGATTTTAATGAAAATTTTTAACACATTAAAAGAATACTATTAATTACATGGACACAACAGTTTCAGGACATTGGTCGATATAATTAATAATTCATTAAGGATGAAAAAAGTAATATTAATTACATGGAGGCATAATAAATACCCAAGAATTGGTAGGAATGTAGCCTATATAACTAAAATAATATGTAGACATCTCTGGTACTCTATAAAGATCTATATTTATTTGTGTACTACCATCTGCATGTCCATCTGTGCTTGTTTTGTCAACCCCTGGGACTAAATCTCAGGTGCTGGGAACTGCTGGTTGGCTCCATATGCCCCAGGCTGGCGTACTGACACTCACCCATTCATGAATTGGGCCTTGTAGGCTGTGAGTTCAGATGCCAGCACTAACAAAAATTGAATCTTGCAGTAGGACACATGGTGAAACATGTTTTCTTTTTCTGTGAAAGTCCTGGTTGTCAGGTGTGAAGTTTCATGCATAGGCAATTCTATATCCTATGTAATAAATGTAGTAAATATTCCATGTGTTATAGCAGTCAATAAAATAAATGGTAAATGAATAAAAAATAAAATGAATAACTACTCTAAGCACAATTTGGAGTCAACATACAGGGCTCAATCTCAGGGCCTGGGCACTGCCAGGCAGCTGAATTGCCTAGGGGCTGCTGTGCTGGCAGTCACCTATTCATGAACTGAGCCTTCTTTGCCCTGATTTTAGATCCCAGCACTCCCAAAAATGTAATCTTGGAGTGAGAAGCTGAGCACGACACATGTTTTCCTTTTCTTTGAAAGTGCTCAGTGTCAGGTAGGATGTATAATTTGGATGCAAATCTATATGCTATGTAATAGGATGTAATAAAGGTAGAAAACATCATAGGTAGAAAAGTTACCACTACAGTAAATGATAAACAGATTGAATTAGTAGTGAATCATTCTAGGATAATATTACATGCAATAAGTGTAGGATGTGCACTAAGTTTAATTAATATTTTATTAAGCATTAACAAAATAAAAATTACAAGGTGACATAATTAAACAACTAATAATTGGGAGTAACACATGATGCATAATTTAATAATATATAGACATTGTTCTCATTCTATGAAATATCAAATTATATGTATGGATATATGTACATATATGATAAACAGTTATGGGATATTGAGTAATTATTAATTAATGCTTTATTAATTGTTAACTGGGACACATCATTAAATGGAGACATAATTTGATACCTAAGTATTGGTAGCAATATTATCTATGATTTAATATTATGTAGAAATCTCTTTTTGTGTATATAATATTTATATACAGCAGTCTATATCTATTTATACCTCGTTCCCTCCTGAGGCTCGGTGGTTGAGTGCTCTCATAGTAAGCACGAAGCCCTGGGTTCGATTCCTCAGTGCCACAAAACAGAAAACTCAGAAGTTCTGCTGTCTTTCAATCGAGTGCTAGCCTTGAGCACAAACGTTTAAGGACAGTGTCTAAGCTCTTACTCAAGCCCCAGGTATGATACCAAAAAAAGGTAGGATATTCTATAGAAGGACAGAACTTCAAATACCTCATTACAGAGCAAGCTAGGAGTCTGGTGCTGACAGCTGCCACCTAACCTGACTTAGTCACATGTAAACTGCTGCAACCCTGCTCCACGGGTTACCCATGTCATCCTGGCTTATGCCCGTTATCTTAGCTGCTCAGGGGCTTTAAAACCCAGTCCTGGCAGGAAGTCTGAGAGACACCTCAAAATGTGGCTCCAAATGGTAGAGCTTTGAGTTCAAGCCCCATGGCTAACACCCTCTCCCCAGAAAAACACCCCACTAAACCATTAAATGTGAACTTTTATGGTTTGTAAATTTTCCTCAAAGAATGGTGATACTGATGAAAGCACCCTAATTCTAATGACAGCTTGTGGAATGGAGCTATGTGCTGAGTCCTCCATTGGGTGCTCCATTCTGAGTCCTGCACAGGGTGCTATGTGCTGAGTCTTTCACAGGATGTTGTGTGCTGAGTGGTGCAAAGAGTGCCATGTGCTATGTCCTTAACAGGGTGCATTCTTACATCTTGTCTATGTAACAGCTCCACAACTTAGAGGATTATACAGACAAGAATATTGCGGCTCAGATAGGCCCCCATGTCAGGGACAAAATTATGTATTACTGAAGACTCGTGAGTTGTCTATAGCAGACAATGGTTTGGTTTGGTTTTTTCTTGGTCATGAACCTTGAACTCAGGGCTGAGGCACTGACCCTTATCTCTTGGGCTCATGGCTAGCACTCCACCACGTGGAGCCATGGACCCCCTTGCAGCAGAGGCTATGGCCAAGGGGTCAGTAGCTGAAGTTTGTCATCCTGCCTTCTCGGGAAGCTGAGTTCTAAAGATCTGGGTTCCAAACTATCTCAGACAGAAAAGGTACTATGAGACTATTATCTCCAATTCACTACTAAGAACCTGAAGGGGAAGCTGGGTGCTTTAGCTCATGTTGGTTATCCTACCTACTCAGGAGGATGAGATCTGAGGATCATGGTTCAAAGCTAGCCTAGGCAGGAAAGTCCTTGAGAAATTTAGCACCAATGAACCACAAGAAAACCAGAAGTAGCTCTGTGGCTCAAGTGGTAGAGCACAAGACTTGAGCTGAAGGGGTCAGGGACAGCACCCACACCAAGACTTCAACTCCTTCAATTGACAACAACAACAATAAAAAAGACAGAAATAAACTAACAAAGCTGAAATAGAGGGCTGGGAATGTGCCTTAGTGGTAGAATACTTTGCATATATAAAATCGTGGGCTTGATTTCTCAGGACCATATGACTAGGACAAAGCCTGAAGTGGCTCTGTGGCTCAAGTGGGAGAGGGATATCATTGTACAAGAGAAACTAGGTACAGTCCTCACGTCCTGAGGTCAAGCTTCAGGACTCATGTATATGTGTGCATGCACACACCCACCCACGCACACACACACCGTGGTGTACACACATACACACCCACACATACACTCACAGACCAGAAGAGATGTTGTTACACAAAATGGGAAAGCACTGGGCTTCTGCACTGAGCTCATGGTCAGCACTCAGGCCTTATGTTCAACCCCAAAACCTGACCACCCAGGGACCAGCTAGGAGAAGTCAAAGGTTTCAAAACCTGATGAGCTTCACCAGTCCTAGATGACAGGAAGCTTTGTGATATCCAACATGTGCTTGGGTTTCCCAAGCTTCCGGAAACATAGGAAAGGCATCATAGGCCCAACATTGCTTGCAATGAATCATTTCATTATGTTCAGTGCCTTAGTTGTCTGCCTGAATGACTCCTGAATTATATTGAGCACTGTAACTGAACAACAGAATATAGTCTCACAAAGGCAGGATAAGTGCACAGAACTTGGCCTGCCATGAGAGGTGGAACAAATGAAGGTCTCCTGTTAAAACAGAGCACTGGGGAGAGAGATAGCTAAGGGTACAAAGAGGCCATTATTACTGACCTTCAGAGCCCACTCACACTCATTCTCACTAACTGGCCCAGATGGAGTTGTTTGTTACCCAGCTGTACAGGAGTGAGGACTTTTGTGTGCCTGTCTAGACAATGAGAGAGACTTCCTCCAGCAGGCCTGTGATGCAGAGAAACCCTCAGGTTACACTGTGAACAGTGAGGGGAGCCCCGGAACCTGCACTATCTTGAAAGAAGTCTCTCTGTTATGAACTCATTGTACTGAATACAAATTTCCTAGGTTGGTGCCATTCAGTATAGCTACTCGGGAATTTCACCTATAAGAATACAAAGACATGGAAGTACAGGCTCTTTTAGAGGGGACACGTCCTGGGTTCTACCCCATATTTCCACATATGATCCTATTCATGGTCCCTGGGCTCCTTTTGCTCAAGGGTACTGCATTAAGCTTGAGTCACAGCACCACTTCTGGGTATTTCTGTGATCTCTTAGAAATAACTGTGTCATGGACTTTCCCACACTGGCTGGATTAAAACTAAGTTTCTCTACATCTCAGCCTCCTGAGGTCCTGGGATTACAGACAGCAGCCACTGGCACCTTATTTCTTCACTTCTTCATTTTTTAATCTGGACAATCTGACTTCTTAACAGCGTCATTCAAAAGGTTTTAATTTATAAGCAAACTATCCAATGTTATTTATAGCTGCTTTCCCTTAGAAGGATTTTCTCTCCTCATCTTCCCCTCTGGTCACAGGTTTGAGGCCAAAAGCGAGAAATGAGTGTCACAGGATTTGGGAGCAAATATCCACAGTACATGCCAGTTCTGTCACTTAGCATTGAGCTGCTGTGAATTTACTGTCTCAGGATATGAGGACAGAAAGCTGGAGTGATCCTCATACAGTCTGCATTGCTCCTTTTGCCTATAAAATGATCTAATAATTATGAGTGTTTTGTGTCTCCAACATTAAGTGTCTAGAACACACTAGTAGCATCTTCATGTGAAGGGTTAAAGTTTTGAGGCAGTGAACACTTGTTGCTTGTTTCTAGCAGAGCAACACGTGGTGGTAATCCAAACACCTGGTTGATTGTGTGCCTTTATAAACCCTGCAAAACTTTAGCTCGGGGTTCTCCTCCTAGGCTCTGCTGTGTTGGAGTGTAGGATGAGACCCAAGCTGCAGCCCGTTTAAATAAAACCTTAAAACAGCTGTAAAGTCTGACTCTCGATGGTCTTCTTGGAGTGGATCCTGTGACCTGGGTATAACATATTAGTGAGGGCTTGTCCGGGATCCCCCCAAAAACCCCCGAGATCTCAGCCTCCAAAGGTAATATAGAGCTGTCTTTGTTAATTTGTCTTGTCCTGTCATTTTTCTGTTTTACTTTCGTTTTCCTTTGTGAGGATGGCCACTCCGATTCGTAAAGGGTTGTTGAGGCAGATGCGCTTGCACCACAACCCTGGAGGAACTGGGAGATGTCCAAGATCCTATTGTGGGGCAGGGGTCCTTGGAACCCCGCTGTGTGAATTGTGGGGTGGGGGTCGGTTCAGTGTTGGGCCAGAACTGACCAAGAGGGCCTCCTAACAGAGGCCCAACTAGCCCACTGTGGCTCTGCTCTTTCTGCTGTGTGGCCTGGGTGTGGAACCCCACCGTGACTGTAGTCAGTGGACCAATTTGGGAGATCTTCACTTTGTAAGCCCTTTTTTGTAAATGTCAGGCCTGCGTGTGTTTTGTTTGTACTGTTTATTGATTTTTGGATTGTACGTCTGACGGGACTGGAAACCATAGGCACCATTCCATCTAGCCTCCTAGACTTACAAAAAGTAACTGAGACAGAGGGAAAGAAAAGGTACCCCCCGGTTTTTCAGGGAGATAACTTGGAAGAAGAAATGTTTCCTCCCCCATTCTCTCCTTTCCAGGTTCCTTTTGCAGAACCTGAGAATGGTCAAGAGGAGGAGGGAGCTATAAAACACTCACCACCTGCCCTTAACGTTTCTGAGTGGCCAGTCACTCCACAACAAAGTGGGATCAAACCCCCCTTCTAATGCAGCTGTTTTTCCCATACGCACCATAGGTCCTGTGGATGCAGATGGTCAACAGCAACTCCAATATTGGCCATTTTCTACCAGTGATCTACACAATTGGCACACCCAAAATGCCCCCTTTTCTGAGAAACACCAGGATTTAATTTGTTTACTTGAAATTATTCTCTTTACTCATCAGCCCACTTGGGATGATTTTAGTCAGCTTTTACAGGTCCTTTTTACTACCGAAGAGAGAGATTATATCCAAGAGGCAGCCCAGAAACATATCCCTGGCCCCAAAAGAGCACCTATCACAGATCCTGCTCTGATCACTGCCTATTTTCCTGAGATCCAACCAACAATTGAGACAACAATACAGTTGAAAGTAGGGAGCAGTTGGCTCTGTTGGCATGTCTCAAGGTGGCAGCTTGCCAACCTACTGATATGGCCAAAGTTTATAATGTTAGACAGGGAGGAAGTGAAAGTCTGGCAGCATATCTTGAGTGGCTCCTGGAAGCTTTTAGTCAATATACCCGTATGATCTTGAGACCCAGGAGTCAGCTCAGATGATTATGTTTGCCTATATAAATCAAGCTGCACCAGACATAAAGCGAAAGTTGCAGGCTCTAGACAGACTTAGTGAAAAGTCTATTAGGGATCTAGTAGCTGCAGTGGAAAGGGTTTACAATAAGAGAGAGACAGTAGCAAAGACAAGAATGGAAGAACAAAGAACATGAAATTGAGTGTGAAAAGCATGACCAGGCCAAAGAAAAGAGGCTAGACTGGTTGGACTTGCCACTATTGCATGCTGAGCATACCTGGTTCACAGATGGCAGCAGTTTCATTTGAGAGGGAAAAAGGTACACCGGTGCAGCAATCACCACGGACACTGAGATAGGGTGGGCAGAAGCACTCTCCCAGGGAACGTCTGCACAAAGAGAAGAACTAGTGACACTAACAAAAGCCCTACAGATGGGAAAAGGGAAGAGACTAAACATTTACATGGACAGTCGGTATGCTTTTGCCACTGTGCATGTCCATGGAGCCATTTACCAAGAGAGGGGGCTGTTGACAGCTGAGGCAAAGGTTATTATAAATGAAAAAGAACTTTTAAGCCTCATCCGGGCCTTCTGGGAACCAGCAAATATTGCCATTATGCACTTTCCTGGCCATCAAAAGGTAATTGATTCAATAACCAAAGGAAATAACTTGGCCGATCAGGCAGCTAAAGAGGTGGAACTCCAGCCCAGGGCCACAAGGTTTGCCTCCTGAGCCTCAGTATTCCCAAGAAGACTTGGAGTGGATAAAGAAAATTTCCATGGCCTATAAACCCCCAAACAGAGAAAGAGATAAAGACTGGTGGAAAACTGGTGAGGGGAAACTTATCTTGCCACAAAGATTGGGCAAGCGGTTTCTTATGAGAATCCATCGGGTCTCTCACATGGGAACCCGAAGAATGGAGAACTTGCTCCTACTCTCAGAAGTAAAAATCAGGCAAGGAAATCAACTCATTGAGGAAATTGTTAAAAAATTTTAAAGCCTGTCAGCTCACCAATGCCCCTAATCAACTGGTTACAAAAGGAGCTCATCTCCATGGAGATAGGCCAGGTGTGTATTGGGACGTAGACTTCACAGAAATTAAAACTGGAAAATTTGGATATAAATATTTGCTAGTTTTTGTAGACACCTTTTCAGGATGGGTTAAAGCCTCCCCAACAAAGCATGAGACTGTGAACTTCATATCTAAGAAGATCCTGGAAGAAATTCTACCCAGGGATGGCTTCCCATCCACCACTGGGTAGGACAATGGACCAGCCTTCGACTCAAAAGTAAGTCAGGGAATAGCCGTGGCACTGGAGATGGATTGGAAATTGCACTGTGCTTATAGACCCCAGAGTTCAGGTCAGGTAGAAAGAATGAATCAGACTCTAAAAGAGACCTTAACTACATTGGCTTTGGAGACTGGCCCAGACTGGGTATCGCTGTTTCCTTTTGCCCTGTTTAGAGTAAGAAATTCACCCTATCAGCTTGGCTTTACTCCTTTTGAAATAATGTATGGACACCCTCCACTCATTATCCCTACCCTTCAGACTGAATTGCTTGCTGATTTGGATGATATTGAATTTCTGTGTAAGCTTGACTATTTACAGATGGTGCAAAAGAGGATGTGGACTCAGCTTAGAGCATTATATGATTCTGCTTCTATTCCTACCCCCACCCCATTTGTTTAAACCAGGGGACTGGGTGTTTGTTGGAAGACACAACCTGATATTTCTGGAACCAAGGTGGAAGGGACCTTACATGGTGCGAATGGCTACACCTACTGCCCTTAAGGTGGATGGCATTGCTGCTGGGATCCACTGCTCCCACCCCAGATCAGCTGATCCCTTTGCCCTGGACAACCGTAGGGAAACAAGGGAAGTCTCCAAGCATCCTACCCAACCACTCTGCATACAACTCAAGAAAAGAAAAATGAGATGATTATTATTGGTATTGTTGTTTAATATTATGGCTAAGGTCAGTTAGGGACCATACCCGTTCAAGATCAAGAGCTGTTGGAGTTTAGTTTGAGGCTGGAGCCACAAGACCATAAGTCAAGGCGGGGAATGAAGGGTTAAAGTTTTGAGGCAGTGACCACTTGTTGCTTGTTTCTGGCAGAGCAACACGTGGTGATAATCCAAACACCTGGTTGGTTGTGTGCCTTTATAAACCCTGCAAATATTTACCTTGGGGCTCTCCTCCTAGGTGCTGCTGTGTTGGAATGTAGGATGAGACCCAAGCTGCCGCCCTTTAAATAAAACCTTAAAACAGCTGTAAAGTCTGACACTCGGTGGTCTTTTTGGTGGGGGTCCTGCGACTGGGGTAGAACAATGTTTCCATTTTTTTCTAGTACTCCTCGAGATTTAGACTAAGGGTTTGTGTGGAATGGCTCCTCAGTGAATTCCTGAGGAAACCATTTGAAGCCTTCTCAGGAGAACGCCATTCAAGCCAGCAGAGCAGGAGAGTCTCTGAGACTATTTTCTCCAATAAACCACCAGAGAACCAGAAGTGAAGCAATGGCCCAGAGGTAGAGCTCCAGCTTTGAGAGAGAAAACTGAGTAGGAGATACAATCCAGACCAGGCAGGAAAGCCTGGGAATTGCTTAGGTCCAATTTACTACCAGCTGGCGGGAAGTGGAGCTGTGGTGTTGGTAGAGACTCAGCCTTGAGCAAAACATCTCAGAAACACATTGGGCCCTGAGTTTAAGTTCTGGGATGGCCACAAAAAAATTCAAAAAGAGAAGGCCAACTTTATGTATCAATGCCCTACCTACTTATGTGTGTATATATATTACCTCCCATAGTGCAAACTCTGCTTTTATTTACTGGTTTATTTTTCAGATATGCTAGTTGTACATACTGCATCATTCTCTTCATTTCAGGCCCATTGCTTTTCTCTTCCAGGGTTCTAGGCCTGTGTCTTTATATGATGCACACTGAAGCTCTCAGCAGCCTTTATTTACATTTTATTATGAAGGCAATCCAGGAACAATCACAAATCTGGCAAGGGAAGAGATCAGGTTTCTTAGAAGTAACCAGAAAATTAAACTTGAGAACATAAAATGGTAGCATACTTATGTAAAAACTACCATTCAGAAAAAAATGAAGGAGCTGGGACTATGGATTAATAAGAGAGTGCTTGCCTAGCATGCAAGAAGCCCTGGGTTCGATTCCTCAGGCACCTGTACACAGACAAAGCCAGAATATGTGCTGTGGCTCAAGTAGCAGAGTGCTAGAGACAATTCCCAGGCCTTGAATTCATCCCAACAACTGGCAAAGAGATAGCTACCTTGGTAGGATGGTAGGTAGATAGATAGAAAGAAATAAAGAGAGAGAGAGAGAGAGAGAGAGAGAGAGAGAGAGAGAGAGAGAGAGAGAGAGAGAGAGAGAGAGAGAGAAATAAAGATAGAACGAAAGAACGAAAGAAAGAAAGAACGAAAGAAAGAAAGAACGAAAGAAAGAAAGAAAGAAAGAAAGAAAGAAAGAAAGAAAGAAAGAAAGAAAGAAAGAAAGAAAGAAAGAAAGAAAGAAAGAAAGAAAGAAAGAAAGAAAGGAAGGAAAGAAGGAAGGAAGGAAGGAAGGAAGGAAGGAAGGAAGGAAGGAAGGAAGGAAGGAAGGAAGGAAAGAAAGAAAGTTGATAGATGAATCTGTTTTTGACATCAGAAGGAAAGAAGGCAACATTCCCAGTCATGAGGCTTTCTGCAGTGTGCCAGGACACCAGCATCGCCTACACACAAATGCAGAGCAGGATGACTGTCTCTGTCCCATTTCTCAGGCATCCTAGAGCCCCAGAGTCAAGAGGGCAGAGCCAGGTTCTAACTCAGGTGCTTGGAGTCAGAAGAGAAATTGCCCTGCCCCTCCTTGGACTGGGGATTTGCATTAATGAGGTAGAGAATGAAGTAAGGAGAATGGACTGGCAGAGATAGAAGGGCCTTCAAACTTGACAAATTGGGAGTCAAAAACCCACTCCCTAAGACCAGAGAGCAGGGTTTTTCTACTCTGTTCCTCCCCTCTCCAGCATTAAACTGGCTCTCTATTGGTAATCTAAAGATAGCCTGAGGCTCCCTTCACAGGAGGAAGGAAGGTTAATTAGTCATTGTTTGAAGAGACTGAGAAAAGCCTGATCCTGCAGTAACTCTAACAAATGTTTCAGGTTGCCCCCATTGCTGGCTGTGCCTGGAATGAATGAAGTGGTTTTGCAGCTCACTTCCATGATGAATGTGTATATTCTGCCTCCTAATCCTGCAGGCCTAGTTCTCTGCACCTAGCCTGGCTTTTGAAACTGTTTTCTGTCCTTCAAATACAGTGTTACACTGGAGTTATTCCTGCTAACAAAGTTAGGGCTTGGATCCTGAGAACTTCATTTGAACCCTGATTGGGTCAATAATATTTCTTTCCTTCTTCTATAGCTCAAGAACTCCAAGAACATTTAGAGTGCAAGTAACTTCTCATCACCAAGTGAAACAGGAATTTCTTAAGCATCTGACCTTTCAGAACAGGAAGTCAGAATGTCCTAGACTTCCCTGCCTTGGCTGGTTTCACCCTATGAGAGACCTCAGCCTCCTGAGCTAGGGTGATGGACGTGAGGTATTGGTTCTCGGCTAGGGTCAGAACTGTAATGACATTGACAATACAAGTCAACTGCTTATCACAAAGTGCTTGGGGAGCATATCAAGCCTTTCAACAATGTGCCTTTCAGAACCCTGTAGGACACAAGTTTATAATGCTAGAGTCTGAGAGGCTGGGCTTATGGATGTGCTACACTTGAACCTTGAGGTCTGACTCCAATTGTGGTGTACATCAGCATTCATTTTCCTAAAAATATTTTCATAAGTAGCAAATAGGAAAATTATTTTGATTATCCCTCAATCTTTTTCCAGTTGTGTGTCTCAAACTGAAGCCTGGGCACTGTCTCTGAGCACTTCAGCTCAAGGCAAACACTCTACCACTTGACCCACAGTGCCACATGGGGATTTTTGATGGTTCATTGGAGGTAAGAGTCTAACAGGCTTTCCTTTCCAAGGCTGTCTTCAAACTGTGACCTTCAGATCTCAGCCTCCTGAGAAAGTAGGTTTCCAGAGCCACTGGAATCTGGAGTATTGTTTTGCCAGACCTGGAGCTTGAAATTAGGGCCTGGATACTGTCTTTGAGCTTCTTTTTCTCAAGGCTAGCACTCTATCACTTGAGCCACACCACAGCTTCTGGCTTTTTCTGAGTATGTAGCACTGAGGATTCAAACTCTGGCATTCATGCATGCTGAGCAAGCTCTCTACCACTAAGCCACATTTCCAGACCCAACCTTACGATTTTATCCCTCAACTTGCCTATCCACAAGAAAAGGCTTCTGAGTATAAATCATCTAAACAAATCCGTATAGGAAGTTGTCCAAAGATAAATAAGACAAAACTCGTACTGGGGACAGACTCTAACCATGTGATGAGTTGACAAATGCCTCCATTTAATTAAGTATTATATTTCAAAACTTAATAAAGTATTAATGAAAATTAGTCAATGTACTGAATTATTGTGTATACTTTTATAATATATATACACAACATAATAAATATTATGTGTATAATAATACTAAATACAATAAACAATAAAATGAGTAAAATAAAAATTAAATACAAAATTAATAATAATCGTAATATGAAATAAACATACATATTTACCTAGATATCTTATATTACACATGTACACAAATATTTTTTCTATTGCAGGGTCTTAATTCAGGCCCTGGGAACTCTAGCTTGAAAATCTTTTCCTCAAGGACAGGGATCTTAGCCTTCACCCAAGGTGCAAAAGAGTTACATGGACAGTGAGCTCAAATCCCAGCAATGGCAGAAATACTGGCCCCAGTTCCAAGACAGTGACTTAATATTTGTAACAGAAACAGTTATGTTTATTCAGTTCCATACTGAACACTGAAAAAAATCAGTGTAGAATTTTGTACAGCTACTCAGACATCCACCCCTTAACCCCAAAGTGCTTCTTGAGCACTACATAATTTTTTGTACGTTTTTTATTTTAAAAATGTTGTACAGATGGGTCACAGTTACATGAGCAAAGTAATGAGTACATTTCCTATTGAGCATTGTTGCCTCCTCGTTTGTTTTTCCCCTGCCATCCCTTCCCTCCCATCTTCACAACTAAAACTTCCCTGCTGAGGTCAGTGACTTATTTATTTTTGGCTTGGCATGGGATTTGAACTCAAATATTGGCAACTCTGCGCCTTCTGTCACATTGCTACAGATTCATCAAGACTCTGAGTTCAAATCCCAGGCTATTAAAGAAAACTGGCAGAAATTCCAAACCAAGTAGCTTTATTATTTCAATTTAGTTAGTTAGTTAGTTAATTAATTAATTAATTTTGCCAACCATGGGGCTTGAACTCAGGTCATGGTAACTCTGACTCAGCTTCACTCTCCCTAGGGTGGGGTGCAGCCTAGAGACCCAAAGCTGATCCTGGGACCCTAGGCCCAGAGGGCTTGCAGGAAGGAAAAAAAGCAGAACAGCACAAAAAATGGGGAGCTGTAGAGGGCTCAGGGTTTTACAATTTTTTCTTTACATGGTGACCATCCTGGGTCTGAATGACATGGTTTCAATGTGGACCTGGCCTGCCATTACTGATGGCTGGCAGGCTATCAGGGAAGCCATAAGCCAACATGTCAACATAGGCCCTCGGTTCAAATCCTAATCCTTACATTTACCAATGGCAGGAGATCACAAGAGACTCGTTCCTATGCTAAGAATACAGATTGAAAGAGTAGTTCATGCATTTGTCTAGTCTAAGATTGGATGCAATAATTCTAGGATGCTGATTGATCTTAATTAATAATTTATTAAGCATGAAAAGAATAATACTGTTTCAATGGAGATATAATAAATACCTAAGAGTTGGTAGGAACGTAGTAGATGTCATTCAGTCATAGATAGACAGCTCTTGAACTCTTTAACAATATATATTTTTTTGTATACCACCTCTGCCTAGCCATGTATTTAAGTTTAGGCTAAACTTTGGGCTTGATCTCAGTGCCTGGGAAACACCTGACAGCTTCATTGGCTAGAGGCTTCTGTGCTAAAACTCACCCAATCATGAATTGGGCCTGCTAGTCCCTGAGTTCAGATCCCAGCACTGCCAAAAATTTAATCTTTGAGTAAGAAGCCTAGTGTGACACATATTTTCCTTTTCTGGGAGAGTCCAGGGTGTCAGGCATGATAGAGAACACATTTACAAATCCAGATGGTATGTGATATGATGTAAAAATTGTAATAAATGGATAAATGATATAGGTGTCATCAAAGACAATAAAATAAATTGTAAATAAATGGATAAAAAAAGAAATTAAATGAATAGCAACACTAAATATGATATGGACTGCACATCTGTATGGAAGTATAAATCCTACCACACCAAACACAGTATCTACTAAACATCTCTATGGAAGTATAAATCCTATCTTTAAAATGTATATAAGGAGTATGTTTTCCATGCCTGAAGCTTGAATTCATCCCACCCCCATGAGAAAGCAATGGCAGGAAATCCTGAGAAACTTGTTTCTGGACCAGGAAAAGTCATGGAATGTGATCGATCTCATCGAATGAGTAGTTCATGCATGATGTGACTAGGAAATGATAGGCAAGACTCATGGGGTATCACTTATTTGTAAAGCAGTGTTGATTAAGCTTGACAATAATCATCACAGTCATGAAATGAAGACATCTGGAAAGATCCAAGAATCAGTAGACACATGGTAGATTGGATTCCATCACAGGTTTTCGTCTCTCCTACTCTATACAACTGTGTACTCATTTGCATACTACCTTCAACTTATGAATGGATGACTACTGTGTACCCTCCTCCCCCCCCCCACCTGGGGGGTCCATCTCAGGCCCTGGGAACGGCCTTACTCCTTAGTAGCTCACAGGCTGGTGTGCTCACATGGACCCATTCGTCAATTGGGTCTGCTGGTCCCCAAGTCCAGATCCCAGCAGTGCCAAAAGATTCATCCTGATGTTGGAAGCCAATTGTTGCACCTGTGTTCCTTTCCTGTGCAAGTCCTGGGTCTCAGCTAGGATGAAGAATACATGGGCCACCCTGTGGCCATGGGAATAGGTTGTTATCATGTGAGGCAAATTATACCTGTCATCATATACTGAAGAAAATACACAATACATCCATGAATAGCATACAAAATAGAATAACTACACTAAATTCACAATGCAGTCCACACACGGATTTGAATATACATCCCATGTTTAAATGATGCATTCAGGACAATTGTGGCCTCCCTGTTGCTCAATCTCTGTTCCTGGGACCCGACCAGCTCCTTAGTGGCTCACAGTCTGGTGTGATCACGTGGAACCATTGTGCAGTTGGGCCTTTTAGGCCCAAAGTTAAAATACCAGCACTGCCAAAATTTACCCTGTTGTGAGAAGCCAGTCATTGCACCAGTTTTCCTGTGCTGTGCAAGTCCGGGGTCTCAGCTAGGATGGAGAATGCACAGGCAACTCTATACTCATGGGAATATGTTGTCATCCAGGTCACCACAGTTATATCTGTCATCCTATACTCAAGAAAATACACAATACATCACTGAAAAAGACACAAAATAAAGAGAATGACTACACCAAATGCAAGATGCTGCCCATCCATGTATGGAAATATAGATCCTCTGTTGAAATGATAAATTTATGACCATATTGGCCCCCACCAGGGCTTCATCTCAGGTCCTGGGAACGACCTACCTCCTTAGTGCCTCACAGGCTGGTGTGTTCACCATGACCCATTCACCAATTGGGCCTGCTAGGGCTTGAGTTCAAATCCCAGCACTGCCAAAAGATTCACCTTGATTTGAGAAGCCAATCGATCCACCTGTTTTCCTGTCCTGTGAAAATCCTGGGTCTCAGCTAGGATGGAAATTCTATATAGATAACTCTATAGCCATTCGAATAGGTTGTTATCCATGTCAGCATAGTTATATCTATCACCATACTCAATAAAATACACAATACATCCATGAATAAGACACAAAATAAAAAGAATAACTACACTGAATGCAAGATGCATACCAAACTTGTAGGTAAAGAGAGATCCTATGTTTAAAAAAGGCAGGCTTGTTATTTTGTCCAGTACTGGGACTTCAAATCAGGCCCTTGATGAGGCCTGACATTCTAGTCTTCAAGGATGGTGAGATTTCACTTGCCCCAAAGTGCAACAGAGCTACCCAGACCTCAGTTCAAATCCAGCACTGACAAAAGATTCATTCTGTTGTCAGAAGCCAGTCGTTGAACATGTTTTCCTCTCCTGTGAAAGAACCGGGCTTTCACTAGGATGTAGAATGCATAGGCAACCATATAACTATGGGAACAGATTGTCATCCATGTCAGCACAGTATACCTGTCACCATACTCAGTAAAATACACAATAACTCCATGAATTAGACACAAATTAAGGAGAAGTGCACCGAATGCAAGATGCTGTCCACACATGTATGTAAATGTATATCCTATATTTGAATTACGAATTTATGACTAACTGGACCTCCCTGGGACTCGATGTCAGTTACTAGGAATGGCCTATCTCCTTCGTTGCTCACAGGCTGGTGTCCTCACCTTGGCCATTTCCCCAAATGTGCCTGATAGAGTGTGAGTTCAAATCCCAACACTGCCAAAAGATGAATCCTGATGTGAGAAGCCCATCGATTCACCTGTTTTCCTGTCCTGTGAAAGTCCTGGGTCTCAGCTTGGATGGAGAATGCATAGGAAACCCTATAGCCAGGGCAATAGGTTGTCTTCCATGTAAGTTCTGTTATATCTGTTACATTATTCAGTAAAATACACAATACTTACATAAGACAGAAAATAAGAGAAAAAGTACTCCAAAGGCAAGATACTGTCCACACATATATGTAAATATAGATCCTATGTTTAAATTATTAATTTATGACTATCATGGCCCACCCTGGGGATCAATGTCAGATCCTGGGAATGGCCTAACTCCTCTGTTGCTCACAGGCTGGTGTGGTCACCTTGAACTATTCACCAATTGGTCCTGCTAGGCCCTGAGTTCAGATCCCAGTGTTACCAACAACTGGATCATGCAGTAAGAAGCCAAGTGTGAAACTTTTTTCCTTTTCTCTGAGAGTACTGGGTGTCTGGCATGACGGAGAACATGTCTACAAATTTAGATTCCATGTGATGGGATGTAATCAATGTGATAAAGGGAATGAGTGTCATCATAGTAAAATCAACGGTAAATAAGTGAATAAAACCAAAAGTACAAGGAACAACCACACCAAACGTGTATGGACTGAACATCCATAGGTAAGTACAAATCCTGTATTTACAATGTATATAAATAGTATGTTTTCCAAGGCAGGGGCTTGAATTTTGGCTTAGATTACAGGCCTGACTTTCTTATCTTCAATTACGGTGAGCTTCCGCTTCTTCCACAGTGCTGTAGATTCACCTAGACTCTGAGTTCAAATCCAAAGCCTGGCAGAATAAATGGGGTGAATTGCAAGCCAGGGAGCTAATCTCTTTTAATTATTTTTTGCAGCAGGGGGCTTGAACTCAGGTTTTGGTAACTCTGCCTCACCTTTGACACCCTATGCTGGGGTGTAGCCACTGGTCCCACAGTAGATCCTGGGATCCTTGACCCCCAGGCCTTGTGTGGCAAAAATGTACAGAAAAAAATGCAGCGAGATGGCCTTTTTATGTTTTCTTCTTTTGCACAGTGACCCTCCTGGGCCTGAATGACACTGTTGCAAAGGGTATTTCACCTTTCATTGCTGAAGGTTGTCAGACTATTGAGGAAGTCATAGGTCCACATTGCAATGTTGGCCTTGATTTCAAATCCCAGTCATGACAACAATCAATGGCAGGAGATACTAAGAGACTCGTTCCCATCCATGGGAATAACAAGGTAATATTATCAATGTCACAGTTGAATGAGTTGATGGTGAATGACGCTCCTATAAAATTAGACAGCATCATTTCAGAAGACTAACTTTATTTAATATTTATGAAACATTACGTACAGAATGCAATAATTTCAGGATATTGATTGATTTACTTAATAGTTTGTTAACCATGAAAACAATAAGATTAATTACATGGAGGCATTATAAATACCCAGGAATTGGTAGGAATGTAGTCTATATAACTGAATAATGTATAGACATCTCTAGCACTCTATATCTGTATTTCAATCTGTTCTTATTTTGTCAACCGCTGGGGCTTGATCTCAGGTACTCGAGACTGCCTGTCAGCTCAATTTGCCACAGGCTGGCAGGTTGACACTCACCCATTCATGAATTGGGCCTTGAAGGCTGTGAGTTCAGATGCCAGCACTCCCAAAAAATGAATCGTGTAGTAAGAAGCTGATGGTGACACATGTTTTCCTTTTCTGTGAAAGTCCTGGGTGTCAGGAAGGACGTGCAATACATATGCAAAACTATATCCTATGTAATCAATGTAATCACTGTTCTATGTGTCATAATAGTTAATAAAATGAGTAGTCAGTACATGAATAAAACAAAAAATAAAATAACTACACTGAATGCAATATGGAATTAACATATGTTTAAAAATATAAATCATATATTTAAAATGTAAACAAATAGTATGTTTTCTAGTGGTGGGCATCGATTTCAGGCCTAAGAAACAGACTTGAATTTCTTGAATTCAAGGAGGCAAGCTTCCCCTTCCCACACAGTGCAACAGCAGGGTTACCTAGACCATGAGTTCAAATCCCAGTCCTGTCAGAAAAAAAATGGCATCTCTATGCTATGTGATGCCCAATTCGTAGGTATTTCATTTGGCCTCCATTTAATGAAGGTGATTGTTTAAATGCTTCATAAAGTATTAATTAATATTAATCAGTGTCCTGTTATGTAATTGTGTATAATTTTATCCTCTAAACATTCAAGTACTGCCCATTTAATCATGACATACATCACATTCCTTTGGTAATCATATGAGTAGGAATGAATTTCATAGGATGTCCTGCCATTTGTTGGTGGCAGGACCAGGATTCAAGCTGTGGGCTCCAGCTCCTACCACTTAAACCTGAGGATAGAGAACTCACAGGTCTTTCCAAGAACATCAGCAAAACCAGGCATCAGTGGCTCTCAGCAGTCCTCCTTAAAACTTACAAGGCTGTGAAAGGAGGATCATGGTCAAAGTCACCCTAGGCAGGAAAGTCCTTGAGACTCCTGTCCAACTTGTGCCATCAAAGACAGAAGTAAAGCCATGTGGCTCCAGTGGTAGAGAGCTAGCCTTGATCAAAAACAACTCACAGATTGTGCCCAGATCCTTAGTTCTAGGTCTGGGAACAAACAGACCTACACAACAATCTGTGCAGCCATCCGGCTAAAGTGGGTCACTCTCTTGTCCCCAACTGGATTGGACAGAGTTCCCTGGGAAAGGGGCTGCCTTCATTTTGACTCCACCCATTCTGCCTGCATCAGAAGATTCCAGCCACCCTTCTATTGTTTCATGGTTCTTTCTGACCAATGGGATAGAAGAATGGTGGCCACGCCCACATTCCTTGCTGCCCAGTAGCACCTTGATTCACTCTGTTTGTTGACACCACTACCTCCCCTCTAACCCGGACACGCCTCTCATGTTCCCCACAGTCTGGCCCACGACCTGCCACAAATGTGCCCCAGGGGTGGGGGTGGGGGTTGACCCGAGGATGCCACCCCCATCCCCAGTGGATATTGTCCAGGATACGGGGAGATGCAGGTTGGGTGAGGAGTGGGCGCCAAAGATCCCCTGGCCTGGAGTAGTCGGAGCCACACAGCAGCATATCTGCGCCCTTCCACTCCCTGGTGGGAACCCAGTGGCTTTAGTCAGAGGTGGGGAGCAGCATGTCTACACCTGCCTTCTGGGTTTTTTTTCCTTTTTTTCTGGGGATGGGAGGTGTTGGAGGCAGAAGATAGACACCCTTACTGTGTGAGACCTTGTCTTTTGTGCTCAGTCAAACTTTCACCTGAAGACAGAGAGACAGACAGAGAGAGAGAGAGAGAAAGAAAGAGAGAGAGATTGAAAGAGAGAGAGAGAGAAAGAGAAAGAGAGAAAGAGACAGAGACAGAGAGACAGAGAGACAGAGAGACAGAGACAGAGACAGAGACAGAGAGACAGAGAGATAACCTTTTTCCTTGTACAGCCTGACTGTGCTCAGGTGAGTGATCAGTTGGCAAATTGCAGGTGCTGCATGGAGGAGTCTTCTGTCACCTGTCTGGAAGGAGGCCGAATGCTTTGGTAACTTCTACCTGTTATCTTTGGGGCATGTATGGGTTTCACAGCTGAGGTCTGGGGGCCTGGAAGGGTGAGAGGCTTGAAGGGGACACAGCACAGTTAAATTACAAGAAAAGGGATCTGTGTGCAATGGAACTGTGTACTCCCTTGGGCCTGGTTGGTGGCAGTGGGAGCTTGGGAGGACCTGGGAGTGTTGCCTGCAGGGGATGGCTTCCCAGGAGGACAGAGAGCATGGCCAACTCTTAGTAAGGATATGAGTTCTGCTAGTATGGAGCGCAACAGCATAGGTCAGTCTCTGGGTCTTCTCATAATGACGTCTGATGGGCGAGGCCAACCCTATTTTAAATCTTGAGCTGTGATCTTCAGATCTCAGCATCCTGAGTACCTAGTATTATAAGCATGAACCTCTGGCACTGGGACTCTGGTTCTTTTTGGTATATTAGGGTTTGACGTCAAGGCCTTAGGCTTGCCAGTCAAGTCTTCTACCATGCGAGTCAAGCTTTTCTGTCTTGGGCATTTCTGAGATGGAGAATTAATATATGCTCATTCTGGGCTGGATCATGGTCCGCCTATCTGTGACAGGCATGAGCCACGAGGCCCGTTCTTCTGTAGTTGGGATGGTAGATATGTAGCGACATGCTCAGTCATTGGTTTAGATGGATTGTCCCAAACTCAGTCCACGGCAGCCGATTCTTGACCAGATGTGAGTCTCTGGGTTGGGCCTCAACCATTGGACTTCAATCTCCTCATGGGACAGTTGTGAGGAAACAAGGGATTGATACAGAGGGATCTCTGGAGCAGGGACAGGCACAGAGGGAGGGGCCATCTGATACTGTTCTTGGCAATTCTGTGAGCATATGATAGGAAGATACCCGGAAAGATCTCAGATGGTGTGTGTTATTAATGGTGCAAGAGTTTTGGGATTATGAAACAAAACATCGCTCTCTTTCTTTATTACTCTATGCCCATGAGTAACGGGATCCTTCACTTTGTTCAGTTTTGAAGCTGGGGAAACTGAGGCACAGAGAAGCCTGGTGACCTACTAATGACTCCCAGCTGACAGGAAGCTCGGCCTGACTTCTCTGCCATGCTCCCTAGGACAATGGGTGCTATTCAGTCCACTTCTTGTGGTGGGAAGTCCACTTCTTTTCAGTCATGGGGCTTGAACTTTGGGCCTAGGGCAGCTCCCTGAGCTCCTCAGCTCAAAGCTACCACTCTACCACTTGAATCACAGCACCACTTCCAGTTTTTTGGTGGTTCTTTGGAGATAAGAGTCTCACAGGTGTTCCTGCCTGGGCTGGCTATAAACCACAATCTTCATATCTCAGCCTCCATTGTATTTAGGATTATAGCCTGAGCCACCAGCACCTGGCTTAAGTGGAATTCTGACCTTCTTTCTTTCGCTTTCTCTCTCAGGAACTGATTCAATGGGTGCTGGAGGAGGTGGTCCAGCATCCCCATGTGGCTGGAACCAAGGTGGTCCTCTCATTCTCGAGGTAGGCTGTGGGTCAGGAGCTGTCTCGATCATTCTGTTGTACCAGCTCCATGAGGTAAGTCCCTCTGTGCCCTGGCTACACTGTGACAGTCATCCATTGTTCATCTAGCCTTACTGGACTCAGTACTGTGTTCAATGCTCTTTTCTAGCAAAAATTCCTGGCTAAAATTATGATACAGAGTTATAGAATGAAAATGTAATGCCATCTTAAGAAAGTCATTTAGCGTTTTGGGAATGTGGCTTCATGGTATGGTGATTGCCTAGCATGCATGAAACCCTGGGTTCAATTCCTCAGTACCACATAAATTGAAAAAGAAACACAAGTGGTGGAGGGTTAGCCTTGCGGAAAAAAAAAACGCTGAAGAATAATTCCCAAGCACCGAGTTTCAGCCCCAGGACTGCCAAAATTACAGCAACAACAACAATGGACATTTAGTTAGTAAATGCGAAATAAAGAACCCATACTTGGAATATATAAATGCTCCTTCCATACTGATACCTGACAATAGTTCCTAATACATGTACTTTACCTATGTTAGGATTCTGTGTTGGAAAAATGTTTTGTTCATTAGGTCACGGCAATTAATGCTAGGAATGTGCTTAGATGTCAGGTGAAGATTAATTCTGGAAATTCAAAGATTCCAGGCTTTTGAGTGGGGTCACTGCTAATGACAATGAGAAGGATAGTGTAAGTGAGATTCAGAAACTATTTTGGCCAGTCATCTTACAAAAAAGGCGGAGGCTAATTAACAGTATTGACAGAAGAGAAGGAATAACCCCAGATGGAAAGAATAAATTATAGTAACTAAGGTATAGCAGAAACCGTTCTAGGGAACCATTTTTGCTTATTAAAGAACTAGTTATCAACTAGGCTAATTCCTCATTGCCTTTGGCATTCAAAATCTCCTAGGCTAGTTCTTAATCTCTGTGTGATGAATGTATCTCCTATGCTGATCTTTCATACCTGATCTCCTTTGCTTTCTAAAAGTCTGTCTTGCTGTATTTATCTATGAACATTTCCTAATACTAAATACACCTACAAAGATGAAAGAGGATGCTAATGTAAGAGTCCCATAGCTCATGAGTCATTTATGTAACAAAATGGAAAAGGACATATTTATTGCTACCTTAATTATTCTGAAAAGCTGCAATGTCACATCATATGGTTCATATTTCCATTCTTTGTCTACATAGTGACATTAAGTGCACATAAATGCAAATATGAGCAGGGTGCTGGTGGCTCATGCCTGTAATCCTAGCTACTCAGGAGGTTGAGTCCAGAGGATTGTGGTTCAAATCCAGCCTGGTCAGGAAAGTCCATGAAACACTTATCTTCAATTAACCCCAGAAACCCGGAAGTTGTGCTGTAGCTAAAGTGGTAGAGTGCTCAAGTTGTGCTGAAGAGCTGAGAGACAGTGCCTAGGATCAAGGTTCAATCCCCACAACCAACAAAAAAGTGCAAATATAGGTTTAATTTTCCCCCAAAGGAATGATGAAGTCAATAGTAATCTTCCCAAATGATTTAGTAGTGCACCTACTTTTACTGAATTATTTGTTATGGCTTCTTTGCTAAACATATTCTCTTATTTAAAAATTGTCAAATATTAGCTTTATAATAAACTTCATCTAATATTTCTTGGTTCAAAAGAGTTCCATAGAGTTGATGTCACGTAGCTTTCTTACTGTCTTAGTTCAAAGCCAACCCAGGCAAGAGAGTCTGTCAAACACTTATCTGTAATTAAACACCAAAAATCCAGAAGTGGAGTTTTGGCTCAAGCAGTGGAGTACTAGGTTTGGTCCAGGTAAGAAAGAAAGACAAATGTTCAGGGACAGGGGCCAGTCTCTAAGTTCAAGCCTCAGAACCAGCACAAACTAAACAAACAAGCAAACAAAACAAACCCTGGGTATTTCTTTGGGACTCTCCTTAAAATAGTGGTGGTCCGAGAAGAGGCTGCTTTTGCTGATCATACTCACTGGATCCTGCTTTTTTGGAATTCTTATTGCTATGGAAAACTCAAGACCAGACTAAAGGAATTGAAAACTGATTCCTGCAACAAGAGAATCATCTCAGGAGTGAAACATCCATCCATAAGACACTTTAAAACCTCCATGTCTTTGCTTCTTTGCAGTAGAACACTTTTAAAACAAAGTTACTTCCTTTTGTTCTATGCCTGCCTTCAAATGGCATATTGTTTCCTTTTGCAATACTCTCAACCAGAAGTTTTATATGAGTAAAGGACACACTCAAAAAAGTCAGGGACAGAGTTTCCTTCCAGCCTTGGATTCTTTTCTTGTACAGTACAAAGGAACGCAATAGTTAACTTGAACTTTGTCATTTCTCTATGTTAAATTCCTCTCCTGGGATCAGTTTCCACATCCAGTAACAGTTACTTCCACTTACTTCAGAAACAATTTATGGTGCTGCTCCAGAAAAAAATGAATGTTTTCTGGCTTCTTTGAAATAGCACAAAGACACTTTTGGACATGAGGTAACACATGTTTCAGAGACAACTTAGTAAAGACAAATGCAATTTAAATTGCTTATAAATACATTATCCATGAGAATATTTTGTTCAAACTTCTCATGTGCTCTGTAAATTAAGGTGAATTTTAAATGGTAAGAAGGTTCTCAGATAATTTTTTGTGAATCTATATCCTATGCATTAATTTCCCAACTGTCCATGAGTTAACAGTAAAACAAACAATAGCAATTATAGGAGAAAAAGAAGTTCTGTGTTTATGTATAAGTGTTCAATACAATATACAAGACTCTACAAATAAAAATTTGAAACAATAAAGCCAAGTCCCGTATGTAGATTTATGGGAGTGATATAGAGAAAGCATTACCCCTAACTGGAACATGAAGCATGAGGCCACTCCCTTTCTAAATCACGCTTGCTGATCATATAAATGTGCAAAAAGGAGAATGGAAGAATGATTCTGTTTCCAATGCAAGTCACATATGGGAGAATAGACTTAACTGGAAAAAAAGAGTCTATCTTGAGGGAACAGGAATTATACTAGCAATGAACCTGGTGGCTAAGATCACATTTCTTTTTCTTTACTTTTCTTATATTCCTTTTTATTGTTGTTGTTTTTCGTGGCACTTGAAATATGGGACAGGGCGCTGTCCCTCTGAAATGCAGCTCAAGGCTAGTGCTCCTCCACTTGAGGTACAGTGTCACTTCCAGTTTTCTGGTAATTATTGGATAAAAGAGTCTCCAGGACTGTCCTACTCGTGCTGACTTTAAAACCCAATCCTCAGATCTCACAACAACTTGGTTTATGATCACATTTCTAACAGTGTACACTCAGGATATGTAATGTATATGTTCATCTATCTTTATATGAATTCTTGAGTTAAAAATCTGGGCTACAGTTAGACTTTACACTCACAAAAGTGTTTGAAGTTTAAAAGTTGATGCTCCTGGAAAAATAAAACCTAAGAATGTAAAGGAGTCTCGGAAGTTCAATTTGCATCCAGCTTGGACAGTATAGGCTTTGAGACAGTACCTATAATTAACCAGTCAAAGCTGGGATACCAGTCACGAGCAAGATTGCTGAATTACAGCTTTAAGTTTTTGCATACATACATACATACAAACATACACAAACACATAGAGGCACTTATATGTGCACACAAAAATACACAAATGAAACAACTCTCAGAATATGTAGTAAAGTTAGAAAACAATAGAAAATAGGTCCTGAGTAAGACTAGAATCAAGTGATAATTTTTAATATTAGAAAGTCCTCAAGTGAATTTTCCCCCAGAAGTTGAGAATATTACATAGGTAGGGACCAGAGCTAGTAAGAGAGTCAAGCAATCATTCTTAACGGGATAGGATACATAGTGGAATGAATCAGGGAAACCTGCAGGTGCATCTGAAAATGTTCATATGCTGTGTCAAATGTTAAAACACCTTTGAAAATAGTACATAAACAGTCTGAGCAGTCAGTCTAGTGGATAAAATCATAAGAGAAGTTCAGAATTTCTAGTCTGTTTCTAGATTAAATAAACAAACTATGGCAGGGCAATGTGATACAAGCCTGGAATTCTAGCACTCAGACAAGAGATAAGAGAGTGGAATTACATATCGATACCTTCCCTGGACCAGGTAGAATAATTTTGTCTCAGTAAAACAAACCAAACAACAAGAAAGGAATACACAGTTGGAAGTTTGGCCTAATTTTGTCATTATGTTTTGAGAAGTCAAGTTTCCTATTGAATGCACCCCATACATATCCTCACTTGTGTTTTAAATGCTCTTATCATTACAGAACATTCGTAGATGCAAAACAGCTCATGATTCCCATCCCTCATTCTGTTGGATTCCAAATAAATGTGGAAGGATTACAAAAGCTTAAGTCTGGAGAAATAGCAAAGTTCGTCTAATGTAGGACTTTGTAGACCTTGTTAAATTAGAATTTAGATTTAAAATATATTTTTTGGATTTGTTTGTAATTTCATATTCTATAGGATACTACAAAATTCTTTTAAAGTAGAGGGATTAATTGAAAAATTCACAAATAATTCTGGCATTCTATTTGCCTAGATATTCTTTCACAACAGTTATAATTAGAACATAGTTAATAGATAATTTGCAGAGTTCATGTATACCATGTTAATATGAATAATCTAGACAGAGTTGCCAAAAATGGATGACATTAATTTATACATTTAGAAAAACCAATTTTTAAAGGTTTGGTTTAATATGGTATGAAGAGAGTAATTGTGTGACATCTTCTTTCTTCTACCTATATGTACCACAGGAAGCCATTTCCTTATTTACGCGCCTCTGTATACATGGAGAAAAATGCTAGGTTTGGGTTTTTTTTTTCAATTTTGTTTTTTTTATTGGTTCATCCTAGAACTTGAACTCTTGGCATGGACAAGGTCTCTGATGTTTATGCTCAAGGCTCAAGCCCTACCACTTCAACCTCAGTGCCACTTGAGTCTGGCTTTTGCACAGAAGTTTTTTGGAGGTAAGATTCTAAGAAACCTTCCTGCCTGGGAAGGCTTTGAATCATAATTTTCCTATCTTAGCATACTGAATATCTATGATAGTTAAAAAAGTCTAAATATAAATAATATTTACAAGTGTTCTGATCTCAAGAATACCAGTGGAGGAAAAATGATGCAGCTCAGTTTATTGTGGTGTTCTTTTCAGAACAAAGAGTGTATCACATTAGAAGAGGTGTAGTATTTTTTCAAAATGGAGATAAGGTATTCATGATGTGAATTAAGGAATTTTAAGGTGTCCCTTACAAATTGGAAACTGTTGGGCTAGGATGACTTTATGGCATAAATCTTGGGATTGATGGTCATAGACATAATAGCTTACTCTTATAAACAATTGCTTACTCTTGAAGAATTAATTATTACACATGCTTCACAGTTTTATCCTCTACAAGAATGTGGCTATTTTTCTGTTTACTTCTCATTCTGTAACACCCCATTGGAAACTGCATCTATTGCAGAATTACATAACATGCAAACAGGTACTGTTTTGAATCTGTTAGTAATGTTGAGAATTTAAAAATGAGTAGTTGTTAGTCATAGGAATTTTGAAGAACACATATATTCTGTCCTCTAAAAAACTTACTTTTAAAATTATGGGTTTCCATAGTATTAAACTGGGTCTGGTCGTGGGGCCTGAACTCTGGGCCTGGGCGCTGTCCCTCAGCTCTTCAGCTCAAGGCTAGCGCTCTAGCACTTGAGCCACAGTACCACTTCCGGCTTTTTTTTTTTGCTTATGTGGTGCTGAGAAATCAAACCCAGGGCCTCAGGCATGCAAGGCAAGCGCTCTACCACTGAGCCATCTTCCCAGACCCTGTTTTCTGTTTTAGAATGAGAAAGTACTAAATTTATTCTTTTTTGAAAAATTTGGCAAGTATATTGTGAAAATAGTGTCTAGTTGGATAACATTCAAGTTGATGAACCTCTGATAAATAAGGGGTAATTAATTCAAATTAGAAGCCAAATAGTATTGATTTTTAAAATGTTACTACATAAAGAATTATATTTACTGTACCAATACAGTAAAATTACATTTTATGCAGCTTATTTTTTCAATTTTATTATCAAATTGATGTACAGTGACTTTACAGTAATTGTAAGGTAGTGAATAAAAAACATTTCAAACTTGTTACCCCTTCCTCATTTTTCTCACAGTTTTCCTTCACCCCTTCACCCCTCACAAGTTGTAAAGTACATTTCCAACATATTGTCTTGTGAGTATTGCTATTGCATTGGTTTGCCTTTTGTCCTTTGTCTCACCTTTATGCTCACCATTGTCTCACCATACAGCAGGGATAAACCATAGGAGAAAACCCCAAAGAAAACAGAAATCACATAGTTCATCAAAAACAACAACCACAAATGAAAAAAAAATCTGGTTCCATATCTTGGAATTCATTTTGCTTAGCATCAGCTAATATGGTTACATATATGCATAACAAAGCCACTGGAAAATAATAGCTGCATGGATACTATATCATGAAAACAGCATGTTAACATTTTGATGGTAAAGGTGGAATTACGATTGGTGAATTTGTGGTTCTGATAAAGGATTTTCAACAGTTTTAAATTTATGGCAGGTAAAATTTAATATTTCAAAATTTTTAATAACTTAGCCTATTAAGAAAATTTAAAATTGCCTGGAAGAATAGGCTTTCATGCAAAGAATCCCAGGAAATATAGTAGAGAGGGAGCAATGTGGATGAAGATGGCTCTTTTTCAAACTAAACAAACAAACCTCAGAAACCTTGCTGTAAATCCTGTAGGTTCCCTTGTAATTGTCCTTACCCAGGAACTATATTCTCACTGTTTGAAAGAAGGTTGTATTGGAATTTAAATTAAAAGTTCTTAAAAAAATAAGGCATCTAAATTTGTGAATTTACCTTTAATTACCAAACAGTAATTCTCTGAAAAAGATAATTTGAGTCAAATATTTAGGGAGAAAGTGCCCTCCACAATGAAAGAAGGTGTTGGGATTACACATTTCTGTTTGTAACACTTTCCACAATGTCTTTGGACGTGAAGCAGTGAAACACAGAAAAAAATTTGATTGGATACTTCAAACCAATGATTTCACATTTCTAAGTGGCTCACAAAAAATAATATTCTTATTAATATGAGGTAGTGAAGACTTCTTTTATTACATATGCCAAAAAGTTCAGAAAAGAATTGAGCAAATGGAAAAATTAATAATAAAAGTTTTCTTAGAAGCCTTAGCTAAGCGTATTGACTTCAGCAGTCAAGGGAGGCCAAAACTTTTTGATGTAAATTGTGTTAGTATTTTTACTCCCTAAAGTGATTTTACAGAGCCCATTTGGCTCACTACAATGCAGAACTGATTGAATGAAGACATGAAAATACATTCCACATCCAAATGAGGCAACTTGAAGAGTTTTAAAAGAGAAATAATAAAGATGTAGCAGTGGTGGAGCCCGTTGGTCCTTCAGCTTCACTAGACTGGAAGCCAAGAAGCTGTGATTAATTGGAACTCTGACAAGAGCTAAGAGTAGGACATAGAAATAGGACATAGAAGCATTTTCCTTTTGTAACAGACACTTTCTTCCAAGGTATGGGTGATTTAACTCTATTCTCCTCCATACATCTTGGTGAACAAATGCAAGACCAAGAGAAAAATAATATATTAAAATAATTTTGCATAGAATAACTTCACTGTTCCTGATATGGTATCTAAGGAGAATCTTAAGAGAGAAAATAAAAAGAGCAGTATTTTTTGGTTTTTTCTAAGCATCTTCTTAGCAAAATATATCTTTGAGGTTAGACAATTCTGATTGAACCAACAAGTGATGGAGTACTTATTTTTGTGGGCACTTTAGACACAAGAAGTCTTTCAAGGTAAAAGAAAAAAATATATAGCCAAATATTTGTGATCACAGGCTCTTAGACTGTTTTCTGGAGACAAAGTTTTACATTAGATTTCTCCTTATTAACATAGATGTTCTTTCATGGCAACCAAATACAAGAGGGAAGTTTTATGGACTCACTTGGCCAATTAAACAGCATGAAAGAAGAAAATGGCAAATAATATTTAATGAAATTACTTTGACCAATTACTTTGACAGAAGAAAGAAGAAAAATATAATTCAAAATCAATTGACTTAAAAGTATGAAGAATGAGTAGTGAAGAGAGATTAGAGAAAATATAGAGGATTGTTTTCTCTCCAGTGGAGTAATGGGTTCTTGATCTTGTTTCTTCCATTCTACCTCACAAGCTACCAAGTGTGTCTCAGGACTGGATTATCCAGTTCAGACAGAAAACTCATAGAAGTAAGATACTGTATACAGCAGATATAGGTGATTTATAACCTTAGACAATCTATTTAATTCTGTTCAAATTTCTCCCCTATCCCAAACTTCCCTCTTTGAACAGCTTTCTTTGCTTTTCCCATGACTGCCCTTCATTAACTGATTAAAATTTTGAGTGGTCATATTCATACTCTCTAGAGATTGCTGTTTGGTTGTGATTTTTGTGTGTTTTTGTTTCTAGTTGTGTTTTTTAACTGAATTTTAAAAGTTTGTGCAATTGTGTTACAATTAAATATATCCATCTAATTGTCCAATGCTCCTAGATCAGAGTCACTCCTTCTATCGTTCTCAACCAACCCTTTCTCCAAGATTTATTTCCAATTTACCACTTCCTTCATCATATGTGTACATTCAGTATTCTAGCTGTATTTGCTCCTTGTTCATTTTTCATTCATTCTATGTCTTTACTATAATTCCTCTTTGGTTTCAACTTCCTGATAGTCATTCTGTTAAACTATTAATACTTTGAAAGGATTATATACATTCCATGGAGTTTCAATCCTGCATATTCTTGAAATGATGTCAGCTTATATTTCCATAATTCATTCATCTGCAGCAACAATTTGCGAGACTGGAGACGGGAAGCACCTAAACATGATTTTTTCTCAACCGTTTGAAAGATTATTTAGTCAAAAAGAAAGTTAAAAAATGGCTTAGAATGTATTACTAACTGCATTTTTATAAATGGCTTTGTACAATGTTGTGATTCTTTTATTTTACATGGAATAATATTTTATACTACCTATAAGTTTTGAAAAAAGAAGAAAATTAAAATTTATTCCTAAATAGGAATATGATAGAAATAGAAGACAGATATTATGTTTGTAATATCTCTGATTAGTACCCATATTCAAGACTTAAAGTCATATTTCTTACTATGTTAGACAGAGGGAAAACATAAAATAACATATGATAAGGCAACTATTTGTGATTGTTTAAAATGCACCTTATTAAATGATGAAATTTATTAGCTAACATTTGGGTTTGAAATTTAGGAGGCTGACATATTAAACACATTTCTGAAAGGCCCATACTGAAAAACACAAATTGTGGCTGGTACTATTTCTACATTTTAATGAATGGTTGAACATGTTTGGCATTAGTGCTCTGTAAATAATTCAACTCTATTGTAACTTGCTCCCTACACTTGAAAAACTTGTATTGTCACTAAGTATCATCAACTTGTCAAATGTTATTTTGGCGAAAGTGATTTTAAAAAGTTTATTTGAAAAGGAATATACTTTCAGGAGATTAAATGTAGATTATCATTGGTTTGAGACTGATATTTTTATACCACAGAACCATGTTGTACTGAAGTGCCAGTGTTTTGAAGCAGTCCTTAGTGATTCAAATGTTTTTCTGAATTACATTTGACCTCTAAGTCAAGTTTTCGGGCTTTGGTAAAACAATTATAGATCTATCCTTCTAGGAACTATTTTTTTGCCCACTTATGTTGGACTAAAATCTTTCGTTAATCATAGGTGAGGGGTATTAAAAATAATCTTATGACACTTTGTGAACTTGTTCACTCATATGAGCTGGTCATCTGTAAGTTGAATGTTTGAATTACAGTACTTTCTCTCAAATTTTGTGATCTCATCCTTCATTTTAAGTTGCCTTGCATTTCACAATTGCTTACTGCTAATTCCTGCATCTCAAGGAATTGGGGCCCTGAAATATAGGAAATGCGAAATTGAGATGGATCTTCAATTACTTTGTGTTGATATGTTTCATGGGCCTTGGTGAAAACTCTTGCCCCTGTTATCTGATGATGCAGGTAACTGGGCCTTGGGATCTTAGGACCCATGGGTACTGCAGAAGAATAATATTTTTTAGACATCTTAGCAAAATTTGGGCATAATCAGTAAGAATGCTTCAGAAATATGGACAAAAACAGTTTGGGACAAGCGAGTTAAAACAATAAACAGAGCAGCAGAGTAAAATCCATTACAGATTAGAGGAAAACATTGTTTTTTTCTCATGTGGATTCAGAAGACCAAGAACAGTTATAATGTATCACAAGTTTATACTAAAAAGATTGCATTGATACGTTTCCTAGTCTAATATATATTTGAAACCTAAATATTTATATTCCAATTCTATTTATTGGAGTAAATAAATATCAATTTATTTGTCAAATTATCAACTAATTCTAGTAAGTTTCATTGTGTGAAATATAAAATCAGCACATAAAAATATAAAATATATAACTATATATAATATGATTAAAAGACACACGTTTTGTATTGTTCTGTTGTAGTTACTGTATCAAAGGCAACTCTGTTTTAAAGTATGATTCCATTATCTCTACTTCAGTGTTTGATAGAGTTAGAACTAAAGCTTTATCATTTGTAGATTTACAGCATGGAGGCAAGAGAAAAGACTGTGATTAAAACATTATCAATTTAATGCCTAATAATGAGGAGAAACATATGCACTTCTCCTGCAACTATGAAAATATTTGGTGAAAAACAGGCAGTAGTGTAAGTTCCTGCCAGGAACTTAGAGACAGGTCAGGACATTAAGTAATCATGCATACGAACAATTTTTTCACCTTCTTGGCTTTAGCTACTTTTAAATGGAATGTATAATAAACAATTATATTTTGATAAAATACCTTCTCGTCTGAACAGTTCTGTTTGAACTGTTCATCTCTCTATGATCCCTTATAACCAAGATTAGTTTTGTTCTAGTAAGAAAATCTTTGCTGTCATGGTAAGGTATTCTGGTTGGTCTCTTCCCACATGGAAGAAGGGTAAAGGCTCAGGTAGACATTTGTTCCAGTAAAACTTCATTTGGGAAAATGTCAGCTGAAGAATTTTAGAAGTAGCTCTTAAGCAACGCTTAGTTTGACTCCATTAGGTCCACAAAGCTGGATAAATAAGTACTAGAGAAACCATCACATTTGGACCAAACTATAAATAATAGAGAGTATGATCAAATTCCAAATAAAAATATTTAAGATACTCATTGGCAAAAAAAGTTTGGAAATGTGAGCAATCGACTGATCAATATAATTATTTCCACTATTCACAGAATTTTAGGGAAATAAGATCAATAGCATTGTTAGGAACAATAAGGTTTCCTTGTTACAAGTATGCACCCATAGATATAAGCCTGTATAAAGATTGCATCATTAACTATTAAATTTAGAGGATACTACATGCTTCAGCAGCAAGTATACTCAAATTACAATACAGAGATTAACATGGCACTTGCACAAGTACAATATGAAAATTTGAGAAGTATTCCATATTTTTCATTCTTCACATGCAAGAAATGAAAAAAAGTGATTAGAAAGTTGATGGCAAAATTACAAGTGTAACAATACCCGTAATTCATATAATTAAATTAAGTTTGACATCAGTGTATTAAATCACCTCAAAAAGGTGTTTACATAGCATAAACTTTACAAAACTTTTCAAAATAGACAACATTGTCATTTTATCCCAAAGAAAAATAATATTAAGACCTAGAAAAAAAGGACTCAAACTGTTTCTATATGGAATACAATCCAAAAGGACACATTAATGATCCTATATGTTATAAAATAATATAGAATTCAAAGTATATCTAGGAGAAAATAAATTATGAACATTATGCAAACATAGAATATAGAATATTTTAAAATATACTTTTTCAGACAAGCACCAGAAATATTTTAGTTTCTGTACTACTCATTTCAACAGGTAAATTAAAATTATTTCTTATTAAAAAATCACAAACTCTGAAGAAGTTATTATACATGTTTACAAAAACTATTGAATATATTTTTCCATCCAAGGCAGGCAATTCACTTGGAAGAATTCCGCGGAATCCATGAATTTTTACAGTAAAATTTTGGTGCTGCCGGGCACTGGTGGTTCATGCCTACAATCCTAGCTAAACAGGAGACTGAGATCTGAGGATCATGGTTCAAAGCCAGTCTGGGAAGGAAAGTCTGTGGTACTCTTATCTCAAATAAACCACTAGAAAACTGGAAGTGGAGCTGTGTCTCAAGTGGTAGAGGGCTCACCTTGAGCTGAAGATCACAGGGATAGCTCCAGGCCCAGAGTTCAAGCCCCATGACCGACCAAAAAAAAAAAAGATATTGCTTTTATTTGGATTGTGAAAATATTTTGTAGGGACACAAAAGATGGACTTGCATTTTTGAAATTTAAGAAACTTAACCCAACCATTAGGACTTCGGTGAACAATTTGTACAGCCTTTCACAACTTCATAGAGGTAGTGATACATACTTATCCTTTTGGCAATATCAAATACAGTTTCTTCTATGTTGTTCTTCAGGCCTGGATTTATATAATAGTTCAACAGAAGGCGATCCAGCGTATATTTGCTATCTCAATTCTCAACAGCAAGATATAAGGGTGTCAAGAGTCCTTTAGTTTGGGGAAGTGTTACTGTGTCTCAAGCGGTAGAGGACTCCCCTTGAGCTGAAGAGCACAGGGACAGCACCCAAGCCCAGAGCTCAAGCCCCATGACCGACCAAAAAAAAAAAAAAAAACCCACAAGAAAAACAAAAATCAAACAAACAAAAATTTTTGGGCTGGGAAAGTGGCTCAGTGGTAGAGCGCTTGCCTTGCATACATGAGGCCCTAGGTTCGATTCTTCAGCACCACATAAGCAGAAAAAAAAGCGGGAAGTGGTGCTGTGGCTCAAGTGGTAGAGCGCTAGCCTTGAGCTGAAGAGATGAGGGACAGCGTCCAGGCCCAGAGTTCCGGCCCCACGACCAGACCAAAAAAAAATTTTTTTAAAAAGAGTCCTTTAGTTTGGGCATTGGTATCTGTATCAAGATGAAGTAAGAAAGAAGCCACTCTGGTATTATTCCACGTATATGCACTGTTCAGGGGTGTCCAGTCATCTACAGTTATTGCATGTGCCGCTTGAGACACCAACTCACTGACAATGTTTAATTGTCCACTGTAGGCTTCTTGAAGAGGGGTATACTCATCATCATCCCTACTATTCACATAAGTGGCCTTTTGGGAAAGAAGTCTCCGCACTGTAGTAAGCTGAATATTTTCGGCAGCACAATGAAGAAATATGCTTGGATCCTTCTCCAATTTTTTTTCTTGCAATTGATACCATTCCTTACTTTTTCACCTTGTTCCCCATATTCCTAAGAATTGCCTAACCAGAGACTTTGAGTGCCAGTGGGAATGAGGTGTCCATTTATTTCCCTAATAGTTCACATTGGTTGAACTGGTCAGAAATATCTGGTGAATTTTCTGTAACTGTTTATTCCCCATGATTTTTTTCTCTTTTTCCAATTTTACTATTCGAAATTATTCTAACTGGAGAGTAGGGAATTGATGGAGAGCAGAGGAAAGATATTCCTCCATATTCAAATGTACACACTGAAAATGAGGACCAGTGATGTCTTCATGTGAAGCTTATTCTAGGCATGAGAAAATAGGAAATAATGTCTTCTATATAAATGATTTGGGAAATGGCAGAGCAAAAAGTGAAATGATACAACCAAAAATATAAAAGCAAAATAAATTAGGATAATTATGGAGCAATCATATTATCTATGAGAACCATGAAAGGGAGAGAGAAAGAAAGAGACAGATGTGTAATTTCGTAGCTAGCCACAAAATCAATGCCTCTGATCAATTTGTAGAGCAAACAAAATTTTATTTTTTAAAAGAGATGGAAATCGAATTTATGTAATTACTTGAAGTTAGTAAATACATTTTTAGTAGCCTACGTAAAGAGACATAACTTTACCAAATTACAGACAGTAAAATAAATCCTTGATAGTTCTAGTAACAGATCTGACTGAAATCAGTTGAATCATACTTTTCTTGTACAATGAAGGAATAAGAGGGTAGTAAAGCAGCTAGAGAAGGCAGGGAGATTGTATCTGTGACAAAACTTTGTGGAAATTGGTATTGAGGATTTCTTACTGGTGATCCCCTTGCACTGGAAGCATGATTCTGAAGTATTGCTTGCCGATTCTGAACTACTGATTTGATCATTATATTCTCCAAGAAGAAAATGAGAATTGACAGTGAAGGACTACTAATACATTTTGACCTTCTCACTAAGCACTTTAAATCATCAAAATTACATGAAGACAATAGACAGGCCTACTTTTTAGATGAAAGCAAGTTTCTTATAAAAACAAGGAATGTATGTAGTCATGCAAAGCACTTCTATTTTACCAATGCCTCATACATTTTTCTAATGTTGGGTACCAATAAATAATGGATCCATTAGAAAGCTCTTAAGGCTCCTATGTTCAATAGTGAGTTCTCTTACACTATATCATGGTATTTTTTGTGTATGGTTTTAAGAATAAATTTACATTACTAACTTGAATTTCTGACAGGACAGTATCATCACTGTACATCTTGCTTCTATACTCTCATTTTAAAATTACCATCTAAGTATGTGCATTAGATAACTATATAGGAAAAAGTAGAAGCCACACTGATGGTTTATGTCTTTAGTTGTAGTTAATCAGAAAGATGAAATCTGAGCATTGTGGTTTGAAAGCAGACCAAGAAAAAACAGTCCATTAGATTCTGATTTTAAAGTAACCAGCAAAAGCTTGAAATGGAGCTGTGGTACACGAAGTAAAATGCTAGCCTTGAGAAAACTGAAACAAAAAATAAATTCTGGGACAAAGCTAGGCCCTGAGTTCAAGCCCTAGTATTAGCACCAAACAAATAAATTAATTAATAAGGTAATTAATTAATTAAAACTAAATTAAGTGGTCACATGTGGAGAGGCAGGTAAAATGTAACATGCGTGGTAATGGTTTATGTATTATTTTGTAATAAGGCATATTATCATTTGTCCTAATCACTAATATTTTATGTGGACTTTTTTGTACAATAAACCCTCAATTTAGCATGCATGTATATGTGTGTGTACATGTGCGAACATGTGTGTATGTGTATATGTGTTTGTGTGCTGTTGCAATGTTGCTTGCCAATGTGGACAGGGTGAGGCTGAAAAAAAGCTAACTGTGTTGCAATGTTTTTATTTATCAGTGTTCTGTCATGTCATTTCAGTGGAACCATCCTTTGTACATATTATTTGTCTAATAATATCATAATCAAAGCATTTACAATATTAAGTTAGAAAAAGAGACCGCTTCAGCTCTTATTGTATGTTAGGTAAGAAGATTCAGACATAATTAGTTGGTAAGTTGTTGCTATAAGATGAGTGTCAGTACAAAATACGTATTTGACCTCTTAAATTGGTTATACTTTTAAGATACACTCATAGAGTGATTTGGACTGACTTGACCAAACAGGAATTACTCTCTGATTATTCCTGTGAAACACAAGTTGGATAAACTCTTTCCGGATTTCTGTTGAAAATCACTTTCTTTGCAAGATTATATCTATTCTCACTAAGAGATAATCCAACCCATATTATGTTTGAATATCCCATCTTATTCATTGAAAATAAGTATTGTGGATATGCTTGTTAGATATTCCTTTCAAAAACGAACAAACAAAAAGCAAGTGTTATTTCCAGATTGTGGGTGCATTTGAAGGTGTTTTGTACATGCACAGGTATCTTTACTAATGGCTCTTTTGTGGGAGAAAATACGGCGACTTTAACAAATAAGGCTTTTTGAATATCTCTTCCAATATACATAACATCTCAGAGCAAGTCTTGCAATTTCTGAAAATCTTTTGAATATTTTAGTATTATTTCAGTTCATTGACTGTAGAGCTAAAATTTCTGAAATATTGTTAAGATCTGAAAATGTAAGTGGGTATATACCCTTTTTTATGCTTCATTTTATGAAAACCCAGTTTTTATGAAAGTAAATGGAATAGAATAAAAGAATTAAGTGAATTGGGTAAGCTAATTATTAGTGTAATTTTGTTTTCTATTAATAGTCTATTGAATGTAGATGATACAGTTAAATTATTTCCTCTATACTTCAGTTAGGTTTAGAATCTTTATAGTTATCAGTGAACTTTTAGTATAAATAAAGGTCTTTTAAAATGATTAGGATTAACCTTGTGCTTTTTGTCCTACTCCCAAGAAAATGAGTTATTTTTAAGTGTTAATAGTTTATCATTATGATTATCATAGCGAATCATTATCATTATCATAGGGACTTAAAAATGCAGTAGTATTGTTGTCTTTTTAAACCAATTGTATTCACAAGTTGGAGAGTCTTTAATTCATAATTAGGCCTTGGTGTCAATGATTTTTAACCTCTTGTTCCTAACATTAATAATAGGTAAGACTGCATTTTTGGGTATATGAAAGGTAAAATATTTATCTGGGGTCAAATGTGATTTTATATCAGTCTTTCTTTAATAACATTTTAAAGTAGTACATTTCTCTCAAAATGGTGGGTATAAAAAGCAATCAAAATACTTCTAATGGTAAACAATTTAGGTGAGCTACAATGTGGAAACGATTGCTCCAAAAGACCTGCAGTCTGTTTCCATCAGGAATTGGGCAGGTCATTTTTTCAGTAAGACTGTGTTAACCAGAGATGGGGTACCCAGGCAGTGAAGTGTTGAGTGAAGGCATAAAATATTATTTCTACTATTTTGAGCTAGAAATCAAGAATTGTTATAGTTTAGCAGTTCCTTTCACCAGGGAGGTATAAATTGATTATGAACTTGGAGTTTTCTTATTACAGTTACTTATTTTCTTTTTTTGTTGTTGTTGGTCATGGGGCTTGATCTCTGGGCTTGGGTGCTGTCCCTGCGCTCTTCCACTCAAGGCGAGCGCTCTACCACTTGGACCACAGTGCCACTTCCAGTTTACTAGTGGTTTATTAGAGATAAGAGTTTCACAGTCTGTCCTGCCCGAGCTGGCTTTGAAGCACAATCCTCAGATCTCAGCCTACTGAGTAGCTAGCATTATAGGCGTGAGCCACCGGTGTCCAGCTTAGTTACCTATTTTCTAACAAAGATAAAGGAAATATTATTAGAGTGTGCACAATAATTTTGGGAATTTTCCTAGAATTAGTAGGCTGAGTGCTGGTATTTAGTTATAAAATAGAATGAAGTTAGTTCATATAGTGGGAATGGAACGCAAGCTAACACTTACCGTGTGTAGAATGTTGTACTAGTAATTCCAACTCTGAAGACTTAAATATCATCATCTTAGAATTAAAAATAGAAATAGTTTCACTTGATGGGATTATTGTGAGGATTAAATTAGATACCAAAGGTAAAGTACTTGGAAAACCAATCAGAATTTGATACTTTCTACCTTTTATTTTATCATGTGATATATTCTAATATTTTGACTCATGGTTTAAGGTCAGATGTCTCCATTGTTTTTAATTATATTTTTATTAAATAGTTGTACGAAATGTTTTCCATTCAATGAATCAGTTTATAATTACAATGGATCTTTACATAACTTTCTCACATTTTTCCAAACCTCAACCCACTTTCGTTTTTATTAGTTTCATACTATCTGCATTGAATATTATGGCTTAACTCTCTACTTCCATAAGTCTCTTTATTTCTTCCCTTTGATTTCCCCTCACATTTTCCAAGTGGTAGCCTCCTGGCATTCATTTTGTTGGATTAAAAGTTCAATTTTATAAGAAATTACACCTGTTAAATACTCCTCTACAAATAGCATGCTTTGATTAATACTGTTGTTTAACTTGCATAAAATTCTGGCTTCTAAATACGCGTTCTTTTTGTGTCTGGCTGTGACTTCGTTTACTTAACATAATTTGAGTTCTATCCATTTCTTTGCAAATGCTGTAACAGTCTTTATAATGGATGGGTGCAATCCAATTGTGTATATGTGCAACACTTTCTCCAACCATCCCTCTGCTAAAGTGCGTCTGGGCTGTTTCCATAAATTCTCTACTGTGAGTAGTGCAGTAGTGAACATGATTGTGAGAGTGATTTTATGCTAACCTTTTGGAAAAAATCATCACTGTTTTTCTGGGAGCAATCCTCTAGCCAATTTTCCAGAATTAGCACATCCCTTCCTTCATCTACATCACAACGTTTTTCAGGTCCTCAAAAACACACTACTCCCTACAGGTACCAATCAGCTAAATCTACACTGTGCCCATATTCTTTTGTTGTTGTTATTGTTTTCTTTCCGGTCGAGGGGCCTGAACTCTGGGCCCCTCCGGTGCTGTCCCTCAGCTTTTTTGCTTAAGGCTAGCAATCTACCACAGCGTCATTTCTGGCTTTCTTCTTTTTGCTTATGTGGTGCTGAGAAATCAAACCCAGTGCCTCAGGCATGCAAGGCTAGAGCTCTACCACTGAGCCACTTTCACAGCCCCGATGTGCCCATATTCTTTTAATACATTTTTCATAATTTTACACATAATTTAGTGAGAACATTCTATGTACTTTCCTAATGAGGGAATGAGGTATATGACAATAGAGCAAAAGTAAGAGATATGGAATTAAATTAGCTATTATCATATTTTAAATAATTTTCAGCTCTAACTCATAGCCTCATTTAGTATTATTTTAATCTTTATTTGATTACTTCACCTATCCCCTAAATTAAAACATGTGAATTATATACAAATGCAAAAAAGTGTGGTTTGATTTTGACACTCATGTGTGAGGATGCACAATATGGGCAAATAAAGGGATTGGAATTAATAGCCATTATCCATTTTGTTAAATGGTTTTCTCAAACTGATTCTCACAATTCATATTTCATTCAACAACAAGAAACATGTGAAAATTCCCTTTGTTTTGCTCCTCATTAAACTTGTTTCCATGTTATTTTGTAATGAAGGATGATTTCATAAATCTACTGTAGATACAAAAATATGTTAAATATTTCTATATGTATGCATTGATATAAATATAAACATATATATTATAAAGGTTATAATGATAAATTATAACTTCTGTAACTGTACAATTTACTAAATTATTAAAAACATGGGCGACTCAGGCCTGGAATCCGGGTTACTCAGGAGGCTGAGATCTGATGATCATGGTTTGAAACCATCCTGGTCACGAAAGTCCATGAGCCTCTTATCTCCAAACAACCAACAGAAAATCAGAATTGGAACTGTGGCTCATAGTAGTAGAATGATAGCCTTGAGAGAAAAGACTCAGAGATATCACCCAGGCTCTTAGTACAAGAACTAAAATCTACCCCCAAAAAGTATTTAATTTACACCTGTGTAAATAGAGTATTTCCTTCACCCAAATGCACATCCATGCTCATTTGCAAAGTAACACTCTTATGTTTGGAGTACCACATAATATTATCACTTAAGTAGAAAGTATTACAACATGGATAAATTCTACCTCTCTCATGGATTTTTCTCCACTCAAATATTCAAATCTTGCAATTATTCCCATTATTTAAAGTCATAGCTTTTTTTTTTCTTTAATACACATAAGATTGGAATTTGAATTGAGTGTCTTGTGTCTCCTAAATGGATGTTCTTACCACTTTGGCATGCCCACAGCCCTAAATTATCCTGATTAACTTTCAGATAGAATCTTGCTTCCAACTTGTGTGTGATCGTGGGCTCAGTCTACTTTATGTTATACTTCCTGGAATTTAGAATAACAAGTGCCTGGCATTGTGTACAGATCTTTCTGTCTAGTCTGAGCTTTAACCACTATCCTCACAATAGTAGACTCCCTCGTAGTCAGGATTTTCATAAGCTTATCATAGCTTTTTTTAAAAAAATCTTTTCATTTCCTGCAGGTTCTTGAGTACTGAGTTAATTGGTGTTTTCTTGGGTTGTTTTGTTTCTTTTGAATGCATGTGTTGAGTTGTTCCTCATTTTTCCTTTGGTTTCTTTCACTCAAGTTCTTACTTATAGTGCGGAAAAACCAATTCTTCTTTCTCAAGATAGTCAAGGTGAACATTATTTATTCCAAAACAATTCCAGTAATATTTAAACACCTTCAGAAATTTCGAGAAGATGGCAGAGGAGAATCTGGTGGCTAAACAAGCTCTTGCATAGAAAGCAGTTCTAATGTTCCAATGAACAGTCCTAGGCACACCAAGTGTGCCATCACAGTACAGAGAGTTTGGGCAGAGTGGGAAAATCCAGGTAAGGAGACAGATCTGAGCATTTTCCAGCAGCCATGGCTGAGGTTGCTGTGGCGACTGTGGTGCCATCCATAGCCGCCATAACTACAACCCAGAGAGTCTGGGATAAATGTGCCAGATGCAGAGGGCAAGCAGATTTTACTCTACACGAGCAAGAACTGACAAGTAGCAGATATCTTCATCCTGCAGATAGCAGACCAGAGGCTACCCAGGAACCCACACTCCAGTGTGAGTACAAAACTGACATCCTCTCTCCTTCTCAAAGGGAGCAGAGGAGGGAAGGACACCCCTCCCCCCAACACCGGAGATATCCACCTTTGATGTAGACAAAAGCCTGGCTAAGTAGCTAGATCCAACTCAGTTCTTTGATGAAAACAAAAGAGTCATTTAGCGAGTCACAAGTACCTACCCTGACCTGCCATTCTCAACTCCACCCATGGGAAAGTCACCAAAACAAGGCAGAGAAAGCTACACCCACGAAGAGTGGCCTTCTTCACTGGGTAAACAGAGCCAGAGGCTGCCGTTCCCTACAACAGCCCTGACAATCAATTGAAATTCATTAAACATAAACCCTGAGAATGGCTCCAGGCTGGGCTCTGTGAATGTCTCAGAAGCTAGCCCCTCAGGGAAGCTACTGTTTGCTGAAAGGCCTCAACTTTACCCAGAACCCAGCCTTATCACAGCAACTCCAAACTAGAGGAAACAGCCACCTCCCTCTTTTGTGATACTCAAAGCAGATCTCCCTCCCACTGAACTAGCCTGGGAGGCGATCACAAATTCTGGGTAAATAAACAGAATTTTTTCTGCCTGCCCAAACAAACTGACTTAAGAAACCATTCAAGCCACAGAAAACCAAACACCACAAGCAAACCAGAGACTCCACCAAGAGACTGATTACTGACACAAGGGAGATACAGGATCTTCCCATCAACCCCCCAAAAACAAAATCAAAGAAGTCTTTTTTGGTATCTTTTTAAATTTTTACTTTTTAATTATAAAAATTGTTTTCATTAATCTTTTTTTTCTTCCTCTTATAACTTTTATTTTAGGTGTATGTGTGTGTGTGTGTGTGTGTGCTTTTTTAAAAAAAAGTTTACTGACATGTTGGTCTTTTTTGTTCTTTCTTTCTCATTCGTTTTACTTTTTCATCTTTTGTTCTTTTTGCATGAATTATTTGTTGTTCTGTTCACCTCCTATATACCTGTCATTGATTATAAGACCTTATCCCCAATTGTGTACATTCTTAATCCAAATATGTATTACTCAATTCAAAACCTCTTAGGATTAAATTCCTTAATAGCAGTATTATTTATTTATACCTATAAATTATTTTAAGTATTTTTATTTTTTAGTTTTTCAGGTCTCCTTTCTATCCCTCCCCTCCTCTCATCCCCGTTCATCTCTCAATTTTACTTCTTGAAATTTTCATTACTTTTAAGAGTTTCACTTTTTAAATTTAAATATTTGTATTTCCTTTTTTGCTTGTCTCTTATTTAATTTTTTTTCTTCTCTCTTTTCTATCATTCTTTCCAATCCATTTCCCTCTGTGAGATTAGGACTTGGTTAATTTCACTCTCCTTTTACCTTTCCACATCCCTCTAACCCTGTTTTCCCCACCTTTCTCCCTAAACATAACAATTTCTGGTTTTTCAAATTATTCTTTGGTATTCTTAGCCCATTAAAACATAGTTATTTAATGTTGAATGGACTGTATCTGTTGAACTAGATTGCATCTTCAAACATTTGACTATGCAATTACAGGGCTTTGGTTGATGCTTGCCTTAAAATGGTGTTCTAGCACAAAACTGGCATTACTTTCATCCCAAATGGGCAGAACAAGCATGAAAAACACAAGGAAAATGGCAAGTCCGGGTATCTCAATTCCCATTCAAGATAATCAGGTGACAGAACAGATAATGAATAATCCAGATGAGAGTTCCCAAAAAGCTCTACAAACACTACTGGTAAACATGGTGAATGAAAAGATTGAAACCCTGCAAAGGACTCAGTGTCAACTTGTTAGGGAGAGAGAGGAGGCAAACCAAAGATCAAAACAGGAAGCTCATGGGCTTGAGAAAGCTACTCAAAGATTGATACTGGTATTGCATGAGCAGGTTGAGAATACTCAAAGAGAAATAAAGGAATTGTGTGAGCAGGCTGAGATCAGTCAAAGAGAACTACAGAAGTTACATGAACGTGAGAAATCTAATCAAAGAGTAATACAAGAATTGCAAGAGCTGGATGAGCATAGACAAAGATCAATAGAGCCATTCATGGAATCCATAAACAGTCACCTGAAAGGAGTCAGGGAGACCACAAAGGGAATGCTGAATGGAGCCCAACAGAAGGAATGGGAGTCCAAGGAAACCATAAGCAATCAACTAAGTGATTTGAGAGTAAACACTGAACACCAAATTAAGGAAGTAAAGAATTTCATACAAGATCTAAAACACAGCTCCAACAAAGAATTTGAAGCCATAACAGCCGACCAATTAAAAGGAAAAGAAATGAAAAATAAAGTCTTGACAGTAGGTTAGCCTATGCAGAAGATTGAATCTCCGGCATTGAAGACAGCCTAGGTATTATAGAGAAAAAACATACAACTATCCAAGACAAATTCAAGAAAGATGATAGATCTATTCAACATTTGAAAGACACCATCAGAAGGCCTTATCTGAGGGAAATGGGTGTAGAGGAGCACAAAGAGACAGAAGGTAATGGTATAGAAAATGTGTTCAACAGGATCCCAGCAGAGAACTTCCCAACAAGCAAAAAGATAGGCATATTCAGATACAAGAAGCTTTTAAAACTCTAAATAGACCAGACAAGAACAGGACTTCCCATCATCCAACTAATTATAAGCCACACAGGATCAATTCAGACCAAGGAAAAGATCCTTAAAGCTGTCAAGGAGCAAAGATCAGTCACCTATAAAGGAAAACCAATTAGAATCACCTCAGATTTCTCAAAAGAGACAATTAAAGCAAGAAGAACCTGGAATGGTGTATGCCATGCTCTAAAGAGAAACAACTATCAACCAAAAATAGTGTACCCAGCTAAACTCTCCTTCATAATTGAAGGTCTAATAAAAATCTTCCATAGCAAAGAAAAACAAACAATATATCTCCACCAAATCAGCTCTACAAAAGATACTTAAAGATGTCCTAAACATAGAAAAACAACAAGACCACAATAAAGGCCAAGAAACCACATACAAACAGAATCCAAGAACCATAGAAAGAATCCAGAAGGCGCAGCACCCAAGAAGGTGGATAAAATGGCAGGAGCACCCAAATACCTCTCAGTCCTCTCTCTCAATATTAGGGGATGTAACTCTCCAATTAAGTGACGTAGACTGTCTAGTTGGTTTAAAATGCAAGATTCTTCTATCTTCTACCTTCAGGAATCACAACTTGCCTATAAAAATCAAACACATTTTGAAAGTGAAAGGCTGGAACAAAATCTACCAAGCAAACGGCCCCCCAAAACAGGCAGGAGTTGCAATCCTAATATCAGATAAAATAGACTTCAAATTAACATTATTGAGGAGAGATAAAGAAGGTTACTACATACTAATATCTCTTTCAGGAGGATATTAAAATTCTAAATATTTGCCAAACAATTGTGCACCCAAATTTATCCAAGAAATACTACTTTAAATCTCACATAGATCCAACGACATTAATTGTTGGGGACTTTAACAAACCGCTATCCCCACTAAATAGATCAACTCGGCAAAAACTCAACAGAGAAACCGCAGATCTCAACAAGTGCATACATCAACTGATTTAGCAGACATCTAGCAAATATTCATCCAGTAGCATCAGAGTACACTTTTTACTCAGCAGCACATGGAACATTTTCCAAATCAAACTTGTCAAAATTCAGAAACATTGAATTCATATCTTGCATTCTATCAGACCAAAAGGGAATAAAATTAGAACTCAACACAAAAAGCCACCAAAGAAAGTCCAGTAAAAGATGGAGACTGAAAAACACTCTGTTCAAACATCAGTGAGTCATGGAAGAGCTTAGAATCGAAGTTCAAATGTTCATATTATTCAACAAAAACTAGCACAGAGATTTTCTGCTCCTCTGGGACACAGAAAAGGCAAGATTTAGAGGCAAGTTTATAGCTCTGAGTTCCTATAAAAACAAATTAGAGAGACATGGAACCAACAATTTAATGAGATCTGACACTCCTTGAAAAAGAGAATCAAGATAAACCCCAATCCAGTTGATGGAAAGAAAGAATTAAAATTCAATCAGAATTAAATGAATTAGAATCCAAAAAACCCATATGAAGAATCAACAAAATGAGAAGGTTCTTCAAAAAAATTAACAAAATTGACAGACCCTTAAAAAAGAAAAAGAAGAGAACACACCCAAATTAATAAACTCAGAGATGAGAATGGAAACATCACTACAAAAACAACCAAGATTTAGAACATTATAAAGGAATACTGCTCAAAACTTTATGCTAATATGTTTGAGAACTTGGCAGAAATGGACATTTTCCTGGCAAATATTGACATGCAGAAACTAAGATGAGTTAAACCATCTTAACAGGCCCATATCAAGCATTGAAATAGAAAGAGCAATAAGAGAACTCCCATCTAAGAAAAACCCAGGAATAGATGGTTATACAGCAGAATTCTACAAGGTCTTCAAAGCAGAGCTCACACCAATAGTCCTCCAACTCTTCAATGAAATTGAAAGAGAAAGTTCACTACCGAACTCCTTCTATGAAGCCATCATAACTCTCATCCCCAAACCCTCATCAAAGAAAAAGCACTATAGACCCATTTCTTTGATGAACATTGATGCAAAGCCTCTCACCAAAATTTTAGCTAATCAACTTACAATTCATCCAAAAAATCATACACCATGAGCAAACAGTATTCATTTCAGGGATGCAAAGCTGCTTCAATATGCACAAATCAATTAACATAATTCATCACATCATCAAGACCAAGTATAAGAACCACATGGTTATCTCAATAGTTGCAGAAAAAGACTTTGACAAGATCCAACACCCCTTTATGGTGAAGGTCCTGGAAAAATTAGGAATCTATGGAACATTCCTCAATACAATAAAGGTTGTGTATGACAAAACTACAGAAAGCATTATACTCAATGGTGAAAATTTAAAGCTATTCCCTTTAAACTCTGGAACGAGACAAGGAGGCCCACTCTCTCTACTGCTCTTCAGTGCAAACATAAAGAGGAACCCAATAGGGAAAGAAGAAGTATAGCTTTCCCTCTTGGCAGATGACATGATCTTGTATTTAAAGACCCCGCTCCCAACTTACTCAAGGTTACTCAAAACTTGGGCAAACTAGAAGGGTATGAAATTAACCCTCAAAAATCAATGGCTTTTCTGTATGCCAACAATGAGAAAATTGTGGCTGAAATTAGGAAAGCAACTCCATTTGTAATAGCCCCACAAAAAAATAAAATACCTACGAATTAACTTAATCAAAGGAGTGAAGGACCTCTATGATGAAAACTTTAAATACCTGAAAAAGGAAATCAAAACAAACTTAGAAAGTGGAAAAACTCCCATGTTCCTAGATTGGAAAGATCAAATCGTGATAATGGCAATACTTCCCAATGGTATCTACAAATTGAATGTGATACCTATCAATATTCCAACCTCACTCTTCAAGGACATAGGAAAGGCAATCCAAAAATTCATATGGAACAATAAAAGACCCTGAATAGCAAAAACGATCCTTAACAGAAAGAACAGTGTAGGAGGAAAATAAGTACCAAATTTCAAACTCTTCTACAAAGCCATAGTAAGCAAAACAGCTTGGTGCTGGCACAAGAACAGACCTCAGGACAAATGGAATAGAATTGAAATGAACTTAAAGACCTACATCCATCTAATCTTTGATAAGATAGCTGAAAAAAATAGAATGGAAGAAAGACAGCCTCTTCAGTAAGTGGTACTCTCAAAATTGGTTAACTACTTGTAGAAAAATAAATCTAGATCCTTATATATCACCCTGTAGCAGAATCAACTCCAAATGGATCAAAGACCTCACAATATGAAGACACTCTGAAAACATTACAGGATGGAATAGGAGAAACCCTAGATCTCCTTGGTACAGGCCGAAAATTGCTTAATATATACCCAGAAACAAAACAAATCATAGAAAGGTTGACAAATGGAACTGCATGAAATTGCAGAGCTTTTATATGGCAAAGGACATAACTCGCAAGATCCATAGAAAGTCCACAAATTGGGAGAAGATCTTCACTAGCCATACAATGGACAAGGGTCTTATATCTAAAATATATCTGGAACTCCAAAAAATTAAATCCCCCAAAAACAAATCCTAAAAGAATCAACAGCCCAATAAATAAGTGATCTAAAGGCTTAAAGAGAAACTACTCTGAAGAGGAAGGAAAGATGGCCAATAGACACATGAAGAAATGCTCAACCTCCCTAGCTATAAAAATTGCAAATCAAAACAACATTGAGATACCACCTCACCCCAGTTAGAATGGCTATAATCAAGAACTCTAATAACAACAGATGCAGGAGGAGATGTTGATAGGGGAACCCTACTGCATTGTTGGTGGTATTGTAAACTTGTTCAACCACCTTGGAAAGGGTATGGAGGTTCCTCAAAAGACTTCATATGGAGCTTCCCTATGACCCAGCAATCACACTTTTGGGCATTTACGCAAATGATCACAAAGAAGACCACACTAAAGTTCCCAGCACAACTATGTTTATGGCAACATTATTTACCATAGCTAAGCCTGGAACCAACCCACATGCCCCTCCATAGATGAATGGATCAATAAATTGTGGTATATATACACAATGGAATTTTTTGCCTCCATCAGAAAGAATGACATTGCCCCATTGTTAGGAAAATGAAAGTCTTGGGAAAAATTATATTAAGTGAAGTAAGCCAAGCCCAAGTACACTTAGGCCCCATGGTTTCCCTTATTGGTAATAAATAGGATATGTCTGAGACAAGCAGAAAAGGTAAGATTCGTTGATGTTAGGTGAAATGTACCCCAAGATAAGCATTCAAATATTTTTTCTTTCATGCGATTGTTTCTAACATATTTATAAGATGAATTTTTGTTGCTTTGTATGTCCCTTCCCCACCATAAAGCTCCTGTTTTCACTGTATTATATGTTGGTATAGTTTGTGGAGGGGAAGGGAAAAAACAAATCTTTTAAAAAAAAGGATAGAGTTGGATCCATTGTAACAATGAGATATACAAGATGTTTTGTCGAAAAATGAACTTTAAAATTTTCGCAAGGTGGGGCATAATCGGGGGGAGGGGCAGGAGGGATGAGATGGAAAGTGATAGGAAGTGGAAACAAAAGAGGAGGCAACAATGCTTGATAAGAAATGTACTCATTATCTTGCCCATGTAATTGAAACTCTTCTGTATGGTATTTTCAGAATAATAAAAAAAAACCTTCATACCTATTAATGGTATACGAATTCTATGTGTTTAGAAGGGTCTTTTTATCTTCACAGCCGTTTTTGGCATACACAGACATATCATGGATTATATGAAGATAATAAATTTCCAGACGCTTGCCAGGAGGAGTAAAACCTACAGTTTATTTTTTTCCAGATGCTTCCCATTTCATGAAAGAAATATGCTGCTTGATGTATGATTTCACAAAATTATATTGCTAGAAAGAACTTAAACAATCATCTAACATTACAGAGATCAGGGAGATGAATTGATCTCTTGAATAATTTACTTTTGGGTCAAATAGAGCAGGCGGCCAAAAAGAGAGTAGACTTTAGAGAAACATGATGAGTTGTATGTAAATAGGTGCTTAGCTGATTTTGTTCATTTGTGAACTAATACAGGGAAATAAAGTACAGCAAGGTAAAAAAAAAAAAAACAAATAAAGAACTCTGCATTGAAATACTCATTTGTGTGTGTGTGTGTGCGCACACGTGACTGTACACACACATGAATGTTCATGTGCTCATGCATGCATTCATCATTCCTGCTCTAAGCATCTGTGCCCAAGGTAGTGGTCTACCACTTGAGCCACTGCTGCACTTCTGGTTTTTTGGAGATAATCACATGTTTTTTCATGATTGTACTGGCTTTGAAAAGTGGTTTTCAGATCTCGGCCTCCAGAGTAGCTAGCTAAGCTGATTCACCCTCTGAGTAGCTCGCTAAAATTCTGTTTGTCCTCTATGCTTCATTGCTTTCTTATTCTTTTTCTGAGGTAATCACAAACCTGTCATATAAATGTCTAATTGCTTTAAAAATACTGTTACTGTTTGGCACCAGGGGCTCCAATCTGTACTCTTAACTACATAGGAGGCTTGAGAACAGAAACCAGGCCAAATTTTAGGGGAGTTCCTTCTCAATCTATAGCTGGGTGCATTGGATCATTTCCACCATCGTGCACTATCTAGAGACTAAGATTGGAAGGACTGCAGGATCCAGGAAGCTAGACAAGTTGGTGTGCAACTCTGATGCCATTGATGATGGGAAACTTAAAAGGACAGATCAGGTGCATGTTCTTGTGGAAAGGGAACCCTTATCCTAAAATTAACCACTGATATAATGCCAGCCTAGCAAGAACAATACCCCAATTTGAAATCCTCACAATTTTCCAAAACCAAAATAAATACATACATTAACATCCCAAAACTTAGTACAATCTGTTTTTTGCTCTAATATCATCTTTATCTGATTATCGTATGACATGGCAGAATAGTTTCTTCATTAAACTTATGATATATTTTAAAAGAACTAGAAAATTCTTTCTCACTTATTAAGTGCAAACGAATGGTATATTACCTCTTTTCTTACATATTTGACTGCCACTAAAAATCCATTCAATGATTAGTATAGTAATATATTCTGATTTATTACTTTATTTGTAACAGTTGTTAAACATGTTGCTTTTCTGCTGAAGTATACGTATTTAAATAGTCATAACACAGGGTGCTATATGCTGAGTCCTGGGAAAGACTGCTACGTGCTGAGTTTTTCAAAGCATGCCACGCACTGAGTCCTATACACAGCGTGCTATGGACTCCCTCCTTCAAAGGGTGCTGTGTGCTGAGTCATCCCAAAGGCTACTATATGCTAAGTCCTTCAAAGGACACATTGTGCTGACTCTTTTTCTTAGTGTGCTTTGTGCTGTTTTTTGAAGTATGCTGTGTGCTGAGTCATCTCAAAGGGTGCTATGTTCTGAGTCCTTGAGAGGTAGTTTTCCCCAACAATCTCTCTCAGTCTCTCAGTCTCTCTCTCTCTGTCTCTCTCTCTAACTGGGTCACTGTGCACGTTCTTGATATGTGGAGTGGAGAGGCTTGGAGGAGTCTCCTCTAGTGGTGGGGCTGAGGGGAGATTCGATCCCCTGAGCAAGTGCTAGGGTTGGCGGGGATTGCAGAGCTGAGCTGAGGCTGTAATTACCGTGGCCTGGAAGGCTTAGGGCCCAGTCAGGGCTGCTCTTGTGTGCAAGGGTAGGGGGCAGAGCCAAGGGGAAGAGGGGACTGGGCAGAGGTGAGGAGGAGCCAGGGTCCCGGGGCCTCACTGTGTAGTCAGCTGTGGCCAGGGTCTCCCAGGGGTAGGTGTACATGCGCAGAGGATGTGAGGCGGCCTGCAAGAGGAGTAGAATTAGAGAGAGAGAGCAGAGAAGATCAAGGATAGGCACGAGGGTAAGTGGCTTCACATGCTCTCTTCGTGGATCAATAGAAAAATAGCCAAAATGAGAATAAAGGAAACAAATGTACAGCCAAGAAGAATATAGTTAGAATAAAGGTAGAGGCAATAAAGGTGCAGCCAAGTATATAGGAAGCCTTGAACCAACACCCCCTTCCTGCAAGCATGCTTCCATGAAGCTTATGCTTTGTCTGGTGTGATCTCTCATGCAGATTCAGCAGGAGGTATCATGGCATTTCTTCCTTTTTTATTTTTTAATTGAAGCTCATGAATGTCTTGGTGCACAGAAGACATAAATCTAAAGATCATCCGGAAAATGACTGGAAATATAAGAATAAGAATTGGGAGAATTGATCTGACAATGGTAATTATAATTATTACATTAATCCAATCCAGAGGATTGAGGGCCTCCACCTTATGCTTAAATAATGCTGCCAAAGACTGTAAACTTTTTACATCTAAATGAGCTTTACTAACTGCTGTAATTTTATCCTGTAAGCCTCCATAACATGAGAGATTTCTTTATCTCTCCAGACTGCTAACCAATGATTTTTGGTGGCATTCCAATTAAAAGAAATGTTATATTTTAGAACAGCAACACAGATATATTTAAAACTAGCATGACATTTAACTGAGAGTTGTGTTTTTAAATTTTTAACTTCCTGACCTATAGCCAGAACCACTTCCTCCAGAGCATTTATTTTCATTTCTAACTTTTTATCTATAATTTGTTGTTCTGCTAGGGCTAATGAAACATATTTGTTTAAATCAGTAACAAAATGATCAGTGTTTACTTCATTTACTAAGGCTGCTGTAGAAATTGCTAAAGAGCTAATTATTGTTAATAAAGCACTTATTCCTAAAATCAAGGCCGCAACAAAGCATTTTGGCTGAAACACAATATACAGAATTTTCAGCATTTGTAAAGCAGAATTTTTAAACTAAGGGTCATTTTATAGATCTACACATAACATTACATATGAACGTCTTTTTAAAATAACAAATCCAGAATATGTTTTATCCAGAGAAGAAGTAAGACAATTAGTAAAAATATAATCCTTACAGCTAATATAATAAGATTTTCCTTGATTAATAATGATTAAATTATCTAGTTTTCTAGCTAAAATTCCCATAGGATAATCTACACATGCTCTTACCCCAATTGCAGTACTCTTAGTTTCTTTGGGCTTTTTCAGTAAAATCATGTTTGTTGCTGCAAAAAGTCTAAACAAATACAGATGAATGCCCATTTTATTGTGAAAGGGAGGGTGACTCACCAAAACGGAAGCCACCCACGCTGGAGTGAGCCAACTTTTCAGGGGTTCCTCGTGCCTATCAGGAGCATAGCCATTAAACTTTCCTGAATTATGTTTTAAGTAGGTGGCATAATCATAATCGGGGTTAGTAATGGAAAAATCAATAATACTATCTGGTGCCCCAAAGGGTTGTAAAAAGAGGCCTTTTGAAATCCACATTCTCACCATTTCGGTGAGGTAATTAATACATCCCCAAACTGATCTTTGTCATGATATTTTTGTAGGCAGTTATCTAAATGTATATTCCTCTTGGGAATGAAAAAGGATTCGTTATAAGTATGAAAATCTAATGTCATGGCAATTTCCCACATCAATCTTTTTTTGAACTTTTTATCATTGGACTGATCAAGGGTATCAGTCAAAAAAGTTCTATAGTTTATAGGCAAACACCTGTGGAGATTTTCTCCTGATACCGTTATGCAAATTGGAGTGGTATCTGTCATTCCTTCATAATTAATTGTTTGAGAAGTCATATGAAAATTAGAATAGTCCTCCAAATCCAGTAACAGGTCACTATTATTTGTCATTACTTGTATTATATCCTCATCCCCCCACCCCATCCTACAGGTGTAGAAGAGGAGGATTAGGAACATATGTCCAGTATTGTTCTGCTGAAACAGACACTGCCTGCACAGCAATAATGGCAAGCATAGCAAGAAACGTATTTTCAACAGTGATAGTCTTTCCTGTAGAAACAACAATCTCCTCCGCAGAATGGGTGAGCTTCTTAATTTATTCCCAGGTTGGTGGTTGGGCTTCTTTTGTTGTCTTCGCCTGTTGAGGAGAAAGGTGAAGACTTTTGAGCTTTGCCATCGCTTTCTTCATTTGCATCTTCTGTTTTGTTTTTTTTTTTTCCTGGGTTTCTCTTATTTTTGTAGGGCACACAAGTCGGTTGCGATTCCAGATGGGTGACTCGGCTCCTGTGGAAACACACATGTATACCCTCTTCCCGAGGTGATTAATACATCAGGTGCCTGTGAGCAAATCTTTCCTTTTAACTTTTGGCTGAACTTTAAATCCAATTTCGCTCCAATGTTTTTGCATAAGTGTAAGATTTTGTTGATTAGTATTAAGGTGATTAATTATAAATAAAGCATGATGGTTTCTCTAGTTAATAAGTTAGCCATCATATTTCCAAATGAAAGATGACCTGGTAAATTTGTATGTCTCTTATGTTTTCTATAAATAATTTTTCTTTTCTAAGTTGAATTAATTTTTGTAACTGTTGTAACAAGTCTATAATTTTTGATTGTCCTGATAAAAGAGCTGTCTCTATGGTAGGAAATAAGTTAACCACATGCTTAGAGTCTGTGTAAATGTTATGCTGCTGGGGAAATATGGTTAAAGCTAAAATTACAGCAATAATTTCCGCCTGTTGCTCTGAAATGTCAGATCCCTTTTAATAATAGGGAAGTGGTCTGGAATGTATACAACCGAAGTTCCATTTGAGAACCCATCAGTAAAAACTGTTAGAGCTCCTTCGAAAAGTGTTGTTACCACTAATGGAAATATGGTTTTTCCCTCTTCCACAAATTTTAATGAAAGATGTGGAGGAACATGAAATTTTATTTGTCCTGTATAATTTAGTAATGCTAATTTCCAATTCTCATCATTCTGTAATAATATTTTAATTGTTTTTTATTACAAGTTATAATTATTTTATACATTTCTTTCTAAAGTAACTCTCAGGATCTACTCCTTGCCTTGACAATGAGTTGGCTGCACAAATATACATAAGAAGCTATCATTCTTGTCTGACTGTGAGGCAAGTGAAGCCATTCCAGGACTCCATCTTGCCATAAACATCTTATATAAGATGTCTTTAATATTATAATATCCCAGTCTTTATTATAGTCCAATTGGACCACTTTTGCTTGTAACTTTTCTTCCACCAATGAAATTTTTCTAACATTATTGGAGTGAATTGTCTCTTAGATTTAGGATTAGAATCCCCTTTTCAGGCTTCAAACAATGGGTGTAATTCTCCTGTGGTAATTTTCAAGTAGGGTCTAACCCAATTTATGTTTCCTAGTAATTTTTGAAAATCATTTAATGTTTTTAATTTATCTAGCCTAATACTCATTTTTGTGACATGATGTATTATTTTTCCTAAATAATTTAAAGGTTTATTATGTTGAATTTTATCTGGAAAATATGCAAACCAAAGTTGGTTAATTGCTCAATGGTTAATTGTTAAAATTTGTTCTGTTAAATGTTTACTTTCAGCAGCTATTAAAATATCGTCCATATAATGAATTTATATAAGCATTAGAAAACTCTTCCCTAGTTTTTTGTAAAGCTTTATCCACAAATTTTTGACACAATGTACGGGAATTTTTCATGCCTTGTGGCAAGTTCTTCCACTGATATCTCTGCCGGGGCCTTTTCAAATTACATGAGGGCACATGAAATGCAAAACTTTGAAAATCATTAGGATCCGATTTTATTGTTTAAGAATCCTGAAAATAAATGATTATTATATAATGTCCTTTAGGAACAGCCACAGGAAATGGAAGTCTTGGCTGAAGAGCCCCCATGTCATACATGGTGTTATTAATGGCTCTGAGGTCTTGTAACAACATCCATTACCCAGATTTCTTTTTAATTACAAAAATTGGAGTATTCCAAGGGCTATTGGATTCCTCTAAATATCCTTTCTGTATTTGCTCATTTACCAATTGTCCTACAGCCTGTATCTTCTCTTGAGTTAGGGACCACTGATCAACCCACACAGGCTGATCATTTTTCCATGATATTGCATCAGCAAACTTCTCATCAGCGGCCCCTATGAAAAATTTTGTACAGTAAAGGAATCTGCAGTAACGAATTTTAGTTCAATGTTTTGCAAAATGTCTCTGCCCCATAATGTAAGGGCAAAGAAGATATAATATAAGGTTGAAAGTTCCAAATCTATTTTCACACTCCCACTTTAAAATTTTTGAACTTTGAGCAACATTGTTAGCCATACCCAACCCCATTAATGTAGATTCTGTCTTCATAATTGGCCAGGATGAGGGCCAGTCTTTTCCTGAAATACATGTTGGATCTGCCCCTGTGTCCAAGAGACCTTTAATAGGCTTTCTATCCACTTTTATAGTTTTCATGGGTCAATCCTTAGAAATAGATTGTACCCAGGCCACAGTTTCTGTGGAACTGAAACCTCCTGTACCTCGATCTTGTTTTAGGATTTGATTTGGAAGATGGACATAATTTAAAATTAAGATTTGAGCTAATCTTTGATCCATATGTATTTGCATATTTTTAAAAGACCTTACGGTTACGTTAATTTCCCCTTGGTAATCTTCATCAACTACTCCGGGTAATACCTCAAAGTTTTATTATAATTTGAGCTTCTACCATTTATCAAGCCCACAGTTCCTTCAATTACAGAACCATAAACTTGAGTTTCTATTAGCTGAACATCATGCATGATAGAGATGATGTAATCTCTTTTTGCTGCCAGATCAAACCCTGCACTTCCTGGAGTAGCTCTTGGCAAATCCCATACTGTAAATGGAGGAGACAAGGGATTTAATGGAACTGATCCCTTAGGGGATTTTTGTGTAACCGTAGGTGTTTCCCCTCTTTCATTTAAGGGGCAGAGGTAGCACCCCTCTTCTTGTTTTTTGTCTCCTTTCTTCTGCTATTAGGAGAATTCTATCCTTATGATATTTTGATCTACACTCATTTTTCCAATGATTGCCTTTCTTTCATCGTGGACAAAGTCCAGGCACTTTATCCTTTTTATTGTTACTAGGTTTATTTTGCTTTTCTTGAAAATCTTTACTCATGTGTTCTGACTGGCCATATGAGAAACAGACCCAATTTCTGGCCTGAGGTCGTGTCTTATGTAATTTTTGTTCATAAGAACCGAATGGTTCTCCTTTCATTGCTGCAGCATATGCCATTCCTTGAGTGACTGCTGGTGAGGCATCTATGCATGCTTTAACATTATCTTGCAATGATCCGGTCAGTAATTGTAAAGTAGTTAATACATAACTTTTCATACTTGTTACCTCCTCCCTCATTTTTCTCACAGTCTTCCTTCTCCTCAATACCTCTCACAAGTTGATATGTACATTTCTCATATATTGTCTTGTGAGCATTGCTATTCAATTGGTTTGCCCTTTTGTCTTTTTTCTCACCATTTTGTTTTTCCTCTTCCATTCCCTAATTAAGGTAAATGTATACACAAAATACAGGGTACCAAAATCAGGGGGATAAACCATAGGGAGAAAACCCAAAACAAAATAGAAATCATATACTACCTTAAAAACAGCAACCGCAAAAAGAAAAAAAGCCTCTGTTTTCATATCTTGGAGTTCAATTTGCTCTGCATCAGCTTATATGTTAATATATATGCATAACAAAGCCACTGGAAAAGAATCGTTGCATGGACACTATGTCATGAAAACAAGGTTAACTGTTTCTGATGGTAAAGTTGGAATTGGGATTGGTGAATTCACGATTCTGATAAAGGAATTTCAAAAGAGTTTTACAATTATGACAGGTAAATTTTAATTCTTCAGCATTTTTAACAACTTAGCCTATTAAGAAATTTTAAAATTGCCTGGGAAAAGAGGCTTTCATGCAAAGAAATCCATGGAGACTTAGTGGAGAGAGAGCAATGTGGGTGAAGATGGCTCATTAAACAAACAAACAAACAAACCAATAAACCTCAGAAAACTTGCTGGAAATCATGTAGGTTCCCTTGAAAATGTCCTTACCCAGGAAATATATTTTCAGTTTGTGAAACAAGGTTGTAGTGGAATTTAAATTCAAAGTTCTTTAAAAAAAAAAAAAAAAGACATCAAAATTTGTGAATTGACCTTTAATTACCAAACTGTAATTCTCTGAAAAATATATTTTGAGTCAAAATATTTAGAGAGAAAGTGTCCTGAACAATGAAAGAATGTATTGGGTTTACATGTTTCTGTTTGTAATTCTTTCCACAATGTCTTGCACATGAAGCACTGAAACACAGAAAAAACATCTGATAGGATAATTCAAACCAATGATTTCACATTTCTAAGTGGCTCACAAAAAATAATATCCTTATTAAGATGAGATAGTGAACACTTCTCTTATTACATAAGCCAAAAATTTTTGGGATCAAAAAGAATTGAGGAAATGAAAAATGTAAGAAATCTCTTTTTAGAACCCGAGCTAAGCATATTGGCTTCAACAGTGGAGAGAGACCAAAACTTTTTGATATAGATTCTCTTAATATTTTAGCTACCTAAAGTTATTTTACAGAGCCTATTTGCCTCACTACAATAAAGAACAGATTGAATGAAGACATGAAAATAAATTACACATCCCAATGAGGCAACTTAAAAGAGTTTTAAATGAGAAACAATGAAGATGGAGCAATGGGGGAGGCCGTATATTCCTTCAGCTTCACTAAACTTGAAACCATGAAGCTGTGATTCTTTGGAAATCAGGAAAGAGCTAAGAGGAGGACATAGAAGTAGGACATAGAAGCATTGTCCTTTGTAACAGACACTGTCATCCAAGGTATGGATGATTTAACTCTATTCTCCTCGATACAACTTGTTGAACAAATGCAAGACCAAGAGAAAAATAATCTATTGAAATAATTTTGCAAAGAATAACTTCACTTTTCCTGATATTATATCTAAGAAGAGACTTAATAGAAAAGACAAAAAGTGGAGTATACTTTGGTTTCCTCTAAGCATCTTGTTACCAAAATATGTCTTTGATGTGAGAAACGATTGAACCCAAAAGTGGTGGAATACTTATTTTTGTTGGCAATTGAGACACAAGAAGACTTTCAAGGTTAAAAAAAAGAAAAAAGTATAGTCAAATATTTGTGATCACATCTTCTTGGACTGGTTTTTGGAGACAAAGTTTTACATTAGAGTTTGTCCTCATTAACATAGAAGTTGGGTATTCATGACAACCAAATTCAAGAGGGAAGTTTAATGGACTCGCTAGGAAAGTAAAAAGAAAACCACTAGAAAACCCAAAAGTGGTGCTGTAGCTCAAGAGTTAGAGTGCTTGCCTTGAGCTGAAGAGCACAGGGACAGCACACAGGCCCAGAGTTCCAGCACCATGACCAACAAAAACAAAAACAAAAAAAAGAAATCAAATTAGCAACAGAAATGAGAAAACCTTGATCATTCCTCTTATATAATGGGTGGGAGAAGAAGGGTAACAAGAAATCTAAAGGGTTCTACATCTATGGCCAGGCAAATGTGTTAGTCATGTTCTTGGTGATAAGGATTACAGGTGAAAATGATCAATTTAGGGGAAAAAACTCTGATAGTTCTAACGTTTATATTAAACAGATGTAAAGATTGATCTGTTTAGATATCATCAAAATATCCATGACCATGAATATGAAAAAGAATGATAAAAATTGGGGGCATTATTAAAGGGAAGAAGAAGAAAAAGTTATGACATAAGTGTAGCAATGTGAGCACCAGTGTGGACAAGATTGGAAGAACGACATAAGGAAACAAAAAAGTAATAGAAATAGATTTACAGAAGAAAAGAAAAGAAAGAATTTGCAGGAAGAAAAGGTCAAAACTCTTACAGAGACATTGAAGGAAATATGTTATTTGGATTTGAAAACTAAAAGGACATAGATAAGTTCAATACGAACAGTGTTTTGGTGAACTGGTAGAGATGTAATTCATATTGATGAAATTTTGAGATATGAATGTGAAGCCATAAAATTCTAGATCCATTAATTCAACAGATCCTTTTTATTTTAAATGTTGGGAACAAATGTTTTTATTCTGACCTTAGAAGAACTAATGAGCTCCAAGAAAATGTCTCTAAGAAGCCTTTCAATTCAAATATCACCGTTTGTCTCAAAATGCCTTAAATTCTACATCTTCTAATGTTGGCATAGAGTTACACTGTGGAACTTTTATCCTCAGAGAGTGAGTACTACCCTATTGGTTAACATGGACAAAGTACCTCCATAAATAGACTCGGTGTTTGCAAACAAGAAGTGGTAGCTGGACAATGTTCTTAGCAGTTTGTACAGATGAAATGGAAATAGAGCAATCAAAAGGAACATGCAAAAAAACAAAGGCACAAAATAGAATGTGCCAAGGAAATGCTGATGTACAATTTCAAATAATGTGCTCAGGTGTGAAGGTGTGTTCAAAATACAGCGTCAGACAATATACTTGTATACCTTGAGAAAAAACTGCATTAAACTATTCTGGGATTATCATACAAGTTGAAACCTGATACACTGACTCTCTAATCAGTCACAACATCATCAATTTAGGGAGTATTTTCCAAGAGCATACTGAGAAAAAGAGGGCTCATCACAATTAGTGTTCAGGTTGAAGTAACGACAATCACATAACGTTTCTTATAAGTTTTCATTTATTTTGGAGCATTAAAGTGGGAAAAAGCAAAGTAAATATTTTGCATGTATCTAAATTAAGTGGGACGAATTATATTGGTCTCTCTTTAACTTGGAAGTTATCGGTTATGTTTTTTTTATACTCTACGTTGGGACAATGATCTGCTTTCAGTTATTTTCTTCTCTTAACCTTCTTTTGCCCTTCCACTTAAAGAGACATACTTGAGCTTGCATTTCTAAATCCTTCAAAATTATCTGAATTTCTCCATACTTCTGTCAGCCTCCTATATCTTTCTCAAGGGAATATCTTCTTACTACCATTTTTTTTTATCCCATATGATATTGGATATCTTCCTGCCTAATTCAGTGCAAGATACACATTAGACTCATCCATATATCTCAACACTTGTACCACCATAAAATCCTATCCTACTTAGAAATCATGATTTTAGTATGTCTGGGGAGGTGACATCTGTCATTTTTGAATGACCATAATTGATACTTACATGCAAGCATGTTTTAAACCAATATGCCTCTCAGTAGATGAATGAATTGGCATGTCCATTGCGGTGCTGTGGGCTGTGGCAGGGACGAGGAAGAAAAATGGTTGGCTACCCTCAGTTATTAATCCTGGGTCCCGGGGCTGGCCAGATGGAGAGTTTCCCTGAATAGGGTAAGCATTTTTATAGGAATTCCTTTATTGTCTATTTTTTTATCTACACACTCTTGCCCAGTGCTTTACTTTTTATATTTAGGGCAAATTTCTGGTCCTCTCTTGTTAACATCAGTAGCCTTTTTACAGTTCTTCTTTATATGTCCCATTTGACCACATCCAAAACATTTTAGATTAGATGGTTTGTAAAGCATGCCAGTAGTGGGCATAGTTTCAGCAAACAACTGCAAATGCCGGGATTCGGATGTAATGTCTCTACACGCCCTTAAATATGTATTTACATCCCCAGATTCTTTAATAGGCAATAGGGCTCGTTTACAGTCCTCATTAGCATTCTAATAAGCCAACATGCCTAGTAGTTGTTGCAGTGCAGCCTCTCCCACAACAGTATGTTCCAAGGTCAGTGTCAATCGTGATAAAAATTCAACATAGGGTTTATTAAGTTTTTGAATTACTTTAGTCCAGGAGCCGTAATGCTCTCCTACCAGCCGAATCCTCCCCCATGCCTCAATACCTATGTCTCATAACTGCTCATGGATCTCTTCAGGAGAGTTCACTTGCATATGAGCATCTGCATATGGATTTGTTCCCCTCAACATAGGACAGGTTATGATCTGCAGGCGTGGATTATTGCTCTGTGCATTTTGTCTAGTTCTTTCTGTATATAACTCAGTAAACTACATTTGCCATTGTAGGTATTCAGGTTCCTTAAGCAAGGCTCTACAAAGCATTTTCCAATCCTCGGGAGCAAAATTATCGGGCAAGCCCATTAAGTAATTCCTTAACATAATGAGACTGAGGACCATAAGTCACTGATTGTTAAGTTTACCAATATCATCGACAGCAACACCCTCATATCTGGTTGGTTGAGCTATACCATTCATAGGAGGTGGTCAAATTACAGGATAAGGAAAAATAGGCATTTCTTCATCAAACTCACTGAGCCTTCTGTTTTGTAAAGGAGTGATGCGGTAAAAATTGCTTCCGCAAGCTGAGGAGAGGAAGGCTGTTTTACTTTCACCTTCTCAGATTATCCTTTCACTCTGCTAATTTCTAACTCCATATGTAGTAATCTTGATAAAATCAATTCCATTTGCTCAGACATTCTATTTACGCTTTCAGTTTGTTCATTTTCAGCTTTCTTTACCTCTTGTTTTTTCTCGTAATTGTGATGCAGCCTTATCTACTGCGTCCTTAACCTCCGAGTCCAATAGTAAACCTACAATAGAAGGCGCTGCCTCTTTCTTTAAGTCCGCTATTAATCTTTTCTCATTTAAAGCTTTAAAAAGGGTATGTAAAATAGCCCAAATGGACCAAAATCTAACAGGAATCCTTTCCCCTTCTCGAACATCTCTTTCTACAATACTTTACTCTTTTCCATTTATCAACATCTAATGCCCCATCAACGGGGAACCAAGGATTCCATTCCCTAACTACATTAATACACATTTCTATGTCAAAAGAAAAAATAGTTACACCATAAGCAGCAAGTAAATATTTTAGCATATGTAAGTACGGAGTAGACTTAACTTGTTCCATCACCCTGTAATTAAAAGTACTTACCTGAATATCCCTTCCTGTATTCAACACTGCAGGGTCCCTGTTTGTGTGCCAGTTGTCAACGTCTCAGGCATTGGGGTTCCTGGGTAAGGGTCGCAAAATCACGCGGATACAGGGGTTGCAGAGTGCAAACAGCAATTGCCACTGCATGCTGTGCTTTATTGTTAGTGGGTATTTAAAGACAAGCAAGTATTATCTTTGCCAAGATTTATTCAGGAGACATTCACACAAAGAATTTCAACAGATACAATTTTGCTTAAACTATGAGATAAGTCTTTGTATATTTTTATCTAAACTATTTAAAAGCAAGCTCAAACCATTTCCCTGTACTCTGGAAAATGCTTGACTAGCTGTTTGTCTATGCTTAAGTAAGCAGAAGAGCTACTTCCTCAGCTTTGAGACATGATAGCTTTGAGATAGTGAGAGAGAACATGTTCCCTCTCTAGGCCGGCATGCCAAGTGCTTTCCACATACACAAACACAGTCCTCAGATAATCCTGAGGCCGGAGCCAGCATCATTCTGCCCCTCCAACACAGACCCTGAGTCTTCACACAGATTGTCTCACCAACTCTTCTATTACTTTAAGCAAAAACAAAGCAAAGCAAAGCAAACAAAATAGACATTATCATTAATTAAGCTGCTATTAAAGATTCTAGGCACAATTATACTGTTAAATGATGTTAGTAAATATGTTTTGTAGATACTGATCTCACATGTGTCACAAAAATATCTATGGATTCATAACTAGAAACTCTGAAGTGTAAAGTATATTAATTAGGTGAGTTTCATTAGGTAGCCAATGAAGAGAACACCACAGGGTTTTCAGTCAGGTAAAGAAGTTTATTTACTGAACTGCTGCCTATGCCATACATGGTGGAAATGCATGTAAAAAAAATGGGGCGATCCAACCTCTGGCAAGGATGTATCTATGTGAAGAACCAGATGAGGTGTGGCCGTTTGGGGGAAACTCTGGCCACACTGGATCTGGATGTGACTTCAAGTTCTGGGACTCACTTCTGGTCAGATAGAAAGTGGGACAGAGGCTGACCAGGTTGTGACTTAACAGGATGGGGAGGTGGCTGCCTCCAGGTGTGCCAGATACTAGGCAACACATAAAGGGTTGAAACTTAGCCAAGAAGTGGCTGCATAGGGTCTGCATGACCTGGGGCAGACCTAACAACAAATACAGGTAGTACTTCTGACATATGACTCCTGACTCCAAACAATTCATTCTCAATCATGTTCTTAATTTCTTTCTTTCTTCCTTTCTTCCTTCCTTCCTTCCTTCCTTCCTTCCTTCCTTCCTTCCTTCCTTCCTTCCTTTCTTTCTTTTCTCCCTCCCCTCTCTCTTTTTTGTTTTATTGGTTGGTCGTAGGGTTTGAACTCTGGGCTTGGGCACTGTCCCTCAGATCTTGAGCTCAAGTCAAGCACTCTACTGCTTGAGCCACAGCACCACTTCTGGTTTTTGAGTGGTTTATTGGAGATATTGGTTTCACGGACTTTCCTGCCCAGGCTGGCTTTGAACTGCAATCTTCAGATCTCAGCGTACTGAGTAGCTAGGATTACAGGTGTGATCCACCAGCACCCAGCTCTTTCTCTATCTCTCCTCTCTTTCACTCACCCTCCCTCTCTCCCCTGCCTCAGCATTCTCAACTCTCAAATAATGAACACTTGCTGAGTTGAACTCACAGGCTGGGAGAGCAGCTCAATTGGCATATGTGAAATTTATTTAATGTTTCCTTCTACTTCTACCACAGGTCACTGGAATCAAATAATGAACACTCAGCAGCATGGCATCTCAAGCCGTTTTGAGGAGGAAAGCAAGCATGCTCACTTCATTCTGTGAGGTTCACACTGGGAAGGTGGGGCAGACTCCTCCCTCCTCTTGCTAAATCTCAGCCCAGATTCTGCATCCGTAGAGGTGACTGCCTCCAAGAGTCCCAGTTACTCAAGTGAAACAGTTACAAGGCAGAGACTTAGCTTCTTGTGGTGCTGAGATTAATGGCAGCATGATTCAACATGATCCACTAGTTTATTGAGATTGGGACTTCTTAAATTTTTGGTTAGGCTATGTTCAAATTGTGATCTATTTATTTCTGATTGCTGACCATGATTATAGATGTGAACCAGCACATGAGACCATTCAAAGTTCTTTATCCCACATGGAAGACATGAAGTTTTTTTTACCAAATGACATACAACTAGACAGACAGCAAAAGTAAGTCCTTAATTCTGGTCAAGATGTGTTGTTAATGTGAAACAAAATTACTTAGCAAAATATCTGACTACTGAGATTATACTTTCAAACTTACCCTACACTTTAATATCAAATCACTTATATTAGCCAATGATTCACTCAAATTACCTGTAATTATTTATGTCTGTCCTATCTTCTAGAAGGAGGGAGAACAGGAGCTCACAAAATTAACTAAAGTGGTAGAATTTGAGTGGATCACAGTTCTGAATAGGTCGAGGAAGGAAAGTATCAGCCATATCAACCTACTAGGTAGGGATATTGGAATGCAATCCTGATCCCTGCTTTTTGGACTGGGTGCAAAAATTGCTACTCTATGCGTAAAGTAACTTAAACTAGAAAGGAGTGGTGGAGTGACTCCAGTGGTGGAATACTTATATAGCAAACAACATCAAAACTCAAATCAACTTCCTAAAGATAAAATAAGACAAGGAAAGAAAGAACGACTCAAACTGAGCATGTGTTCATTGTAAAGATTTACACTAAATTATTGTAGTTATAAATGCCATCATTTATTTCTAGGAGCACACACATTTTATGTCAAGACTAAATGAAAAATTAACACCATATATATAAAGCTTTGGTAAAACACAGGTCTAGCTTACAATGGTGAACACTTAAGTTTGCATGTGCAGTGGTGTTGCAGGGTTGTTAAGGTTTATGGAAGTCCATCTTTTTGATGGACTTGACATGATGAAATTACCTAAACATACATAACCATACACTTCACTGGACAGATAGTGCTGATATATATATTGCACACACATGTATGCATTTATATAGTAAGTGACAGGTAAATAAAAATAAAAAAATATAATGAATAAATTTAGTGAACAGATAACTTTTCCAAAGTATTACTTTACCTGAACCAGTTCATTTCGTAGTCTCCAATGCTATATCACACTTACATGGCTGCTGATCCCCTACAGCTTTTTTATGAAATTGTTTTTTCTTTGTTTTACAGGTGAAAAGCCTGCCAATAAGTATACTTTCATGACATTCCTTTCTTTAGAAAATGCAAAGCACGTTGTGTTATCTGGCTCTTTATGTATCATCAATATAACTTTTTTTATAATTTCAAGTACATATTGTCTAAGATCTCACTTACTCTCTTCCAATAGTACCTATGGGAAGGAGAAAATGAAGGATTATTCTGTTACTTTGGGAGTTTTTGTTATTAATAACTGCAATGAATATGAAAATGAAACTCTGAAATTACTTAGAGAGGTAACTTGAAAGTTAAATTTCTACACACTTAGGTTACTCCCTCAACTAAAACACAGAACTTAAAATAAGTAACATTTTTAGCTGGGTGCCAGTGGCTCATGCCTGGAATCCTAGCTACTCAGGAGCTGAGATCTGAGGATAGTAATTCAAAGCTAGTCCTGGCAGGAAATCCATGACACTCTTACTTCAAATTAACCACCAGAAAACCAGAAGTAGCACTGTGGCTCAAGTGGTAACATGCTAGCCTTGATCTGACCAGCCAGGGACAGCGCCCAGACCCAGAATTCAAGCCCCTTGACCAAGAAAATTAAAAAGGAAAAGAAGGGAACAAAGTAATATTTTAACGCTAATGTGCGTATATACTCAAAATTTGTCTAGAAATAAAACTATAACAGCCCCTGGACTGGCCAAAAAGAGATTAAAGTGAAATTGCCTTCAATAATTCATTTAGACGATCTAAACTGAGGGCAGGCTACTGGAACTCACATCACTAATTGAAGAGGTAGAATTTGAGAGGATCACAGATCAGAACCAGTGTGCAAGGAAAGTAATAAGAGTCTCATATCATCCTAAAGGTTCGCATGTTGGAATGCATTTGCGATCCCCGCTACTTAGCAGACAGAGGTGAGGAACTTAGCCTGTGTTCAGCCCTCAGCAAAATGGATAACCTATGAACAAAGTAAATAAATCGAAAAAGGATTATTCTAATGGTAGAATACTTGTTCAGCAAACAAAATATTTAAATTCATACTCATTTCCTAAAAGAGGAAAGAAAAGGGAAGAAAGAAAGAAAGAAAGAAAGAAAGAAAGAAAGAAAGAAAGAAAGAAAGAAAGAAAGAAAGAAAGAAAGAAAGAAAGAAAGAAAGGAAAGAAAAGAAAAGAAAGAGAGGAAGAAAGAAAAGAAAAGAAAAGAAAGATAGAGAGTAAGAAAGAAAGGGAGGAAGAAAGAAAGGGAGGAAGAAAGAAAGGGAAAAGGAGAGGTATAAAGAAAAACCTCAGCATGCTTTAGATGTTAACAATGACCCTAATCATTTTAGCTATAAATGCCTTCATTTAATTCTGGGCAGAGACATTTTGTATCAAGCCTGAAAAAAAATATAGCATACCGCATACAAAACTTGGGTTAAATACAGGTCTGCCCTACACTGTTGGACCAATAGGAATGTATGTCTAGAGCTATTGCAGGTATGTTAAGGTGTGTGGGAGTTTATCATCCTGATGATCTTGCAATGATGAAATTGACTAACTACACAATTACCTTGACAGATCCCTGCTGAGACCTATATTATGTCACAGGTTAAAAAGGAACAATATATACAATGAAATATATTGAACAACCAGGTATTGTGTCCAAAATTATTTTTACCTGATTCAGTGTATCTTTACATTCTATATCACATGTACAAGTTTCTCATTCCCTTCTGTTTCATTATGTTGTCTTTCCTTGGTTTTGTTTTGTTTTCAGAACCGTGGTATAGGAGGAAATTTCCTATATTTTTGTCTTCTAGTCTTCAGAAAGTCTGCAGTTAAATATGCTTACGTTCCTTTCATTAGAAAATTTAAACCACATTGGGTAGGGTCTTTATCATGATTTTGTTATGATCTCAAATACGTTTTTATTTCTGACATTCTACCTGTATAATCTCACTTCAATCTTTTCCAAAGGGCACTTTAGTGGAAGTAGGAAATTCAAAGGGGTTTCTGGTAGAGAATTTCTGTTACTAAAAATTCTAGTACATAGTAAAGTAAGTAAGTCCAAAATTATTCATTAGAGAGATGATTTGAAAGTCATCTTTTTACATCTTAATACTCTTTCCTCAAATAAACCAGAGGATTTAAAATAACTTATATTTATAAGTTAATGGACACAAATGTGGACGAAAATTCTAGAAATAAAATGATCACTCATGAAACCTTACTGATGCTTCAAAGAATGCTTTCCAGTTAGAGGAATCATCTTCACACATTTTCACACAATGTGAATCTGCCTGTTAACAGAACCCCAAACTAGACTAAGGCATCTAATAGCTATCTAATTTTTGTTGTATTCTGTCAATACTTCTTTCTTATCATATGGACTAGTATGAATTCTGTGACCATTATAAAATCACTTTTGTAATAAATGTTCCTAGGTGGGAACTTCAAGGATGAGGTGGTGTGGGGTTTCTGGTGGAGCCCTGTCTGGTTCAAGGGAGGAGTTGGTATTGGCACAGCCTCTGTGGTAAAGCAGGGCAGGGTTTTGAGGGTGAAAGCCAGTCTGTGTAAGGCTTTGAGACAGCAGGGAGGGGACAGGAAAGAGTAGACTTGTTAGGAGCAGGATCTCTTGTGGAGTAGGTGGGACTTTAGGATGGAGACTGTTAGGTGGATGGGTTTTGAGTGGAAGAAGGCAAGGTCACTGGGGAAGAGGCTGTTTGGGGCAGAGCTTTGAAAAGGAAGAACAAGGCTACAGAGGAGGAGGTTACTTAGAGGAGGGGTTTTGGTGTAGCACTGTGAGCCCTGGTGTGATATGTAGGTTGAGGTTTCCCATAAGGCAGGGAAGATAATGAAGGCAAGAGGCTGACAAAAGGTGGGGATTCTGGTGCAGGAATGCAGAGCTATGAGGGAGAGGCTTTTCAAGGTCTGTGAGAGGGCAGAGTGGTGCTAGAAAGAAGTGGGCTAGTAAGGGGCGGGCCTTTGGGAAGTGTGTTATGGTGGAGGTGGGGTTTCTGGCAGAGCAGGATGTAGTAACAATGTATAGAGGAATTTTTTAGGACCAGAGCTTTGTGAGAGCAGAGATAGGATCCAGTGGACTACACTAGTTAGGACAGGGTTTCTGGTGTAGCCAGTTACCACTTCGAAAAGAGCAGTAAGTTTGGGTGGGGATTTCAGTGTTGCAAGGCAGGACATTAGACTTGGACAGGGTTTCCAGTGGGGCAAGGCAACTTTCAAAAAGGGATTATAAAGGGACAGGGATTTACAGTTGAGCCTGGTGAGGCTTCCAGAGGGAGGCCAACAGATGCAGTAGTTTGCAGTGGAGCAATGAGGGTATAGAGAGATGGGATAGTGTGGTGGGGGTTTTCTAGAACAGGTCAGGGCTTGGAGCCATGGGGTTAATTGGAAGAAGGACTTTGAGAAGGAGTGGAAGGTCTACAAAGGTGTAGAGTAATTATGGGCAGGGTTGAGTAGGGTGTGGCTCTGTGGGAGGAGCCAATAAGGGGAAGATTCATCACGGGAACAATGAAGCCATTGAGAGTGTAGATATGGGAGGTAGAGAGGCCTATAGTGAAGCAGGGCTGGCTTTCCAAGCAGGAGATGGGCTGTGTGAGAAGCTTCTGGTCAATTAAGACGGGGCTACAAGGGCAGTTATAGAGAGGTGGAGGGTTTTTGGTATAGCATGAAGGGAATTGTGGGAAGAGGTAGGTTTAGGGCTGGGCTTGAAAATTTCGGCTACTTAGACTAGTTATGGATCCAGTTTCTGATGAAACCAGGAGGGGTCGAGGGAGAAGTTTGGTTGGGAGTGGGGTATGAAAGGGACGGGAGGAGCTTGGAAGTAATAGAATATGGGAACAATGGGACTCTGAGGGAATAGAGTAGTTAGCTACAGGGTATCTGGTGGATGAAGTTAGGATTAGAGGGAGGAGCCCAATGTAGGCGGGGTTCTTGGTGCAGCAAGGTGGATATTAGGAGGAGATATGGATGTGGCTTGGTTTCTGGTGGTGAAGAGCAGGGATTCCAGGAAGGGGTGGAGTGGAAGAAGGATTTCCCTGTAGCAGGGGAGGACTTTCAGGAAGGATTCTGGTTGCAGTCAGGCCTTTGAAAGTTTATAGCAGGACTACCAGGGGGTAGGTTAGTTAAGGTTGGGCTTTTTAAGGACCAGGCTGACTGGAAGAGCGTTTCCAGTGGATCCAGTCAAGTTTTATGGGAAGGGGAGATAGGAAAGGGACAAGATTTAGTAAAGCGTGGGGCTACAAAAAATAAACAATTACTCTAATAGGAACACCATTTTCAGTCAGTGTAGAATTATATTACTTTTATGTATGCGAGAGATATTGGAGAAAGTAAGCAAGTAATAATTTCTATTGAATTTTTAAAAATTCCTGTTGAGTGAAAATAAAACCACAGGTCACATCAGGCTCAGAGGCCTACAGTAGACTAAGAAATATGAAGCACTGGACTGGATTCCCCAGCACAACCTTTAAGGACTCCAAAAAAATTTTTTAAATATCTCACTTGGTCATAATGGACACTCTATTATCTTAAAATTGTGAATGAATAGAACTTTTACTCTGACCGTTTTAGAAATCCTAAAACTAAGTAAGTGATAATGTTTTAACTTTATATAATATTGGAAGTATATTAAAATAATTAGGAAAATATAAAATTGTACACAGAATATTTGTTGTCCAGCATCAATTTTAATCTAAAAGAATTTAAAACCAGAAAATTGCCATATAGTGAGATTGCAGCATGGTTTCTTTTCAGTCATCAAAATGGTGACTTAAGGAATGTGTCTTCATCATTGGATGCATCGATGTTAAAACATATTTAAAAATGTGAAGCACTATACAGACCCTGAAGAAACTCAGAGGGATCTGTGAAATGAGGTTGGAAGAAAATTAATGAATAGTTACAGTAAGAATTGATCTTCACTAGGCACATAAATATTTTCCAGAAGAAAAGACTACATTGAAAAATAAACAAAAAAAAGAAGCAGGCAGGCAGACCTTGAAATACACATTATCCAATGAAGAATATCTATTGAAGCATGATTGCAATAATCTTTTACCTAAGTTACAGTACTGATCTATGTTCTTCCCTAATGCCAAATAACAAAGCCATGAAAATGCAGTAATAATTTTCAAGACATTAGACTTTACAGAAGGAATTCAATGAATGTATTTCTAGAAAGTAGAGATAGATGTCTGAGATAAAGAGTAAAGCAAATATCCCCAATTCTTAGCCCTTCGAGGTCAGAGGGGTACAAGCCGAAGCACAAGGAGAATGGACAGAAGTACAGTAATGCATACCAGTAGTTCCCAAGATACAATGATGAATATAAGAGGGGAGAAAATCAACATGACCATCACATGACTTAGCACTGGAGAATAGAGAAAAGAACAGTGAAAATCCATGGAGAATCACAAAGAATGCCCTTGCATATTTGACAGAAGTGTGCATTGCATGGCATTGAGGTCTAAAATATTTGTAGGTATTATAGGAAACTATGTGTGCTCATATGGTGCCTCAAGTAGTGATAAACTGTAGCGACCGCCTACTCGACCAGCGAGGAAAAACGACCACCACTCCAGGAGTCTTCTCAGATCACGCTTTATTGGAGAGCCTTTTAGTTGTAGGAGAGCTTGCGCGCGAGAGAGCGTGCACCCGAAATACAGCCGCTTATATAGGGAATTCGAACACGGGTCTTTTCTATTGTTGGTCGCCTGCCTTTTACCGTCACCAGGTGTCATGGGATTGGCTGGGGACACTACCGGGCTCGCGCACGCGCACAGCCCAGGCGTCCCGCCAAGCACTGTCTGGAGTGGTAATCCTCAAAACTGCAAGGGAGTGGGCGGAGTCTCGCCTCGGCTCCCTACAATAAACTTATGATTTACAGGACATTGAGTAATAATAAAGGTCCTGCTTCAGTAGTGTAGAGTTAAACCTTGATAAATTCTGTTTTTAAACACCTAACACCCTCTAAAACCAAGACAAGAAGATTCAAATTATATATAATTGACTTGACTGCAACAATAGAGTTCAAAAAATCAAATCACATAATGTGGATGCAAAAGGATTACATTATTAAGGTAATCTTTAAACAACACACAATTTTATGTGAATAGTCCTGATTATAAATGATTTGTTTCCCATACAGATTTTGGATGCACAAAAACAACAAAAACAAAAGAAAACAAAATGAAAAATGACACTTGGCAATAGAGCTAGATGCCAGTATCTCATCTCATGAGGCTGAGATTGTAAGACCATGGTTCACAGATGGCTGGTGTAGCAATCCACGAGATATTTATGTTCAATTGTTCAATCAAACACATAGTGAAACCTTGGTTAAAATAGTACAGATTCAGTCAGTCATGAGTGAAAAAAACAAGCAAGATTTTGAGGCTCTGAGTCAGTTTCATTACTGCACACACGCGCGCACGCACACACACACACACACACACACACACACACACACACAAACAGCAAATATTAAGAGTGTAAAAAATGAAACTATCTGCTAGGACTATCCTAAGCATATATTAATTAATAAAAATGAGGTAAACCATAGAGCCTATGTTTTTTGAGTCTAGCTTTCTTCACATAATGATTTTTTTCCAAGTCTTTCCATTTTCTTAAGAAAGGGGCTATGTAATTCTTTCTCATAGAAGCATGAAACTCCATTGTGTATATATACCACATTTTCCTGATCCATTCATCTACTGAGGGGCATCTGGACTGGTTCCATATCTTAGATATGGTAATAATGCTGCCAAAAACATACTTGTGCTGGTAGTTTTAGTGTTTTATTTTTTGGAGTCCGGTCGTGGGGCTTGAACTATGGACATGGTGGTTGTCCTTCAGCTCTTCAGCTCAAGTTTAGCGCTCTACCACTTGAGCCACAGTGTCACTTCTGGGTTTTTTCTTTTGCTTATGTGGTACTGAAGAATTGAACCCAGGGACTCTTGCATGCAAACACTACCACTGAGCCATCTTCCCAGCCTGAGAAGATATTTTAACTTATTTTCTACATGTAAATTAATATTAAGCAAAGCTAAATAAATAATTACTTATTTACTCTTCAGAGGATGAGTATATTACTCTTGGATATCTTTGAGGGAAAGACTTTAGACTCATTACAACTGATACCTTGCATTGAAATTACAGGCTAAACTTTCTTCTTCATTAAACAAAAGCTTCAGTTCTTTCATATTAGAATTATAAAATCATAATAGCTGAATGTTGATTTGTTTTCCTTTGCTATTTTCAATCCATTTTTCATCCATTAGCTATCTAGAGATAATTTCCACAAATGCCCATGAATGGGATTGCTGGCTCTAGAGCTATGTACATTTGACCATACAAAATGATGCTAATTGAAATGGACTCCAAGACATGGAAACAACAATTACTTTTTTTTCAGATATCAACCTTGATGTCGGTAAAGAAGTGTAACTAGATCTTATTTTATTTCATTTGTCTTTGATTTATCTCTGGACATCTCTGTCTTGATTCTGGTACCTTCCATCTTGTATATACATTATCTGATTTGGAGAAGGAAAGGGAAATAACATAATGATGAAAGAAGTGACCCATTACAACAATGATATTCACAAGACAATATACCAGCAATGGACTTTACAACTTTGGGGTGGGGGGTATGGTTGAGGGTGGGAAAGGATAAGAGAACAACAATGGAGTGGGTAACAATATTCATCAAGGAATGTACCTTACTCATGTAACTATAACCACTCTGTATAGTACCTTTAAATAAAATAAAATTTTAAAAAGTGAACCTATCCTAGAAAAAAATATCCCTTTCAAAATAACCCATCTGTAATAGTACTTGTGAGGGATTCTAGAGTCAAACTGTTATACCTGGAAAGGGATATATTGGGAAGCCATCTCAAACAGCAATCAAAAGGCTGTGAGCTTGTGCTCTGGAAAGGTCAAACAGTTAAGGGAAGACAGGGGTATGGGTTATTACCTCAAAAGTATTTAAGTTAGAGCTGTTGGAAAGTAAAAGTTTAAGACTTTGGAAACAAGATGGATGTCTGTGCTATGGTTGTAATGATTATTGCTCCCTTCTGCTCCTTAAAAATAAGGGATTCAATTATCACTATGTATACAAACAATACCTCAGTTAATGGTTGTAACCACAAACTAGATTGATGCCTCAGTTTGTGGACATACCTGTAGCCTCTCATTACCCCACCCCTGTAGTAGAATGAATATAAAGCATTTTAAACAGGATTTGGCGATCCAGAAGCTGGCAATGAGGCTTTGGGTCCTCTGGTGTCTTCTTTCCTATAACTTCCTGTGATTTCTCAGTTCTTTGGCCAGGTATCCCATCATCTTTGCTGTTTCATGGTTGTGGTTAGTGACAGTACTGATATTCGGAACACCTCAAAACAAACTATGGAAAACACTTCCTCAGAGAAGATTCACAAATGTATAGGAGCACCTGGAAAGAAACCAAATATCAGCAGTCATTCTGTGATCCTCTAACAAGAAAGTATAGTTCAAGTGTATCTTTACTTCGGATATATATAAGAGATGGACAATTGTCCCTTTTGTACATTTGGTATTTGGTATTGCATAAATTTTCAGAAACACATATACATTGTGAAATAATGTTATTTATTTCATAGGTCACAAACCACGTCACTGGAGTGATGACCCAAATGTCTTTTTTTTTTGTTTGTTATTTTTTTTTAATTTAATTTAATTTTATTTTATTTGAGAACATACTGTACAGAGGGGCTACAATTACATGGGCAGGATATTGCATACATTTCTTACCAAGCATTGCAGCCTCCTCCTTTGTTTACCCTTCACCTCCCTTCCCAGCCTCCCCCCTCCCCCCACCCAATTATACCCCCCTCCCCCCCCCACACCGACATTGTAAAGTTGGTTTTGACATGACATTTTGTACTTCTCATTGTTGCAACAGGTCCACCTGAATCCTTAAACAACTTGTTTGTCCCCATCTACTCCACATATTATACTGACATCAAATATAGTGAAAGCGGGGGTTACACTGTGGGGGAGGGACATACAAAGCAACAAAGAAATAATCTTATAAATGCGTTAGAAACACATGCATGAAAGAAACGAAAACATTAAAATACATATTTAAGGGTTCATTTTCCTAACATCACATTATCTGACGTTTTCCGCTTGACTCAAATGTCTTATCTCAGTTGCCTGATTCAGACTTAGATGAGTGTGAATTGCATAATTGTGAACATTTTTCCATGAAACTTAACAACACAGAATGAAGTTTGAAGGTCAGGTCACTCCATACCTCTAAAGATTTTAGATATATTACAGTAATACACACCTAAACTGCTCAGCACTCACAGCACATTGGTGTGTTATAATTGTCTTCAGATCAGAAATATTCTAGAGTTTAAAGTAGAATGATGGGCTGTACATTTTCAATGCAAGAGTGATGATCACCACCTGCAATTATTCTCAGTGGAAAATCTTTCCTATACATTTTATTGACTTAGCTTCTACTCTGTGCTTTACCATTATCAGGGAGGGTCACACTGTATAGACCTACAATACTGCAGCAACCTTAGCTGTCTTTGAATTTTACCTCTAATCTTAATACCAAGGTCAACTCCGCAACACTAATAAAATAATTAGTGGACACCTGAACTTTCCAAGCTTGGTTAAAAATTCAGCTATCATTGCTCTTGCCAGTGTTAAAGATCTCACTCTATTAGATTTATTGTATTTCTTCTTGTATTTTCAACACTGCCTTAGATGTTGGTTTTTGATATAGAGCTTTTAGTTTGCATTTGATTTATGGAAGTGTTAGTAATGCCAGTTGAACTGCATATATTACAATGTAAGTAATTTGATGTTTTGATATATGAATTTAATTTTGGCAATTGAGGAAGTCAATGCACATCTCTCAGAAAAGTTTCTTAAAATGTACTGGTATTGCTTTATTGTGAACTTCCTAAAAGCAAGTCATAGGAGCACATGTCCTAATCCCATCACTTCTGTCACTGAGACAATGCTTGAAATGTCCAGACGACTTGGCACTTCATAGTGAGAAAGTTTCTACAATGAAGGGTGAGAGAATAGAAAAAAGAGCAAATGAATCTTCCAACTGTTTTATTACATGTTCTTTACACTTAGCATTAAGACACCATAATAGTATATTTTTTTGGGTCCGGTTGTGGGGCCTGAACTCTGGGCCTGGGCACTGTCCCTCAGCTCTTCAGCTCAAGGCTAGCGCTCTACCATTGAGCCACAGCACCCCTTCCGGCTTTTTTCTTTTTGCTTATGTGGTGCTGAAGAATCGAACCCAGGGCCTCATGCATGCAAGGCAAGCACTCTACCACTGAGCCACCTTCCCAGCCCCCATAATAGTATTTTTATAACTTCTTACCTTCTTTTGTCCTGTTCTGAGATGTTTTATTTATGGATCTCTAAGAAATCATATAAGAATCATAAAATAAATCCATAAATCATATAAGAAATCTTAAAAATAGTTTGTTAGGGATATATAACCTAAAAGGAATAATTTCAGGAAAGTATTAAGCACATAAAATGTAATGCACACCTACAATTGTCTCTTTATTTAAAACTTCAGCAGTTGTAGTTTATTTATTCTAATAACAAAGATTATAAACTAAGTTACAATAGTATTCCAAATGGAACACAGAACTAGAAAAATGAAGGGTAGCACTAAAGAATGCTACTGCTACTACTAATAGAGTAAGAATAAAATTTAGGCAAAACTCCTTCAGAATAAAAGCCACAGGACAGCCCCAACATTACTTTAATTGTTTCATATGAAGACAAGACCTTTTTAGTAAAGATAAGTTTTCACAGATATTAACCTCAGTTGGGTATATATTAAGGCTTCAGGAAGGATGCTCTGACAATGTTGATAGAAACTGACTTCTTTGGGACCTACTACACAATGTGCAGACACCATTCCAAGCACTGCACCTGCATTAGGGTAATTTTAGTGCTCAAGATAGTTCTTCCAGTTAGGAAATGAATTAAGTATTTTATTAAAAACAGAAGTAGGCAACAAGACCAAACAAATTTCCCAAGTACCCAATACGGATCAGCTGTAGAACCATAATTCAAATCCAGGTTTCCACCAGGCATATCTGAGGATATTCTGTAAGTTTCACCCTCATTACCTTTCAAGATGTATGGAGCAGATGAACCTACTTTATCTTCCTAATTATGGTTATAATGGCAATAACATTGTTACAGAATATACATATTTTTAAATTAAAAGGGTGTGGGTAATGATATTGTAGGTGATCTTTATACCAAATAAAGACTGAACCAAAAAGAAAAGTAAGGACCTGGGAAGGTGGCTCAGTGATAGAGCGCTTGCTTTGAATGCATGAAGTCCTGGGATCAATTCCTCAGCACCACATAAGCAAAAAGAAAAAAGTTGAAAGTGTGCTGTGGCTCAAGTGGTAGAGCACTATCCTTGAGCTGAAGAGCTGAGGGACAGCACCCATGCCCAGAGTGCAGGCCCCACAACCGGAACCCCCCCAAAAAATAAAAATAAAAGAACCTAGGCTGCAAATTTTAGTCATTGTACTAGCACTCATATACCATATGTGTGTGTGTGTGTGTGTGTGTGTGTGTGTGTGTGTATACACATATATATATATTCTTCCTAAAATATACAGTGAGTTAATTTGTCGAAACCTGGTCATAGAATAAATATGAGGTGTGAAAAAGTTTGTAAGTCTGAAATGACTCCAAGGTATTTTGAGAAGACAGCTGGAAGAGTTATCACTTAATCAAATAGTAATGAGGTATTGGTTTGTAGATAGAGATCAAAGCTCACTTGGGACATTTTGTGTTTGTTAAAATCAGTAGTTACGAGTTGTCAGTAGACAGGATGCTATTAAGGACTTGAATTAATGTAAACAGAGATGGAGAAAAATACAGAAATAATTACTGTACTCAGTGGTAAAAAACATGAGAAGGAATATTACAGAGCTAAGCCCCGGGATACACAAATATGTAAATCATGACAAATGAAGAAAAACAATAATAAGTATGTAATGCAGACTTATATGGGTAGGTATTTTTAATGTTTAAGGGCTATGAAGTGATTGTGTGATGACCTAAAATTTAAGAAATTCTTAAGTTCAACTATCCTTTGGGCCAACCATAGCTGATAGTTTAAGTAAAACGGGGCCACAATAGTGTGTCTTGATTTACCAAAGTGAAAATAGGCCAATATTTGGAAAGCCACTTTTTGGACCTGTGGTTGGAGTGGCAATTACTGCAGTTTGTTCAACTGTCAGTAGAAAGCTACAGGTTTAGCACAATGATAGAAATCTTTCAGGGATCTGGTAGACTTTCCCTCTGTCTTCAATTTCCCTTTTTTTCTGAGAGCTAAAATATCACTACTGGAAGCCTGTCCAAATTGTGCCTTTGGCAAGTTAACAGATAGTCAGTCTATCACATGCCCAAATAAAAGAGAATTGGAACAGGTTTACATTGAGCACTCACAGTAGACAGGTCTCTGGACTTTCTCAGGAAAAGCCTTCTGCCATTGTGGGATGGATAGGGCTGGATGATATGCAAAATAGACACCATAGATGGAAAGTATTCTGCTAAGTTAACACTTGAGATATTGGATGTTTTAACTGCATTGTATTGACTTTTATGAATCAGTTAATCAGATTCTTCATGCCACATTATTTTAATAGACTGTAAAATGCATGTTTATCGCATTTCCTTTGTATAACATATAGTATGTTTTGAAATTTGGTATAAAACATTTGTCTTTTCATTTATTTACTTTTAATATGTTTTACTCTAGTTTTCAAGAGTAGGGAAATGCCCTGGAACTTTGTAATTTGATGTCATATGTAATTTATTTTTTTAAAAATTCTTATTTATTGTCTATTGCAGCCCCCGGCTATATGTAATTTAAACTGTAGTTTTCTTCAAGTGTATCATCCTACGCTGATGATTTTTTCTCATAAGCTTTCTAATAAATATGTAGTCTATTCAATTTTGAAAAGTACTGCTGTACCTCCCACTTATTTGTGGCATTTCTGAAATCCAAGTTCCTCTGTGTGTCAGCGTGGATACTTTTGCTTGTAACAGTTTTGTTATTGAATACATAGCATCTGACTACTTAGGGAACAAAGGATGTGAAGTTACAGTATCCCAATAAAGAACTTCCAGGACAATTCAAGGGCAACTCATGTACTCTCTGTGTAGGTGAATAAGAGCATAGAAAAGAAAGTCTTATACATGAATGTGACTGGGAGTGTGTGCACATAGGTATTCACTTATTTATCTGTTGTTATAGTTTTACATATTCAATATTATTCATTATATATATATCCAAAATCCAGAGAACCACATCCATGGGCATCGTTTTCCTATGTTGCTCTTTGGGTAATAAGAATGAAACCTGGTATTGTCCTGTGGTAGAGAAATAACTCAGAGATTCAAACATTTTTCTTTCAATATGTTGCCTGTTCCTACATCTAAAATGAGGAAGTCTGTTAATACATAATACATGTTATGATCTATTTAATCTATTTATACAATGTATAATGTATTCTATATTATAATATATATTATATATAATAACTGAGTATTATATATTCATAAGGAAAAATACAACAAACGTATCTATGACCATACTTTCCCAGCCATGATTAGGTTCATTAGAGTTAGGTGCATTACATCTCAACAGGAAAAGTCTACTGAAGTTTTGATGACCTTGAGCTAGATAAGGAGAATTTCTGTAAGAGGAGCCTCTCTTCAATTATGAGAAAAAATAAGTTTGGAAGTTTTTTTATTTTATTTTTTTGTTTTTATTTAGGTGGACAAGGAGCCTGAACTCTGGGCCTGAGCACTGTCCCTCACCTCTTCAATTCAAGGCTAGTTCCCTACCACTCACCCATAAAAGCACTTCTGGCTTTTTTTTTGCTTATGTGGCACTGAAGAATCGAACCCTAGGCATTGTCCCTGAGCTCAAGGCTCGTGCTCTACCACTTGAACCACAGCACCACTTCTGGCTTTTTCTGCCTGGGAATGCTTTGAATCATAATACTCAGATCTCAGCCTCCCAGGTAGCTAGGATTACAGGTGTGAGCCACCAGTGCCCAGCAAGTCCCTCTTAGATATTATTCTAAAAGCCTCTTATCCAAGGTCACTCCTAAGATAATGAATGGACCTATGCCAATAGTTCCTTCATACTCTCATCTCCTGTTATGGCTATGGTGTGTCTTTTCCATTGTATCCTGAACCTACTTCACAGTTCTCTTCCTAATCCATGATTCTAGATGTATTACTAATAATTACCCAAATTTTGTGGCTATAAACCCTAAATTATTCAACTATTAATTTAATTTAATTTTTTTCAATATGATCATGGTTCTGTACAAATCTGAGCTTTTATTCACCTCTTGCATCTACCTCTTGGCATGAGCAGAGCCTGTGCCTAATCTACTTTAAATGCAAGAGGTTAGCCAAAGAACAGCCTACAGTATTCCTGCCTAGGAGTCAGTACAGGTAGTAGAGTGCCTGAAAGAAGCAATGCATTCCTGACATGAGAAGGGGTGAGAGTGACAACAGCCTACAGAGCAAACTGGCAGTCACAACATTTAACAACTTCTACTTTGGGGAAACTGATCTCCTGCAAAGTGGCAGTGAGATAACTTTAATTTTCTTATATGAAGGAAGTTGTCATGTCTCACTATATAACTCCCTTGTAATCAAAGAGAGGGTCATTCTTTTGTTTCCACCTTAGGCCCAGTCTCAGTTTATGTCAGACTTTGCTCAGACTCTATTCCTACCAGAAGGTCCCTAATGAGGAGGAAAGTGTGATCTCTTGGCTTCTGACTGGCCCTTCGGGACCTGAAGCCACTTTTAGTTTTCAACCTGTTCCTTCTGACAATGGGAAAGCTCATTCTCTGAATTGTGCCATAGTATTGTGCCCTTTCTTCAGAGAAAGTCAAGGAATGACAGATTCTGCCTGAGTGAGTGAGTATCTCCATTTCCAAAGAGGTCAATTAATATCTGATTCTGAGACCCAGGTGAAAGTCCTTTACCAGATCCTCCAAGCTCTGACTCCAAGCCATCCTCCTATTTCTCCAGCTCTTTCTCATGAACCAAAAGGTTACAGGAGTTTAGTTCAGAAACAAGGAGAAATGAGAGAAGCAGAAGAACCATTGGCAGGGTGAGGAATTTAGAGATTTTTGGTGAAAAAAAAGGCTCAGAAAATATAGAATCAGGGGGCTGGGAAGGTTGCTCAGTGGTAGAGCGCTTGCCTTGCATGCCTGAGGCCCTGGGTTCGATTCCTCTGCACCACATAAGCAAAAAGAATAAAGCTGGAAGTGGTGCTGTGGCTCAAGTGGTAGAGCGCTAGCTTTGAGCTGAAGAGCTGAGGGACAGTGCCCAGGCCAGAGTTCAGGCCCCAGGACCGGACACCGCTCCCCCAAAAAAAGAAAATCTAGTATCACTCACATCATTAGGGAATCACATCATAAGAGTAGGGAATAAATGTAATAAATTACTACCTAAATTACTAACTCCACTACTCTACATTATAAGTGTTCTGTCAAAAGTTAGCTGTCCTAGCTCTATTTTGATCAGGAAAACAGAGCACATTCTTTCCTTACAAAGTTCTACTGAGTATCTTTATCCATACCCCAGGTTGTTCTTACTCTCTACTTCTCTCTTACTTTCCTTTGCTGCATTCAATCAATGACACTTGAATGTGTTAGCATCTTCTAATCCATTTGTTATAAAGTAAAACAAATTATGGGGAAACATATATCTATGGTACATTTTCTTCTATGGCATATTTATTTGATGTTATTAAGTATTATTTTAATAGTTTCATTGTTAATACTTGAGAAAAATATTCTACTATTAGCAGTAATTAGTTGCACATTTTTTGGTATTTTCCCATGTCTGTGTATATTTTAAGTTTCTAACATCATCTTTTCCCCCAACTGTTGCCTTCTTAAAATTGCTTCAAATTATAAACTATATATGATGGTCCTCTATGTGTTCATTGATATATTTAAACTTTGATCTAATATCTACATATTATAGGAAATCTTCAACCTATTGTAATTGGTCTGAAAATCAATATGGATGTTCCTCATTAAAGCAAAAACACAATGCCACAAAAATTAGTGAAATTAGGATTAGGTATATATTCAAAATATTTAGCAATGATACAGTAGAAACATTCACTTCTCATATACCAGAACATGTTTATAGCTATGAATAGCACATTTTCTTCATTCCCTCTTTCTGGTGCATCTAGGTTGATTACACAGCTTGGTTGATATAGAATATTAATGCCATGAACATGTATGTTCATGTTGATTCATATTCCTTCAATATGTATCCAATTGCAGTAAAGGTCATCAACATATCTGTCTTTTTGGTATTGTGTAAACTTCCATTAAGATATCCCTATGGGTTGCACTAGTTTACAATGGCACAAAACCAAATATACTTCCTGATTTATTTACCTCTCCAGCAGTTTATTTATTTGAGTGGTGGTAGCTATTCTGGTGTGTAAGATAGGATCTCAGTGACTTTCCTCTTTATTTTCCTTCGTATTTGTTATGTAGATATGAATCTCAAAAATTTCATTTATTTATTAAACACTTACATTTGTACTTCATTCCTGATTAGTGTCTTTCTTTTTCTTTGGTATTTGATCAATTTTTAAGATTTATAACATTTGATTTTTTCCCATTACAAATACACATTTCAGTTAGTAAAAAGTTTTTTTTTTTTCATTACAGTGGTGCACAATTAACTAAAAACAACAGATTGTACATTTATATCACTGGATGTTTTTGTTTGTATTTACAGCCAGGAAATTGTTTCAATAAAGATGCTGAACTTCTTTCATTGATATACTGAAATATAGTATCTCATATTGGCCTAAACTAATCTCAGAATTAACAGTCAGAGCCTGGGCCACCACAGTCTGGGCTAAGTAAAACCACTAACACAGTATACACTGCATTTAAAGAGAGCAACGGGCTTCATAAAAGATGGAAGAAAGGCATCACCTTAATGAAGCAAATGTTGAAGTTCACAAGCAGACCTTAGGAATCTGAATATCAAGAAGATCAAAGGATAAAAGTATTTAGAAGGACAACTTTAGAACTCAAAATTGGGGAGGTGGGACAAACAATAGATACCAAAACTCAATGCTGAAGGGAAGGAGAATTTTACCCCAAACCTCAGCTGTGTCTGACTCTCTCACACAACACACAAAGACACACACACAGACACACACACAGACACACACACAGACACACAGACACACAGACACACACACACACACACACACACACACACACACACACACACACACACACACACACACACACACACACACACACACACCGCTAGTGAGAGATCTTTGCCAAAGCACAGGCATTCTGGACTTAGACACTGAATACTCAGGAACTATCCATTGTGAAGGCCTTTACTGAAAGTACCCATTGAAATTAGTCATTTACTGAAAGTTAAAACTCAGGTTCCTGGAAAAACCGTGAAATGTCACAATAAAGTTCTGCCCATAACTCCCCTAGCAATAGCCATCAGTGGATGACAAGAAGTACCTAAAGTTACAGATTATTTTTAATTTTTTAATTTTTTTTACTTTTTTATTGTGGAAATACTGTACAGAGGAGCTACAGTTACATGGGCAAGATAATGAGTACATTTCTTATCAAGCAATTTTTGCCTCCTCCTTTGTTTCCCCCTCCCATCCCTTCCCATTGTCCCCCCGACCCCCCATCGAATCTTCCTCCCCCCTTCCCCTCACCAAAGTTGTAAAGTTCATTTTTCTCCATAAGAACTTGTACATCTCATTGTTGCAATGGGTCCACCTGTACCCCTATTTAAACGATTTGTTTTTTTTCCCCTTCTCCTCCACAAAGTATTGATTATTGCTTAGCCTGCACTCGCTAGCCAATAAGATTGTTATAAGATTACCCAGTTAACAGAAGGGTCGGGGATCTCAACTCTGACCCACTGCAATGGTGACAGTCGTGAGTCCAGGCTCGACCTTGCAATAAATGACTCTAATGTGGTCACATAAGAACTGGCTCCATGGTGGTCTTTGGGGATCCTTATCTAAGCACAAGGCTAGTGTACACAGAGAACCACAGGGGCAGCTGTATCTGGAACAATGAAGCTTTTTTCCTCTTCTTTTCAGATAATCAATCATGATGTTGCAGTTGGCTCCACAGCTGCTCCACATCTGTGCAGGTGGAAGGAAAGGATGCCATAGACTGCAGGATGGCCTTGTGTACCCCAGGATTTATGTGTAACAATGCAGTTTGTGGTCCTCTAGGCAGGGGTGGCCAAGCTGAAATGGTGGTAAACTTTGCCTGGAGGATGGCACCCTGTGAGCCCTGCATGCATGGTGAAGCAGCCTGGAAAGTCCTGTGAACATCTCCGGGATGGCCTCTCAGTGGATTGGAGAAATTGACTCTTGTAGTTGCACATGGCAGGAGGCAGGAGGAGAGCAGGAATCCTGAAGATGGGAGAGGCACAGAAGCAAATGCACGTCTCCATTGAGACTCCTCAGCCATTCTAAGGAGGTTCACAACCCACACGTGGCAGCCACTGCACAGGTCCCCAGAGGTCCTACTTGTCTGGGGAGCAGTTCCTGGTCCTGATCCAGAGCTGGAACTTCCCAAGTGGCCCTGAGCTTGGCTGGGCTGGAGCGGAGCCTACCAGCCTTGTTTCCTCTGCCCTGCTGAGTATATCCTCCTAGCACCTGCCCAGGCTACAGCACCCACAACAGGCCACCTCCTTGGGGCAGCCTGAAGCTGTGCTGACAATTCCTGCCTGGTGCCTGCTTAAGGCAAGAGCCAGGCCTAGCCCACAGCAGAGCTGGCCCTCACTTCCAAGGGCATCGAGAGAGGCATGACAACCACAGGCCCAGCCTTGCTGCCCTCACTGCCCCTAGAGGTTAACTATCAGTCCCTGCCTTTGTTCTTGAAATTCTTCAGCCATTGGTTATCTCATTTTTCATTTTCTGTTTGGGTGGGACTCGAGACTTCTTCCTCTCCTCACCAAGCTAACATGTCCTAGCAAAGCCACTCCAACTACCAATCTACCATATATTATGTGATTTTTTTGTTTCTCTTCTATTTTCTTCCTCCACGGTATAACCCATTTCCACTGTATTTGAGGTCTGTGAGCTCCAACTTGCATATACAAATTTCTAATATGGGGAGGGGAAGGGAAATAAAATGCTGAAAGAAGTACACAGTATGACCCATTGTTACAATGAGATGAACAAGACACTATGTTGAAAATGAACTTTACTAGTTGGGAATGAAAGGTGAGAATTGGGGCGGTGGTGAGAAAAGGGATGGCAGGGAAAAACAAAAGAGGAGGTAACAATGTTCGTTAGATAATGTACTCACTAACTTACTTATGTAACTCTAATCCCTCTGTCTACCATTTTCACAATTAAAAAAAAACATGAAAAAATTATCCTGGAGTACATTAAGTTCAAATTTCCTAAATGTTCTGTAAATTAAGACCAATTTTAAGTGGGAAGTAGGTTCTCAGAAACATTTTTGGTCAGTGTTTGTGTTGTGCATTATTACCCAAGTGTACATAAATTAACAGTAGGAGAAACAATAGGAATAGGAGAAAGAGAAGTTCTGTGTTTAAGTATAATGGTTCAATAAACTATAGAAGACTCTGCAAATAAGACAACTTTGAAACAATAAAGCCAAGGCCAGTATTTAGACCTATGTGAGTGACATAGAGAAAGCATTACTCCTAAATGGAACATGAAGGATGAGGCCACTGTCTTTCTTCTACTAGCTCTAAATCATGGTAGCTAATCATGCAAATTTGTAAAAACTAGAATGGAAGAATAATTCTGGTTCCAAGCAAGTCATATATAAGACCATGGACTAAACTGGGGGAAAAAAAGGCCATGTTGAGAGAGCAGAAATTATTCTAGCAATGAACTGTTGGCTAAGATCATATTTCTTTTTCTTTTTCTTTTTCTTTTTCTTTTCTTTTTCTTTTGATGGTAGTGGGGCTTGAACTCCATGCCTGGGCACTGTCCATCTAGTCTTCAGCTCAAAGCTTGTGCTGTACCTCTTGAGCCACAGTACCACTTCTAGTTTTCTGGTGGTTAATTCGAGATAAGTGCCTCAGAAACTTTCCTACTCATGCTGGATTTGAACTGCAATCCTCAGATCTCAGCCTCCTGATTAGCTAGGATTACAGGTGTGAGCCACTGGCATCCTGCTTAGGATCACATGTAATTAACTTGCAATATATTATCTCCTTTTATTGTATACATTTTAGTGCTTTGGAAGTGAATTGTACCTTCATAGGTTTTCAAAGCCTAATTTTCACGAACTTGCATTTCTTCAAATAGAAATGCTATAAATTTTAGAACAGACATTAAAATAGATATAAAATTCACTTATAGGAATTTGTCCAGCGTACATCCTCTATAGTGTGTCCTTTAAAATTTGATTTTTGGGGATTTTTTCCAGAGTCTCACACATATTTTCAAGTGCACTGTCAATGAACTACAATTCCCTTTCGAAACACGTTTTTTACTTCTCTTTAATGCATAGAAGTGTAATGAATATACAATTCTTTTTGACCTTTACGACTTGAAAACTTGCTTGCTAAAAGTATTATAAAAATCGATCATTATGAGGAGTTTATCAATTTCTCCACAAATGCATTACTTTATTTTGTGTCACCTTTTTATGTTAGGGTCATACTAGTGAGTTTTCTTTGTCTTTTTTCTTAGATACTAAAGAGTAACTTATTTCATATGCTCCTCCTATTGACTATTAATTTACACATGGTCTTTAAAGAAATATCCCATTCAGGAAAAATTATATGGAATTAGAAGATATAAAAATATTTAAGATTCAGAATCATTGTAGCATTCACATTGTAGCATTAACAAATATGTTCCCTCTATCTGTTGGATAAGTTTCACTTCGGTTATAGTGTTCTTTGAATTATGAGTATAGTGTCCCTTGAATTATGAAATGCTATCACTTGATATAATCCAGTATATTCTTGCCTTTCTTTAGCCACTAATGATTTCCATTAGAAATCTTTACTCATACAATGTCATGAATTTTTACGTTTATCTCTTATAGGTTTTTACATTTCACATTTAGTTTGATAATCTTTTTTATTATAAATTTTTGTATAAGGATTGAGGTAGGCCAGGCGCCTGTAGGTCCCTCCTGTAATCCTAGCTAGGCAGGAGTCTGAGATCTAAGGACCACGGTTTAAAGCCAGCCTGGGCAGGAAAGTCCAGAGCCTGAGCCCAGAGTTCCAGCCCCATGAGTGACAAAAAAAAAAAAAAAAGAAACAAAAAAATGGATTGAGGTAGTAGTCTAAGATCATTCTGTAAATCCCAAAAGAAAATAGTGCCAATACACCCATTTAAGATTCTATTTTTATTTCATGAAGTCATAGGATAGTTTTCAAAATCTATTGACCATACAACTGAGAATTTATTTTTAACAAATCTGTTACATTCTTCTATGTGTCTGCTCTTGTAGTAGAACTATGTTGTCTTCACTACTAAACATGATAGAAAGATTCAAAGCTAGTATGAAGGATAAAGCTACACCATTTTACAAGATTGTTCTGACTGACCTGTATTCCTTGAATTTACATAGGAGTTTAATGAGCAGGTGGACCAATATTCTACAGAGATATCTAGATGTTTGATAGTCACTCATATTTTGTACCTTCAAAAAACACAAGACCCCAGATATTATATATAGAAAAATGTCTTCAGAGAATACTTGAAACAACTAAAATTACCCCAGGAATTAGTTAAGATTTAGATAACACTGAAGCATAACAAAGCTGAATGATAACAACTTGAGTTGTACAAAAACAACAGAGGAAAGTGAGAGGAGTAAGAATGATGGACCACATAGGAGCTATATGTGATTGCTATTATGTTTCAAAAACCAGAAAGACTTCAGAGAAGAGAAGGAGAAAAATAAAGTGTCCTGAGAGAAGTTTCTTTTTAATCCATCTAATAGCTGGTACTAAAATCAGTGGAAATGGGAAAAATTAAAATAGAAATTAAAGCGTTGTATATACATGTTGTAATAGGAATATGATAATTTTCAAAGAAATAAGAGAGAGAATAGTTAAACTCTAAAGGGAAAAGGAATGAAGAGAGAAAAGAAGCAAAGTAAAACCTTTATCAATAACAAACACAAGAGTTTGGAAGTGGAAATATTCTAAATTACAATAAAAATTGCTAGCGTGGATAGAATATGGATCACATGTTATCATATATAATTTTGAAAAAGCATAATAGGAATGAAAGTCATGGTTTAAAACACTATTTGGATTATAACTACACAGTATAGCTCAGTGGTAAACCATTGGCTTTGCATATGTGAAGCAATGGTGTGAACTCCCAAGCATTACAAAGTACACACAAAGCACACACACACACACACACACACAAAAACCACATAAACACACACACACACACACACACACACACACCACATACACACATTTGCAATATTGATATTATCATATTAAACAGATGAAATTATCACAAACAGTAAAAGTATGTTAATATATGAAATAATAATATTGCTCGTAGTATTTAAAAGTTTAGTAGAAAGAAAATAGTCACAATATACTTGGATTTTAATAGATTAAGTAAATTGAAAATTAATAGAAGACATGAGAACTTTCGCAAGTAAGTTTTAAATAATAAACATTTTGAAACATGTGTCCTTTTATTTTAATAAATGATTGATATTACTGGTGTTTGAACTCAAGATTTAGAATATGATAGCGAGGTACTGTATATAACGCTAGGGATGGCTATATCCATAATCATTTCACTCTGAATAGTTTTACACTAAGGTCTCATAGTTTCCCAGTCTCTCCCGAATTACAAACTCTATTTACACTTCCCACCATAGCTAGAAAATGGATGTCACAAATCACCATGCCGAGCTCAAAGTTCTTTTTTTAGTTCAAGTAAAAGTACTTCCAAAAAGTGACCAAGTAATGAAGCATTTCTTAGTAAAGTATGTGCTTCTTAAAAATACTGTAAGTATTTGTTACCTGGACAAATATTTTTATACTATAAAAAAATAAATGTATTTAGATTCACTAACCATATAAAATTAAGAAATTAATTTTTAAATAGCCACATGTTAAATACTATAAAAGCAAAATATATGTGTCTGAATAATTTACATGTGTAAAAATCATGCAAAATTAAATTAACTGATCTTAAACTTTGAAAAAAGAATTACTCTAAAGAAACAAAAGGAGCCGGGCACTGGTGGCTCACGCCTGTAATCCTAGCTACTCAGGAGGCTGAGATCTAAGGATCGCGGTTCAAATCCAGCCCGGGCAGGAGAGACCGTGAGACTCCTATCTCCAATAAACCACCAGAAAACCGGAAGTGGCGCTGTAGCTCAAGTGGTAGAGCGCTCGCCTTGAGCTGAAGAGCTGAGGGACAGCGCCCAGGCCCAGAGTTCAAGCCCCATGACCGACAAAAAAAAAAAAAAAAAAAAAAAAGACACAAAAGGAAACATTTAAGCTCAAAATTTGAAATTTAGAAAATAAAATGAAGTAGGGGCTGGGAAGGTAGCTCAGTTGTAGAGCACTTGCCTTGCAAGCATGACGCCCTGGGTTCGATTCCTCAGCACCACAAAAGCAAAAAGAAAAAAAGCCGGAAGTGGTGCTTTGGCTCAAGTGGCTCAAGCGCTAGCCTTGAGCTGAAGAGCTGAGGGACAGGGCTCAGGCCCAGACTTCAGGCCCCACAACCGGACCCCCCCCCCCAAAAAAAAAGAAAAGAAAATGAAGTATACTCTTCAGTTGACTTAATTAAGTGTAAACGCTCTGTATATCAATTTTATAATAAAAAATGCTTGAACAAAAAAAGCAAAAGTACCCATTGATCAATAGCAACAGCAAAAGCATCAATAGTTCTTGTTTTGAGTGTACAAAAATATCGTTGGAATATATAACAATGTTCCTTCCCGAAGAAATGTACTCATTACCTCATTTATGTAACTGTAACCCCTGTGTACATTATCATTACAATAAAATTAATTTGAAATTAAAAATAAACCAAATAATATATCAATTAAGAATTCTTAGAAGCCATTGGTTAAAAACATTGTAAAAAACTCCCCTAAATATCCAAGGAATATATTTTGATGATACTATTTAAATGCTTCAACTTCAGCAGAGAAGCAAAAAGTTTAAAAACTGTTACAAAGTAAAGTAATAAATCAGAATATATTACTATTAATAATAATCATATGACAAATTTATAGTGGTAATCAAATATGTAAGAAATGAGGCAATTTCCATTCATTTGCACTTAATAAGTGAGAAAGAATTTTCAAGGTCTTTTTAAATTGTCATAAGTTTAATGAAGAAATTATTCTGTCACATCATATGATAATCAGACAAAGCTGAAATTAGAACAAAGAACAGATTTATTAAGTTTTTGGATGTTAATGTATATACTTATTTTGGTTGTGGAAAATGTGGGGATTTCAACTTTGGGTATATTGTTCTTGCAGGCTGGCATCATATATGTGGTTAATTTTAGGATAGTGGTTCCCTTTCCACAAGAACATGCACCTGATCTGTCCTTTTAGCCTTCCCATCATCAATGGCATCAGAGTTGCACACCAACTTTTCTAGCTTGCTACCTTGCCTGGCCTGGATCCTCAGTCCTTCCAATCTTAGTTTCTAGATAGTGCAGGATGGTGGAAATGATCCAATTCACCCAGCTATAGATTGAGAAATAAGTCCACTAAATTTTGGCCTGGGTTCTGTCCTCAAGTCTCCTAAGTAGTTAAGAGTACACATGTGATACCCTGGTGCCAAACACTAAGAATATTTTTAAAGCAAGTAGACATATATATGACTTAGGCTTGTGAATGCCTCAGGAGCAGTGAAGCACAGAGGATAGGTAGAATTTTAACTAGCTACTCAGAGGCTGAATAAGCTTAGCTAGCTACTCGGGAGTCTGAGATCTGAAGACCACGGTTCAATCATGAAAATACAAGCGATTATCTATTAAAAAAAAAAACACAACAGAATTGTAGCAGTGGCTGAAGTAGTAGACCACTATCCTTGGGCACAGAAGTTGAGGAATAGTTCCCAGGGACTATCAAGCCTCAAGAATGATGAATGCATGCATGAGCATATGCACATGTTCGTGTGCGTACTCGTACATGCATGCACACATATACAAACACAAATGAATATTTCAATGTGAAGTTATTTATTTTTTTTTACCTTGCTGTACTTTATTTCCCTCTATTAGTTCACAAATTAACAAAATCAGCTAAGGACCTATTTACATAAAATTCATCATGTTTCTCTAAAATCTACTCTCTTTTTGGAAGCCTGCTTTTATTTGTCCCAAAAGTAAATTATTCAGGAAGTCAATTCATCACTCTCAAGTCTATAGTATTAGATGATTGTTTAGGTTCCTCCTAGCAAAATGATTTTTTGAAATCCTGCATCAAGCAATATATTTCTTTCACTAGAAGAGAAACCTCTGTCAAACAATTAATAATAGCTTATTCTCCTCCTGGTATTCATCTGTAGTTTTATTTTCTTCATATATTTCATGATCTATCTGTGTATGCCAAAGTCTGCGCTTAGCATGTGTATACCATTCATAGATACTGAAATTGCTTTGGAATAAATAATGTTCACACTGACTATCTTGAAAAAGAAGAATTGGTTTCTTAGCACTTTAGGTAAGAACTTGAGGGAAAGAAACAAAAGGAAAAGTGAGGAACAACTCAACACATAGATTCAAATGAAACAAAACAACCCAAGAAAACAAAAATTAATTCAGTACTCAAGAACCTGCAGGAAATGAAAGATTTAAAAAAATCAGCTATGACAAGCTTATGAAATTTGTGACTACATGGGAGTGCACTGTTGGGAGGATAGTGGCTAAAGCCCAGACTGAACAGAAAGTTCTGTACACAATGCCATGCACCTGTTATTCTAAATTCCAGGAAGAATAACATCAAGTGCACTGAGACCAAGTTAATACACAACTAGGAAGCCAGTTTCTAGCTGAAAAATAATCAGGATAACTTAGGGCTGGCGGCATGACAAAGTGGTAAGAACATCCATTTAAGATGCACAAAACACTCAATCAAACTCTAGTATTAGGGGTAAAAAAAAAGCTATGATTTAAATAATTAGAACAATTGTAATACTTGAGTATTTGAGTGGAGAAAAATCCATTAGAGAGATAGAATGAACCCACGTTGTAATGCTACTTTAGTGATAATATTTAGTGGTACTTGAGATAAAACAGAGTTACCTTGCAAATGAGCATGGATGTACATTTGGGTGATGGAAATACTCTACTTACAGAGGTGTAAATTAGATTTTTTTGGGTAGATTGTAGTTTTTGAACTAAAAGCCTGGGTGATGTCCTTGAGCTTTTTCTCTCAAGGTTACCACTCTAATACTTTGAGCCACAGTTCCAATTCTGATTTTCTGTTGGTTGTTTGGAGATAAGAGGCGCATGGACTTTCCTGCGCAGGATGGCTTCAAAACATGATCGTCAGATCTTATCCTCCTGAGTAACCAGGATTCCAGGCATGAGCCTTCGACGTTTTTAATAATTCAGTAAATTGTATAGTAACAGAACTTATAAATTATCATTGTAACCTGTGTAATATATGTGTATGTATAAATCATTGCATACAGTTAGAAATAAATTGACATATTTTTGCATCTACAATAGATTTATGAAATCATCCTTCCTTATGAAATAAAATGGAAACAAATTTAATAAGGAGCAAAACAAAGGGAATTGTTACACATTACTACTTGTTGAATGGAAGATGAATTGTCCCGACCCGCAGGACTTCAACGAGGGCGGTGAACCTAAGGGAGAAGGAATGAAGGGACAAGAGACACGAAGGACAGCAAGACAAGGATTCTGATCAAGCTGCCAAATTTTATTTTTTACATAGGGGTATTTATATGCTTAGAATAAGGAAGCTTTTTCATTGGGCATAGCAGCTGCAGGATGCTTGCTTAGGGCAGTGAAAAGGTGGTCGTTAGCAGCTACAGGGGGGTGAAAAGGTGGTTGTAAGCAGCTACTGGTATTTGTATGGGGCAGGATGAAAAGACCAGATTCTGTGAACAGCCTCCTGATGTTCCAGTGAGATAGTCAAGCCTATCATGCAAATAGACTCCCTGCAGGGCTCACAACATCTCCCCCTTTCTTATTTAGAAAATTGACCATCAATTGTTGGTGCTCTTTTTGAGGGGGTGACAGAGGCTCTGTTCCTCTAAGGGGCAGGGTTTTTCTCTGCTCTGAGCAAGCGTCCTCACTCGGGGAGGGGAATTTTACAGGCCTTGGCATGTTTTTTGAGGAGATGGCTTGTGGGTATGCATGCCAACCATCATGCACCAGAGCTTGCCACTCAGGGGTCTTGGTTTTGGGATCTTGCGGATCCATCCCCCTGCAGTCTTACCTGCACCCTTGATTAGAGCATTTTTTCTTCCTCCCATAGGTGCATCCTCCCCCAAGTGGAGGGGCCTATAGGAGGAGGGGCGAACCTATTTATGGCAATAGGCCTTGCCTGTTGAATGGTCAGGAGTTATGAATAAGAAGAGTTTTCTAAATAAGAAAAAGAAGGGGGGCTGTTTCCCACTGGAACAAGCTCATGGCAAAAACACTAATTTCTAGATCTCAATGCTGCGTCTGCCATATCAAGGCGATGGTGATGAACCTGTATGGGCTTAGAAACCAAGAGATTAATCTATTATTTAATAAATTTAAACAGGATGGTCCATGTCTGGAGTTCTAGCTGCATCTGCAAGAGAAAAGGCATCATCCTCAGGGGGAAGGTTTCCCCTGGGTTGTGGTAAGCCATTAACCTGTTTTATCAAGCGTTCTGGCAGCCACCTTGGGGCTGCTTGTTCTTGATCTAAAATACAGGGTGAACCTCACCCCCAGATAAGAACAGGATCTGGGCCCTTCCATTTGCCTGTAAGGGGGTCTCGCCACATGACAGATGGGCAGGCAGAACTGGAAGATGGGTGCCAATGCCTGTCAGCTGCCGAGTGGCCTTCATTGTCCAGAGTTAGAAAATTAAGGGAGAACAATGTGTGACTAAGGCGATCCCTAGGAGTGGAAAATGAAAAGGCAGAGGCTTTGAGGTGAGTAAGCCAGGTTGTTAGGGTGTGGTGGGCTCGTTCTATGATGCCCCGACCTTGGGGGTTATAGTGAATCCCAGTAGTATGATAAATCTGAAAAATAGCACAAAACTGTTTAAACTTGGCACTGGTATAGGCAGGGCCATTGTCTGTCTTTATGTGGGCTGGTTTTCCCATTACAGAAAAGGCTAAAACAAGGTGAGAGAGAACATTTTTGGCAGTTTCTCCTGAGTGTGGTGAAGCAAAAACAAACCCGCTAAATGTGTCTATGGAGACATGTATATATCTTGTTTTTCCAAATTCAGGAAAATGGGTAACATCCATTTGCCAGATTTGATTAGGTAGCAGTCCACGGGGGTTAACACCCAGATGTTGTACAGGAAGGGAGACAACACAGGCAGGGCATGCCTTTACTATCTCCCGTGCTTGCTCTCTAGTAATTTTACAAAGCAATCGAAGACTCTGGGAATTTAGATGGTGAAGATTATGTAATTCTGTAGCCTTTTGTACAGGCTCAACAAAAATGGGAAAAATGGAATGAGTGGCCGCATCAGCTTGAGCGTTACCCTGTGTAAGAGGGCCAGGGAGATCAGAATGTGCCCTAATGTGTCCCAGAAAAAATGGATGTCTCCTGGCCTGAATTAGCTGTTGAAGCTGAGTAAATAAAAATGCTGCATTGGAGGAAACTTTAATAGCGGGTAAAATTTCTAGCAAGAGAACAGAATGAGCAATGTAAGCACTATCTGTATAAATATTAATAGGCTTATCAAAAAACGTCATAAAAACCTGTGTTATAGCGAATAACTCCACAAGCTAGGCTGATTGGTAAGGGGCATCAAAGGTGGTGGTATGGTTGTTAACAATGAAGGCTGCACGGCCATTGCTTGAGCCATCTGTAAAGACAGTGAGGGCTTGAGGAATGGGAGTCTTTTGAGTAACATTGGGAAAAACAAATGGATATAGCTGGGCGAAGTGTAAAAGGGGATCATTGGGGAGATGATTGTCAATTAGTCCTAAAAATCCTGACAGGGCGATGCCCCATTCATCCCCAGTCTGAAGTAAAAATTGACTCTGGTCTTTGGTGTATGGAATTAAAATTGTATCAGGGTCCTTGCCGACATATTGTCGAGAGAGCAAGTGAACTTTGATAATGATAGAGGCTACCTGGGCAGGGTAAACAGCAATAACCTTGGGGGATGTGGTGGGTAAATGGACCAAAAGCAGGGGGCTGGCCTTATTATTGGAGTGGGGAATCTGTTGCCAAAACAATCCTGTGGGTGTATGAGGGGTATGTAAAATAATTAAGACCAGAGGAAGATTATAGGAAATCTGTGTAACAAAATGCTGGGCGATGGCCTCAGTAACTTGGCTTAAGGCATTTCGTGCATTGGGAGTAAGCTTGAGAGGAGAGGAGGGGTCAGAATCCCCTTTTAAAATCTCATTAAGAGGCAAAAGCACGCTGGTGGGCAACCTTAGGTATGGCCTAAGCCATTGAATATCTCCAAGCAACTTTTGAAGATCATTAAGGGTGTGAAGATGGTCTAAACGAAGTTGAATTTGAGGAACCCGAATTTGATTATTTTGCAGTTCTAGACCCAAATAAGTATAGGGATCCTGTGTTTGAACTTTATCGGGGGCAACCTGTAGTCCCAGGGCAGTAAGGGCTTTATAAAGGTCTAAATAGCAGTTTCTAAGTTCGTGGGTGTCAGGTGCAGCAAGCAACATGTCATCCATATAATGTAATATATAGACGCGCTGCCATCGTTTTCTCACAGGGTCCACTGCCTGGGCAACATATTTTTGACAAAGGCTAGGGCTATTGGGGAAGTACCTTCCATTGAAATCTTTGCATGGGGCCTTGAAAGTTAATGCGAGGAAGGCTAAAGGCAAAATAGGGTATGTCCTCAGGATGTAGGGGAATGGTTAAAAAAAAACAATCTTTTAAATCAATAACCATTTTGTAATAGTCCCTAGAAATAGCCACCGGTGTGGGAATGCCTGGCTGTAGTGCTCCCATTGGACGCATAGCTTTATTAACGGCGCGTAGATCTTGTAAAAGGCGCCATTTGCCTGATTTTTTCTTTATAACAAAAATAGGAGTATTCCATGGTGAAGTAGATGGCTCTATATGGCCTGCCACCAACTGTTCCTGTACTAACATGGAGGCTGCCTCCAATTTTTCTTGGGTAAAGGGCCACTGATCCACCCAAATGATTTTATCTGCATGGGGCACAGGAGGGTCAGGGGCCGATACTAAAAATCCGAATACCCAAGCCCATGTTTATCTGTTTTTTGGGTAGCTTGGATGGGCTCAACGATTCCTTCTCCTGATTTTCCAAGACCCGTACCAGGGACAAATTCCATACGGAGCATTTGATGTGTAACCACAGAATTGGGACTAGCAAGGATAACTTTCATCTGGGTCAAGATATCCCGGCCCCATAGGTTAACAGGGAGGTCAGGAACAACAAAAGGAGTAACAGTTCCCTTATTGCCCTCTTTGTCAGTCCAATTAAGAACCCTGGAGCTTACCAAAGGGTTTTTTGACTGCCCTATGCCTTTAAGGTCAGTTAGGGACGAGGTAAGGGGCCAACTTGGTGGCCAATATTTTTGGGAAATAATAGTGGCATCTCCACCAGTATCCAAAATTTTCCTGTACAATGAAGGAATAGGTCCAGGCTAGGAAAGCAGCTACAGAAGGCAGGGAGATTGTATCTGTGACAAAACTTTGTGGAAAATGGAATCAAGGATTACTTACTGGTGATTCACTTGCACTTGAAGCATGATTCTGAACTATTGCTTGCTGATTCTGAACTATTGCTTTGATCATTATATTTTCCAAGAAGAAAAAGTGAAATTTCATTGATAGTAAAGGACTACTAATACATTTTGACTTCTCATTAAGCATCTTCAATCATCAAAATCACTTGAAGGAAATAGACAGGCCTATTTTTAGATGAAAACAAGTGTCTTTAAAAAAACAAGAATTTAGGTAGTCATACCAAGGACTTCTATTTTACTACTGCATTATACATTTTTTCTAATGTTGGATACCAACATTAGAAAGCTACTAGAAAACTCTTAAAGCCCATATGTTGAATAGTGAGTTCTCTTACACTATAACATGATATTTCTCAAATCATTTACAAAGAAGGCATTGTTTCCTATTTTCTCATTCCTAGAATAAGCTGCACATGAAGACACCAAAGGTCCTCATGTTCAGACAAGGAACAATATGAAAGAGTGAGGAATTGTATCAATTTCAAGAAAAAAATGGAGTAGGATCCAAGCAAATTTCTTCTTTGGGATGCCAAAATTAATCCGCTTACTATGGTGTGAAGACTACTTTCCAAAAAGGCCACCCAAATGAATACTAGGGATGAGTATGAGTATACCCCTCTTCATATGGAAGCCTAGAGTGGACATTTAGACATTGTCCATGAGTTGGTAGCTCAAGGCAGATATTCATGCAATAACTCTAAATGGCTGACACCCCTGCACAGCGCTTATATGTGGAATAATACCAGAGTGGCAGATACCAATCCCCAAACTAAAGGCCTCTTGTCCGCCTTGCATGTTGCTGCTGGGAATAGAAATCGAATAGGTACTCTGTTGAACCATTATATCAAACCAAGTTTGAAGAACAGCTTGGAAGAAACTGCATTTAATATTGCCAAAAGGATAAGTATGTATCACTACCTCTTTGAAGTTGTGGAAGGCTGTACAAATTGTTTTCATAAGTCCTAATGTTTTGGTTAAGTTTATTAAATTTCAAAAATGCCAGTCCATCCTTTGTGGCCCTACCATTTTTTTCACAATACAAAGCAACAGCAATATCTTACTTTAAAAATTCATGGATTCCATGGTATTCTTCCAAGTGAATTGCCTGACTCTGATGTCAAAATATATTCAAGAATTTTTTGTATACATCTATAATGATTTCTGCAGAGTTTGTGATTTTTTAATCAGAAATAATTTTAACTTATCTGTTGAAATGAATAGTATAGGAACTAAAGATGTTCCTGGTGCTCTTAGGAAAAAAGTATATCTATGTTTGTACAATATCCATAATCTATTTCATTCGCCCCTATATATAATACTTTGAATTCTACATTTTTATATAATGTATAGTTTCATTAATAAATGTGTCCTTTCAGATTGCATTCCATATAGAAGAAGTTTAAGATTCCTTTTTTCCTAGGTCCTTATATTATTTTATTTCTTTGGGATAACATGACAATGTTATCTAATTTCAAGTTTTGTAAAGATTATGCTATGTAAAGGCCTTTCTAAGGTGAAGATTTAATACACTGATGTCAAACTAACCTTTAATTCTATGAATTGCATGTATTGTTACACTTGTATTTTTGTAATCAACTTTTTAATAACTGTTTTTATATTTCTTGCATCAGAAGAATGAAAAATATGGAATACTTCACAAATTTTCATATCATCCTTGTGCAAGTGCCATGTTAATCTCTGTGGTATTGTAATTTGGGTAGACCTGCTGCTGAAGCATGTAGTACCCTCTAAATTTAAGTACTTAATGATGCAATCTTTATACAGGCATATATCCATGGTTGCCTATTTGTAACAAGGAACCCTTATTGTTCCTTAAAATGCGATTGATCTTGTTTCTCTAAAATTCTGTGTATAGTGGAAAAGCTTATATCATTTGGTCGATTGCTCATATTTACAATTTTTTTGTCAATGACTATTTTGTCGTTTTCATTTTAAATTTGATCATACTTTGAAGCCTTTAAAGCTAAGACCAAAGGTGATGGCTTTTCAAGTACTTATTTATCAACTGAGTTAGCTTTGTAGAGCTAATGGGTTCAAACTAAGCCTTGCTTGAGAGCTACTTCTAAACTTCCGCAGCTTAAACTTTCCCAAATGAGGTCTTGCTGGGACAAATGTCTACCTGAACCTTTACCCTTCTTCCTTGTAGGAACAGACCAACCAGAATATCTTACCCTGACAGCATAGATTGTCTTACTGGAACAAAACTAATCTTAGTTACAAGGGATCATAGAGAGATTAACAGTTCAGACCAAATTGTTCAGAATGGAAGGTATTTTATCAAAATATAATTGTTTATTATACCTATCATTTCAAAAGTAGCTAAAGCCAAGAAGGTGAAAAAATTTTCATACGCATGATTACCTACTGTCCTGGCCTGTCTATCATCCAACCAAGCAGGAACTTACACTACTGACTCTCTATCACCAAATATTTCCATAGCTCCTGGAAAAGTCCATATGTTTCTCCTCGATATTAGGCCTTAAATTGGTAATGTTTTAATCACAGTGTTTCCTCTTGCCTCTAGGCTGTAAATCTACAAATGGTAAAGCTTGAAGTCTAACTCTACCAAACACTGAGGTAGAGATAATGGAATAATACTTTAAAACAGAGTTGCCTTTGATTCCCTAACCACAACACAACAATGCAAAACAATTTTTATATTATATATACTTATATATTTTATATTTATAAATATAAAATATGTGCTGATTTTAAATTTCACACAGTGAATCTTACTAGAATTGATAATTTGACAAATATATTGACATTTATTCCAATAAATAGAATGGAATATAAATAATTAGATTTAGGATATATATTAGAATATAAAAAGTATTAATGCAATATCTTCGGTATAAACTTGTGATACGTTCTAAGTGTTCGTGATCTTCTGAATTCACATGGTAAAATAACAGTATTGTTTTCTGCTAATCTATAACGGATTTTACTCTGATGATCTGTTTATTGTTTTAACTCGCTGGTCCCAAAGTGTTTTTCTCCATATTTCTGAAACGTTCTTACTGATTATACCCAAATTTTGCTGATATGATGTCTAAAAGCTATTATTCTTTTGAAGGACCCACGGATCCGAGGATACCAGTTCCCAGTTATCTGTATCATCAGAAAACAAGGGCAAGACTTCTCACATAGGCCCATGCAACATGCCAACAGAAAATAATTGAAGACATCTCAATTTCTCATTTCCTATAATATTTCAGGACCCCAATTCCTTACAAGAAGTAGCAGAATTTAATTGTGAAATGGAAGGCAAGTTAAAATGAAAGATGAGACCACAAAATCAGAGAGAAAGTACTGTAATTCAAACTTTCAATTTACAGATGACCAGCCCATATGAGTGAACAAAATTACAAATGAACAAGATTATTTTTAATACCCCTCTCCTAATGATTAATGAAAGATTTCAGTGCAGCCAAAAAATAGTTTCTGTAATGTTAGATCCATAAGTGGCCTACCAAACTAGGAATACTTGATTTAGAGGTCAAATATAATTTAGAAAAACATTAATTGATAATATCCTTAGTGCTTCAAAACACTGGTACTTCAGTAAAACTAGGTTCTGTAGTATAAAAAAATGTTGTCATTCTCAAACCAAAGATAACCTATATTTAATCTCCTGAAAGTATATTCATTTTCAAATAAACTATTTAAAATCACATTTGCCAAAATAACACTTTACAAGTAGATGATAGTGACATTACAAGGTTTTCAAGTGTAGGGAGCTAGTTACAATAGAGTTGATTTACGTACCCAGCACCAATAGCAAACAAGTTCAACCATTCATCAAAATGTAGAAATAGTACTCCCCACCATTTGTGTTGTTCAGTAGGTGCCTTCCAGAAATGTGTTAAATAGATCAGCCTCCCATATTTCAAACCCAAATATTAGCTAATAAAGTAAATTTTTATCACATAAGAAAGTACATTTTAAAAAGTGACTAATAGTTGCCTTATCATGTGTTGTTTTATATTTTCCCTATCTGTCTAACATAGTAAGAAATATGACTTTAAGTTTTGAATATGGGTACTGATGAGAGATGTGACAAAAATAAAATCTGTCTTTTATTTCTGTCATATTCCTCTAAGTAGTAAATTTTAGTTTTCTTCTTTTTCCAAAACTTATAGGTAGTAGAAGAAATTATCCTATGTAAAATAAAATAATCATACACCATTGTACAAAGCCATTTATAATAACTGGTAGAAATAAATTCTAAGCCATTTTTAAATTTTCTTGTTGACTAAAGATTAATCTTCCAAATGAACGCGAATAAAATCATGTCTAAGTGCTTCACATCTCCAGTCTGCAAATTGCTATTGCAGATGAATGAATTATGGAAATATAAGCTGACATCAGTTCAAGTATATGTGGGAGTGAAACTCCATGGAATGTATATAAACTTTTCAAAGTATTAACAGGCACTTTAACAGAATGACTATCAGGAAATTGAAACCAGAGAGGAACAATAGTAAAAAAATAGAATGAATGAAAAATGGAACAAGGGGCAAGTACAGCTAGTATACTCAATGTACATATGTAATGAAGGAAGTGCTAAACCTGAACTCAATCTTGGAGAAAGAGTTGGTTGACATTGATAGAAGGAGTGATTCTGATCCAGGAGCATTAGACAATTTGATGGACATATTTAATTGTAAAACACTTGCACAACCTTTTGAAATTCAGTTAAAAAAAACAACAAACAAAAACACACAAAAATGACAACCAAACAGCAATCTCTAGAGAGTATGAATATGACCTCTCAAAATTTTAAGCAGTTAATGAAGGGCAGTCTTTGGAAAAGCAAACAAACTGTTCAAAGAGGGCAGTTTGGGGTAGGGAAGGATTTTGACTAGATTTAAAAAGATTGTCTAAGGTTATAAATCACCTATATCTTCTGCAAATATTTTCTTCTGCGAGTGCTCTTTGTCTGAACTGGATACTCCAGTCCTGAGTCACACTTGATAGCTTGTGAAGACAGAATGGAAGAAACAAGATCAAAAACCTATTCCTCCACTGGAGAGAAAACAGTCCTCTCTGTTTTCTCTCAATCTCCTCACTACTCCATTTTCATACTTTTAATAACGTCAAGTGATTTTGAATTATATCTTTCCTTCTTTGTTCTCACAAAGTAATTGTTCAAAATAATTCATTAAATATTATTTGCCATTATTTTCTATCATGCTGTTTACTTATTCAAGCGAGTCCATTAAACTTCCCCTTTTCATTTGGTTACCACGAAAATCCAACAACTATGTTAATGAGGACCAACGCTAATGCAAAACTTTGTCTCCAAAAATCCATTCAAAGAACCTATAATCACAAATATTTAGCTATAATTTTTTCTTTTTCCTTTTACCTTGAAATCTTCTTGTGTCTAAAGTGCCGACAAAAATAAATATTCCAACACATTTTGGTTCAATCACTTGTAACCTCAAAGATATTTTGCTAACAAGATGCTTGGAAACCTAAGAATACTCCACTTTTATCTTCTCTCATAAAACTTTTATCTTCTCTCTTAAGAATCTCCTTAGATACAATATCAGGAACAATGAAGTTATTCTTTGCAAAATTATTTCAATAGGTTATTTTCCTCTTGGTCTTGTATTTGCTCAACAAGATGTATGGAGAAGAAGAGAGTTAAATCACCAATTCCTTGGATGATATTGTCTGTTACAAAGGACAATACTTCTATGTCCTACTTCTATGTCCTCTTCTTAGCTCTTGCCTGATTTCTAATTAATCACACGTTCCTGGCTTCAATTCTAGTGAAGCTGAAGCACTATAATGCGTCCCCAATGCTACATCTTCATGGTTTCTCTTTGAAAACTCTTTTATTTGGAGGTGGAATTTATTTTCATGTCTTCATTCAATTTGTTCTGCATTATACTCAGCCAAATAAGCTCAGTAAAATCACGTTAGGTAGCAAAAACATTAACACAATCTATATCACTATATAAAAAAGTTTTGGCCCCCTCCACTGCTGAAACCAAAACGCTTAGCTAGGGCTTCTAATAACGTGTTTTCTTACCTTTTCTATTTGCTCAATTCTTTTCTGATCCCCAAACTTTTTGGCTTATGTAATAAAAGAAGTATTCACTATCTCATGTTAATAAGGATATTATATTTTTGAGCTACTTAGAAATGTGAAATCACTGGTTTGAAGTATCCAATCAGATTTTTTTCTGTGTTTCAGTGCTTCACATGCAGACATTGTGGAAAGTATTAAAACAGAGAAGTGTAAACTCAATACGTTCTTTCATTGTGGAGGACACTTTCTCCCTAAATATTTTGACCCAAATAATCTTTTTAAGAGAATTACTGTTTAGTAATTAAAGGTCAATTCACAAATTTTGATGTCTTATATTTTAAAAAAAAACTTTGAATTTAAATTCCACTACAACCTTGTTTCACACAGTAAGTGTATATTTCCTGGGTAAGGACAATTCTCATGGGAACCTACAGGATTTACAGCAAGGTTTGTGAGGTTTGTTTGTTTACTGTGAAAATGAGCCACCTTACCCACATTGCTCCCTCTCAGCTAAGTCTCCATGGATTTCTTTGCATGAAAGCCTATTTTCCCAGGCAATTTTAAAATTTCTTAATAGGCTAAGTTAAAAGTTAGAAAAATTAAAATTTACCTGTCTTAATTTTAAAACACTTTTGAAATTCTTTTATCAGAATCGCAAATTTACCAATCCTAATTCCACGTTTACCATCAAAAACAGTTAACATGTTGTTTTCAAGATATAGTATCCATAAAACCATTATTTTCCAGTGGCTTTGTTATGCATATATATGAACATATAAGCTGATGCTGAGCAAAATGAACTCCAAGATATGGAAAGAGATATTTATTTGCAGTTGTTGTTTTTAATGTACTATGTGATTTCTATTTTCCTTGGGTTTTTCCCCTATGGTATAACTCCTACTGTGTTTGATTTTGGTACATTTTGTGTATACATTTACCTTAATTAGGGAAGGGAAGAGAAACAACAAAATGGCAAGATAAAGGACAAAAAGCAAACAAATGCATTAGAAATACTCAGAAGACAATATGTTGGAAATGTACATTACAACTTGTGAGGGGTTTGGGTGTGAAGGAAAAATGTGAGAAAAAATGAGAGAGGGCATAACAAGTTTGAAAAGTTATGCATTCACTGCCTTACAATTGCTAACCCACTGCACATCACTTTCACATTAAAATTAAATTTAAAAAATAAGCTGTATGAAATAAAATTTCATTGTATTGGTATAGTAAATATTATTCTTTATGTAGTAACTTTTTAAAAATTCAGTACTATTTGGCATATAATTTGAATTAATTACCCCTTCTTTATCAGAGGGCCATCAACTTGAATGTTAACCAACTAGATAATCTTTTCACAATATACTTGCCAATATTTTCAAAAAAGAATAAATTAGTACTTTCTCATACTAAAACCGAAAACCATTTAATTCTATAGAAACCCATAACTTTTAAAAGTAAATTAGTTGTTAAGAGGACAAAATATGTGTGTTCTTCAAAATTCCTATGACTAATAACTACTCACTTTCAAATTCTCAACATTCCATACCTGAGAGATTCAAAATAGTACCTGTTTGCATGTTATGTAATTCTGCAATAGATGCATTTTCCAATGGGGTGTTACAGATTGAGAAGTGAACAGAAAAATAGCCACATTCTGGTATAGGATAAAACTATAAAGCATCGGTTATAATTAATTCTTCAAGAGTAAGCAATTTATCAGATTAAGCTATTATTTCTATGACCATCAATCCCAAATTTATGCCATAAAGTCATCCTAGACCAACAGTTTCCAACTTGTAGGGTGAACCTCAAAATTCCCTTAATTCACATCACAAATCGCTTATCTTTATTGGGGAAAATATTACACCTTGCTAATGTGATGCCCTCCGTGTTCTGGAAAGAACACCACAACATACTGGGTTGCATCATTTTTCCTCCACTGGTATTCTTGCAAATATTATTTATATTTATACTTTTTTACTATCATAGATATTCAGGATGCTAAGATTGGAAGATTACAGTTCAAAGCCCAACCAGGCAGGAAGGATCCCTAGATTCTTATCTCCAATAAACTTCTCAGCAAAAGCCAGACACAAGTGGTACTGAGGTTGAAGTGGTAAGGCACAAGCCTTGAGCTTAACAGGCTCAGAGACAGTGTCCAGGTCCAGAGTTCAAGCCCTATGACAAAGCAATAAAACAAAAAAAAATAAAAACAAACCCAAATCCTAGCATTTTTCTCACTGTATACAGAGGCACGTAATTAAGGAAATTGCTTCCTGTGTTACATACAGGTAGAAGAAAGAAGATGTCACACAATTATTCTCTTCATACTATGTTATATTAAAGCCTCAAAAATTGCTTTTTCTAAATTTATAAATTAATATCATCAATTTCTTGGCAACTCGGTCTAAATTATTCACATTATCATTTTCTACATGAACAGTTAGAATTATTTATTAACTGACTTCTCCTTATAACTCACTTGAAACAATATGCTAGGTAAATAGAATGAAAGAAACATCTGTAAATTTGTCAATTAAACCCTCTACCTAAAAAGAATTTTGTAGTATCCTATAGAATATGAAATTACAAACGAAACCAAAATATTTTTTGAAGTCTAAACTCCAATTTAGCAAGATCTATAAAGACCTACATTAGGTGATCTTTGCTATTGCTCCAGGCTTAAGCTTTTGTAATCCTTCATCCTTTCCTTGGAATCTAACAGAATGATGATTACTTACTTTTGCAAATTTTGGATGGGAATCATGAACCAATTTGCATCTAGGAATGTTCTGTAATGAAGAGCGCATTTAAAACACAACTGAGGAGGGGCTGGGAAGGTGGCTTAGTGGTAGAGCACTTGCCTCGAATGCATGAGGCCCTGGGTTCAATTCCTCAGCACAACATAAGCAAAAAGAAAAAATGCTGGAAGTGGCGCTGTTGCTCAAGTGGTAGAGCGCTAGCCTTGAGCTGAAGAGATGAGGCACAGTGCCCAGGCCCAGAGTTCAGGCCCCACAACCGGAACCAAAAAAAAATTTTTTTTAAAGAGTTAAAAAAAATAAAACACAATTGGGGATTCTATACCAGTTGTATTTCAATAGAAAACTTGGCTTTTCAAAACATAATGAAAAAATTAGTCCAAATTTCCAACTGTGTATTCCATTCTTGTTTGGTTTGTTTTATTAAGACAAAATTATACTACCTGGTCCAGGGAAGGTATCAGTAGTAATTCCAGTCTCTAATCTCCTGTCAGTTTGAGTGCTAGAATTCAAGGCTTGTATCACATTGCCCCACCATAGTTTCTTGGTTTATTTATTTATCTGTTTGTTTGTTTATTTATTTTTGGGTCCGGTAATGGGGCCTGAAATTTGGGCCTTGATGCTGTCCCTCAGCTCTTCAGCTCAAGGCTAGTGCTCTACCACTTGAGCCACAGAGCCACTTCTGGCTTTTTTCTTTTTGCTTATGTGGTGCTGAGGAATCAAACCCAGGGCTTCATGCATGCGAGGCAAGCACTCTACCACTGAGCCACCTTCCCAGCCCCTTCTTGGTTTATTTAATCTAGATACAGACTATCAATTCTGAACTTCACCAGTGATATTATCCACTAGACTTTTCAGACTGTTCATGCACTATTTTCAAAGATGTTCTAACATTTGACACAGGGTATGAACATTTTCAAATGCACCTGCCGGGTCTCTGATTCATTCCTCCATGGATCCTATCCCTTTAATATTGATTACTTGACTCTCTTACTATCTCTGGTCCCTACTTATGTAATATTCTCAAACTTTTTTGAAGAAAGTTCACTTTAGGATTTTCTAATTTTAAAAATTATCACTTGATTCTAGTCTCACTCAGGACATACTTTCTATTGTTTTCTAACTTTTCTACGTATTCTGAGAGTTGCTTCATTTGTGTATGTGTGTGTGCACATATAAGTGCCTCTGTGTGTATGTGTATGTTTATATGTATGTATGCAAAAGCCTCAAGCTCTTATTCATCATTCTTGCTCATGACTGTTATTCCATCACCTGAGCCATTCTTCCAATCTAGCTTTTGGCTGGTTAATTATAGATAGTGTCTCAAACACTGTTCTGCCCAGGCTGGATGCAATTTGAACTTCCCAGACTCCTTTACATACTTAGGTTTCATTTATCCAGTAGAAACAACTTTTAAACTACAAACATTTTTGTGAGTGTAAAGTCTAAGCTGTAGCCCAGATTTTTAACTCAAGAATTCATATAAAGATAGATGAATATACACAATACATATGCTGAATGTACACTGTTAGAAATGTGATCCTAAGCTGGGTGGTGGTGAGATCTGAGTATTGGGGTTCAAATCCAGCCCAGGTAGGAAAGTCCAGGAGACTCTTTTCTCCAATTTACTGCAAGAAAACTGGAAGCCTCACTGTGGCTATAGTGGTAGAGCATTAGCCTTGAGCGGAATAGCAGAGGGACAGTGCCCAGGCCCAGAATTCAAGTGCCAAGACCACCACCAACAAAAAATATATAAGTAAAGGAAAGAAAAAAATGTGATCTTATCCACCAGTTGATGGCTAGTATAATCCCTACTCTCTCAAGATGGAATTTTTTCCTTATTAAATCCATGCTCTTATATCTGACTTGCATTGGAAACAGAATTATTCTTCCATTCTAATTTCTACAAAGTTGTGTCATTAGCAAGCGTGATTAGGAAGGGAGTGGCCTCATACTTCGGGTTCCACGTAGGAGTAATGCTTTCTCTATATCACTCTCATAAATCTACATACTGGACTTGGCTTTATTGTTTCATTGTGGTCTTATTTGTAGAGTCTTCTATAGTGTATTGAACCTTTATACTTAAACACAGAATTTCTCTTTCTCTTATTATTGCTATAGTTAACACGAGTTAACAAATTCATGTACACTTGGGAAATAATGTGCAGCACATATACTCACAAAAAATGATCTAGGAACCTTCTTCCTCTTTAAAATTCGCCTCAATTTACAGAGAATTTACAAAGTTTGAATTCAATATACTCATGCATAATGTATTTATAAAAAATATAAATTTTATATTTTCTCTTTACTAAGTTGTCTCTGAAACACGTGTTACATCAGGTCCAAATGTGTTCTTGTGTTATTTCGGTGAAGCCAGAAATCATTCATTATACCTCAAGCAGCACCATAGATTGTTCCTGGAAGTAACTGTTACTGGATATGGAAACTGATCCCAGTAGAGGAATGGAACATAGAGGATTGACAAAGTTCAAGTTAACTTGTGCTTTCCTTTTTACTGTAAAAGAAGAGAATCCGAGGCTTGAAGGAAACTCTGTCCCTGACTTTTTCTAGTGTGTTTTTACTTATATATAATTTTTCTGTAAACTTGTAGTTGAGAGTATTACAAAAAGATAAAATGTGCCATTTGATGGCCAGCATAGAACAAAAAGAAATAACGTTGTTTTAAATATGTTCTTCTGCTGGGGCTGGGAAGTTGGCTCTGTGGTAGAGCACTTGCCTTGCATGCCTGAGGCCCTGGGTTAGGTTCCTCAGCACCACATAAGCAAAAATAAGCCAGAAGTGGTGCTGTGGCTCAAGTGGTAGAGCGCTAGCCTTGAGTTGAAGAGCTGAGGTAAAGCGCCCAGGCCCAGAGTTCAGGCCCAAGACTGGACCCCCAAAAAATTCTACTGCTATAGTGTTTTTTGCATGGATATTTCACCCCTGAGATGATTCTTTTGTTGCAGAAGTCAGTTATGAATTACTTTAGTTTAGTCCTGAGTTCTCCAGAGCAGTAAGGATTCCAAAAAAAGCATCCAGTGTATATGATCAGCAAAAGGAGCCACTTCTCAGACCAATACTCCTTTAAGGAGGGTCCCAATGAAATATCTGTTTTTTTGTTTGCTTTTGTGTTTAGCTTGTGTTGGTTCTGGGGCTTGAACCTAGAGGCTGAACCCTGTCCCTGAACAGTTTTCTTTCCTGCTCACCTACCCCCAAAGCTAGTACTCTACTGCTTGAACCAAAATTCCACTTCTGGCTTTTTTGCTGTGTAATTACAAATAAGAGTTTGACAGAATCTCCTACCTGGTTTGGCTTTAAACTAAGGTAGTAAGAAAGCCAAGTGACATCAACTGTATAGACTTCTCTTTTCAAATGAGAAATATTAGATGTTTATTGTAAAGCTAATATTTTACAATTTTTTTCTTTATTATTGTGAGCATACCGTACAGAGGAGTTACAATTACATGGGCAAGATAACGAGTACATTTCTTATCAATCATTGTTGCCTCCTCTTTGTTTCCCCTTCCCATCCCTTCCCATATTCCCCCCTCCCCATACCCGATCCTCCCGCCCACCAACGTTGTAAAGTTCGTTTTTCAACATAACGACTTGTACATCTCATTGTTGAAATGGGTCCACCTGTATCTCTAGTTAAATGATTTGTTTTTAGAGCATATGTCCAGAAAAGAATCCAAAACATAACTCAGCAAAAGTAGGTGCACTGAATCATTTTGGAATTTTTTTGTTTGGGAAGATTATTGAACTTGTCATTCCTTTTGGGGAAACTTAAAGTTATATTTCACCTTTTTTGTTGGTTGTGGGGCTTGAACTCGGATCCTGGGTGCTAAGCTAGAGCACCACCTCCGGGTTTCTGGTGGTTAATTGAAGGTTAGAGTCTCGTGGACTTTCCTGACCAGGCTGGCTTTGAACCACAATCTTCTGGTCTCAACCTCCTGAGTAGCTAGGATTACAGGAGTAAACCAACTCCTGCTCATATTTGCATTTATGTGTACTGAATGACACTGTGTAGACAAAGAATGGAAATTTTAACCAAATGATATTGCAGCATTTCAGAAAAATTGAAGTAGCAATAAATATGTCCTCTTTTCCATTTTGTTACGTTAATGACTGATGATTTTTGGGACCCTTTCATTAGCATCCTCTGCCATCTGTATAGGTGTATTTAGTATCAGGAAATGTTCATAGAGAAATATAGAAAGAATAAGATTTTTAGAAAGCAAAGGAGATAAGGTATGAAAGAATAGCATAGAAGGAGATACATTTATCACACAGAGATTAAGAGCTAGCCTAAGAGATTTAGAATGCTAAAGGCAATGAGGAACAGCCTAGCTGACAACTAGTTCTACAATAACCAAAAATGGTTCTCAAGAACAGTTTCTGGTATACCTTAATTACTATCATTTATTCCTTCTATCTGGAGTTATATATTCCTTATTTTCTTTCACAACTATTAATTAGCCTCTGCATTTTTGGTGCCATAATTGACCAAAAAGATTTCAAAATCACACATAGCCTACCATTCTCTTTGTGATTAGCAGTGACGACACAAATCCAGGAATGGTTGAATTTCCAGAATTAAACGTTACCTGACATCTAAGCACATCCCTGGCATTAATTGCTGTGACTTAATGAACAAGACTTTTTTCAACACAGTATCCTAATATAAGTAAAGTACATGAATTAGGAACTGTTGTCAGGTGTCAGTATGGAAGGAGCAATTATATATTCCAAGTGTGGTTTATTTATTTTGCATTTACTAACTGAATGTTTTTGTTTTGTTTTGATTTGATTTGTTTTTGTTCTTTTTGCCAGTCGAGGGGCATAAACTCAGGGGTAGGGAATATTCCTGAGCTTTTTTTTTTCTTGCTCAATGCTAGCTCTCTATCATTTGAGGCACAACACCACTTCCAGTGGTTTTGTGTGTGTGTGTGTGTAACTAAGGAATTGAACCCAGGGTTTCATGGATGCTAGGAAATCACCGTACCATGAAGCCACATTAACAGAGCCCTAAATAACTTTCTTAAGATTGCATTACATTTTCATTCTGTAACTACGTATCATAATTTTGGCCAGGTGCTAGAAAATGATGTAGAAAGCAATACAATACAATAAGTCTAGTAAGGCTGGATGGACAATGAATAACTGTTACGGTCTAGCCAGATAACAGAAGGGCATATCTCATGGAGCTGTTTCAACAAGCTGAGGCGAGAGCTCCTGACCCACAGCCAACCTCCAGAATGAGAGGACCAACCTTGGGTTCCAGCCACATGGGGATGCTGGGCCCCCTCCTCCAGCACCCATGTGACCAGTTCTTGTGAAAGAGAGAGAGAGAAAAGTCAGAATTACAATTAAGTCTGGTGCCAGTGGCTCAGAATTCTAATCCTAACTACACAGGAACCTGAGATATGAGGATCATGGTTCATAACCAGCCCAGGCAGGAACGTCTGTGAGAATCTTATCTCCAAAGAACCACCAGAAAATCAAAAGTAGTGTTGTGGGTTCAAGTGGTAGAACACTAGCCTTTGGCTGAGGCTTTTGGGAACATCGCCCATGCCTAAAGTTCTAGCTCCACGACTGACAAGAAGTGGACTTCCTACCACAAGAAGCAGACTGAATAGCACCCATTGTCCTACGGAGCATGGTAGCAAAGTCAGGCAGAGCTTCCTTTGAAGTTGAAGTCATAAGTAGGTCACCTGGCTTCTCTCTGCCTTGGAATCTCCAGCTGCAAAACTCAACACAGTGAATGATCCGCTTCCTCATGGGGATAGGGTAATGATGAGAGAGAGCCATGTTTGTTTCATAATCCCACATCTGTTGCACAATTAATAACAGGCCCCGCCTGAGCCCTTTCCTGCTATCTTCCTGTCATTTCCTCACAGAATTGCCGAGAACCTTATCTGAAGACTACTCCCTCTGTTCCTAGCCATGCTCCAGAGATCCCTCTGTATAAATCCCTTGTTTCCTCACAATTGTCCTGTGAGGAGAATGAGGTCTGATTGTTACGAACCTACCCAGAGCTTCACCTGTGGTCAAGAATCGTCTCCTGTGATTTTTCTGCCTGCTCAAACTGACTTAAGAAACCATTCAAGCCACAGGAAAATCAAACACAAGTAGACTAGAGTCTCCAACAAGAGACAGGTTAAGAACACAAGGAAGATACAGGATCTTCGCATCCCCCACAAAAAAATCAAAGAACTCTTTTTTTGTACCTTTTATAATTTTTTTCTAAAAGTTGTTTTTTAATTTTTAATTTTTTACTTTAATTTTTTTCTTCCTCTCATAATTTTTATTTTAGGGGTATATGTGTGGGTACTTATTTATCTCTTTTCAGAAACATTGAAGTAATACCTTGCATTCTCTCAGGCCACAAGGGTAAAAAATTAAAACTCAACAGGAAAAGCCACCAGAGAAAATCCTGTAACACACTGGAACAACACACTGCTGAATCACGAGTGGGTCATGGAAAAGATTAGAAAAGAAATTCAAATGCTGATAAACACACAAATTACCAGCTCCTTTGGGACACAGCACAGGCAGTACTCACAGGAAAGTTTACAGCTCTGAGTTCATACATCAACAAATTGGAGAAATCTGAAACCAACCATTTAATGAGACATCTGAGTCTCCTTGAAAAAGAGCAGCAAGATGATCCCCAATCCAGTAGATGGTAAGAAATAATTAAAATTAAATCATAATTAAATGAATTAGAATCCAAAAAAAATCATAGAAAGAATCAACAAAACAAAGATTTGTTACTTCCAAAATATTAACAAAATTGAAAGACTCTTAGCAAATCTTATAAGAAAAAGAAAAGAACACACCCAAATAAATAAACTCAGAGATGAGAATGGAAACATCACCACAGAAACAACCAAGATTTAGAACATTATAAGGGAATACTTCGCAAAACTTTATGCTAATAAGTTTGAGAACTTGGCAAAAATGGACCTTTTCCTAGCAAATATTGACATGCCAAAACTAAACCAAGATGAGTTATACCATCTTAACAGGCCCATATCAAGCATTGAAATAGAAACATCAATAACACACCTCCCATCTAAGAAAAGCCCAGGACCAGATGGTTTTACAGCATAATTCTATAAGCCCTTAAAAACACAGCTCACACCAATACTCCTCCAAATCTTCAATGAAATTGAAAGAGAAAGTTCACTACTGAACTCATTCTATGAAGCCATAATAACCCTCATGCCCAAACCAGGCAGGGACACATCACAGAAAAATAACTATAGACCCATTTATTTGATGAACATTGATGCAAAACTTCTCAACAAAATGTTGGCCAATCAAATTCAACAATTCATCCAAAAAATTCTAGACCATGATCAAACAGGATTCATTTCAGGGATGCAAAGCTGGGTCAATATACGCAAATCAATTAATATAATTCATCACATCAACAGGAGCAAAGATAAGAAACACCTGGTTATCTCAATAGATGCAGAAAAAGCATTTGACAAGATCCAACGCCCCTTTATGATGATGGTTCTGGAAAAATTAGGAATCCATGGAACTTTGCTCAATACAATAAAGACTATATATGACAAACCTACAGCCAGCATTATACTTAATGGTGAAAAAGTAAAGCCATTTCCTCTTAACTCAGGAACGAGACAAGAAGGTCCACTCTCTCCTCTTCTCTTCAATTTAGTATTAGAATGCCTAGCTACAGGAATAAGACAAGATGCAAACGTAAAGGGGATCCAAATAGGGAAAGAAGAAGTAAAACTCTACGTCTTTGCAGATGTCATGATCTTGTATTTAAGGAATCCAATAGACTCCACTCCCAAATTACTCAAGCTGATTCAAAACTTTGTCAAAGTAGTAGGGTATAAAATTAACCCCTCAAAATCAATGGATTTTCTATATACCAACAATGAGAAAAGTGTGGCTGAAATTAGGAAAGCATCTCCATTCGTAATAGCCCCACAAAAAATAAAATACCTAGGAAATAACTTAACCAAAGAAGTGAAGGAACTCTATGATGAAAATTTTAAAAACCTGAAAAAGGAAATCAAAAGAGATCTTAGAAAGTGCCAAAAACTCCCATGCTCATGGATTGGAAAGACCAACATCGTGAAAATTGCAATCCTTCACAAGGCTCTCTACAAATTCAGTGTGATACCTATCAATATTCCAACCTCATTTTTCAAGGAAATAGAAGAGGCAAACCAATAATTCATAGAGGACAATAAAAGACCCCGAATAGCAAAACGATCCTCAACAGAAAAAAACTGTGCTGGAGGAATATCATACCAAAATTTCAAACTCTACTACAAAGCAATTGTAATCAAAACAGCTTAGTACTGGCATAAGAATAGACTTCAGGACCAATGGAATAGAATTGAAAACCCAGAAATGAACCTACAGACATATAGCCAACTACTCTTCGATAAGGGAGCTAAAATAATAGAATGGAAGAAAGACAGCCTCTTCAGTAAATGGTGCTGGCAAAATTGCTTAACTACTTGTAGAAAACTAAAGCTAGATCCTTATATATCACCCTGCACCAGAATCAACTCCAAATGGATCAAAGACCTCGGAGTCAAAGCAGACACTCTGAAAACATTACAGGATGGAATAGGAGAAACCCCTGGTCTCCTTGGCACAGGTTGAATTTTTTTTAATAGAGACCCAGAAACACAAGAAATCAAAGAAAGTTTGGACAAATGGGATTCCACGAAGTTGCAGAGCTTCTGCATGGCAAAGGACATAGCTAGCAAGATCAATAGAAAGCCCACGGATTGGGAGAAAATCTTCACTAGCCATACTAGAGACAAGGGTCTCATATCTAAAATATACTTGGAAAACAAAAAATTAAATCCCCCAACAACAAATCCTCAAAGAAACTGCCCAATAAATAAGGCTAAAGCCTTAAAGAGAAACTTCACTGAAGAAGAAAGAAGGATGGCCAATAGACAAATGAAGAAATGCTCAAACTCTCTAGCCATAAAAGAAATGCAAATCAAATCAACATTGAGATACCACCTCACCCCAGTTAGAATGGCTATACTGAAGAAGTCTGATAACAGATTCTGGAGGGGATGTGGACAGAAGGGAACTTTACTTCATTGTTGGTGGGAGTGTAAATTTGTTCAACCACTTTTGAAAGCTTTATGGAGGTTCCTCAAAGCACTCAACATAGAGTTCCCCTTTGATCCAACAATCGCACTTTTGGGCACTTACCCAAATGTTTACAAAGAAGACCACACTAAAGCTACCAGCACAACTATGTTTATTGCAGCCTTTTTTATCATAGCTAAGATATGGAAGCAACCCAGATGCCCTTCGGTAGATGAATGGATCAAAAAAATGGGTTATATATACTCAATTGAATTCTATGCCTGCATCAGAATGAATGACATTGCTCTATTTGTTAGGAAATGGAAAGACTTGGAAAAAATTATATTAAGTGAAGTAAGCCAGAACCAACGAAACATAGGTCCCATGTTTTCCCTTATCTGCAATAACTAGTATATATCTGAGTCAAGCATAAAAGTTCAGATAAATTCATGTTAGTGAAAAGAACCCTAAGATATCTATTCAATTTTTTTCTTTCATACGATTGTTTCTAGTACATTCATAAGATTATTTATTTGTTGCTTTTTATATCTCTCCCCCACGGTATAATCCCTTCTTTGACTGTATTTGATGTTGTTATAATTTATGGAGGGGAAGGGAAAAAACAAATCGTTGAAATAGGGATTAAATTTGGACCCATTATAACAATGAGACGTAGAAGTGGTATGTCGAAAATGAACTTGACAACTCTGGTAGGGGGATGGGGAGGGTCGATTGGGGGGGGAGGATGGGATGGCAAGGGGAAACAAAAGAGGAGGCTATAATGCTTGATAAGATATGTACTCATATCTTGCCCATGTAATTTTAACCCCTCTGGACAGTATTTTCACAATTAAAAAAAAAGAATAGGCTGCTGTGGACTAAATTTTTGAGATAATCCATCTAAATCGATGACTGTGCATGTTGCTACATGTCTACCACCCCAACTGCAGATGACCAGGCCCAGTGGAGCATACCTGTCACAGATAGGAGGACATCAATCCAGCCCAGCCAGAGCATATAGAGGCTCTGTTTCAGAAATGCCCAAAACAGAAAGGTGGCTCCTCAGAGCCAGGGAGAGGAAACAAGTAGCGGGTCTTGGTGCCCTCAGAGGGGTGTCTGACCCAGGGTAGGGGTGGTTTTGGGGCAGCCACTCACATGTGCTCCTGGGAGAAGTTGCTTGAGGCTGCTCCAGGTGGGGCAAGCAGGAATGGCAGCGGCATTGCAGACACATGGCCTCAGAGAACCAAGGCCATTGACCAATTTGGGGCTTTACACAGCCTGGCAGTGTGCCATTGCCTGGTTTGAATTTCTGAACCTTGGGAAGGCGGGAGGGGGCTGGGGACTAGGCAGGCATCTCAATTTCCTTCTATATTCCAGTCGCCTAATGCCTCTTCTCACCACTCAGCCATCTATACCTTCCTCAACTGCTGGTAGTGGTGTAAACTAACAGAGGGAATCCTGGTGCTACCAGGCAGCATTCAATGTGGGCATGGCCACCATTCTTGTATCTCATTGGTCAGAAAGAACAATGAAAGAATGGGGGTGTGGCCAGAATCCTGTGATGCAAACAGCATGGGCAGAGTCAAGAAGATAGCAGCTCCCCCAGCCCTTTTCCCAGGGAACAATGTCCAATTCAGTTGGAGACAAGAGGGTGACCTGCTTTAGCCGCATGGCTGCACAGATCATTGTGTATGGCTGTTTGTTCCCAGTCCCAGACCATGAACTGAGGATATGGGCACAGTCTGTGAGCTGCTTTTGCTCAAGGCTGGCCTTCCACACTGGAACCACAGGGATTCTGGCTTTGTTGGCACTGAAGTTGGACTTTCCTGCCTAGGGTGACTTCGACCATGATCCTCTCATCACAGCCTTGTAAGTATCAAGGAAGACTGCTGAGGGCCACTGGTGCCAGCCTAATCATTTGTCTTACTGGTGTTCTTGGACAGACTGATGAGTTCCCTATCCTCGGGTTTAAGTGGTGGGAGCTATAGCCCACAGTTGGAATCCTGGTCCAGCCACCTCAAAATAGAAAGAGATCCTAAGAAACTTATTCCTCTCCATATGATTACCAATAGAATATGATGTATGTCATGATTGAAAGAGCAGTTCTTGAATGATTCTAGGATAAAATTATAAAGAATTATTTAATAGGAAACTGATCGATGTTAGTTAATGCTTTATGAAGCATTTAAACAATCACATTCATAAAATGGAGGAATCATGAAATACCTAAGAATTACGATACTATTACATAATATAAAGGTGGCATTTTTCTGTCAGGACTGTCGGGATTGGAACCTATGATCTTGGTAACTCTGTTGCAATGTGTGGGAAGGGGAAGCTGGCCTCCTTGAAGTCAAGAAATTCAAGTCGGTTCTTTAGGCCTGAAATAGATCCCCACCACTAGAAAACATCCTATTCATGTACAATTTACATATATGATTCATATTTACATACATATGTTGACTCCATATTGCATTCAGTGCAGTTATTTTATTTGTTTTATTCATGTATTGACGATTTATTTTGACTATTATGGCACATAAAACATTGATTACATAAGATATAGGTCTGCATATGTGTTCCACTTCATACCTGACATTCAGGACTTCTTAATCCAACAATTCCTTTTTGGGGAGTGCTGGCAACTGAACTCATGGCCTACAAGCCTACAAGGCCCAATTCATGAATGGGTGAGTGTCAGCACGCCATCCTGGGGCAAATTGAGCTGAAAGGCTATTCTTAGGGCCTGAGATCAAGCCCCAGGTGTTAGCAAAATAAGTACAGATTGACCTGCAGATGGAAGTATGCTAATAAATATGTATTTATATAGAGTGTTAAAGATGTCTATATATTATTCAGTTATATAGACTACATTCCTACCAATTCCTGGGTATTAATCATGTGTCCATGTAATTAATATTATTGTTTTCATCCTTATACTATTAATGAAATCAATCAGTGTCCTGAAATTATTGCATTCCTGTAAGTAATAATATTCTTTTTATGCTTCAAAATATTAAATAAAAATCAATTAGCCTCTTGAAATTATGCTGCCTAAATTTATAGTAGCATCATTCATGATCAACTCATTGAACATTGACATTGATAAAATTCCATTGTTCTTCCTATGGTTGGGAACAATTTTCTTAGTATCTCCTGCCATTGGTTGGTGTTAGGAGGGGGATTTGAAATCAGGGCCTATGTTGCCACGTGGGCAGCTTTCAGCAATGCAAGGTGAAGTACCCTTTGCAACAGTGTCATTCAGACCCATGAGGGTCACCGTGCAAAGGAAGAAAACATAAAAATGCCACAGTTTTTCTGTGCATTGCTTTCCCTGCAAGACCTGAGGGTCTAGGATCCCAGAAGCAGTTGTAGGTCTAGTGGCTGTGCCCCAGCATAGGGTGATCCAATTTGAGGCAGAGTTGCCACAATCTGACTTCAAGCACATACTGAGAAAAGTAAAAAAAAAAATTAGCTCCCTGGCTTGCAATTCGTGATGTTTAATCTTCCAGGCTTTAAATTTGAATTCAGGATCTGGGTAAATCTGCAGCAATATTGATGAAGGAGAAGATCACTGTACATGAAGATAAGAAAGTCAGACCTGGGAAGATGGCGGAGAAGCTGGAGTCTAAACAAGCTCTCCCATAGAAAGAAGTTTTAGAGTTCCAGTGAACAGTCCTAAGCCAGAGAATCACACCAAGTGTGCCATCACAGGACAGAGAGTCAGGCCAGAGCAGGAAAATCCAGGCAAGGAGACAGATCTCAGCTCTTGCCAGCAGCCGCCGCAGTGGCGGCAGCGGTGGCAGCTGCAACCACAGGCGCCATACCCGAGCAACAGAGAGTCCGGGACGAAGGAGCCAGACGCAGCGGGTGAACGGATTCTACTCAAAACCAGCAAGAACCGACAAGGAGCAGACATATTCATCCTGCAGTTCACAGACCAGAGACGATCCAGGAACCAAGACTCGGCATGAGTAGAAGCCTGATGTCCTCACTCCTTCTCAGGGAAAAGAGGAAGGAATGCCACCCCTCCCATCCCGTACTGGAGACCTCCATCTTGGATACTGACAAAGAGCTCCAACTCAAGCCTTGGAATAAAATGAATCATTTAGCAGGTCACAAGAACTTAACGGAGGCGTGACCTGCCAGACTCAGCTAAACCCAGGGAAAAGTCACTCAGCTTGGGTGCCAGCCCTAGTAATGGCATTCTTCACTGGGTAATCAGAGCCAGAGGCTGCCCCTCCCTTTAGCAGCCTCGACAATCAATTGAAATCCAGTAAACAGAAACCCTGAGAATGGCTCCAGGCTGGGCTCTGTGAATCTTTCACAAACTAGCCACCAGGAAAATCTACTGTTTGTTGAAAGGCCTCAACTCTACCCAGAACCTAGCCTCATCATTGCATCTCCCTCTTTTGTGATACTCAAAGCAGATCTGACTCCCATTGAACTAGCCTGGGAGGAGGATCACAAAATCCTGGGTAAACCAGAGCATTTTTCTGCCTGTTCGAATAAACTGACTTAAGTAACCAACCAAGCCAAAGGACCAAAAGCAGACAAAAGACTCCAACAAGAGGCTGGTTATGGACAAAAGGGAGATATAGGATTTTTCCCACCCCTCCCCCAAAAATCAAAGAACTTTTTTTTTTTACTTTCTTTTTTTTTTTGGTACCTTATCTTAAAAAAATTTCATTTCTAAAACTTTTTTTAATCATTAATTTTTGCCTTGATTGAAAAAAAAATGTTTTCCACAATATTTTTTTCCTTCTTACAATTTTTATTTTAGGGAGACGTGTGTGCATTTTTTCTTCTTTTTTGATTTCTTTCTCTTTTTTTTTTCTTTTTTAATTATCTTTTTGGTTTTTGTTTAGCTCTACTGAACTTCTGATCTTTTTTTCTTCATTTCTTATCCTTTTCACCTTTTCCTCTCTTTTGTTCTTCTTTATATGACTTAATTCTTGTCCTGCACATCCTCAGATAAACCTGTAGATGACTATTAGACAATATCTTCCATTGTGTACACACTTAATCCACAAATTTATTACTCAATTCAATGCCTCTGAGACTTAAATTCCTTAATAGCAGTAACACTTCATTATACCTACATAATATTTTAAGCATTTTATTTTTAAGTTTTCACATCTCCTTTATATCCCTCCCCTTCTCTCATTATATTCACATTCTTCTCTAAATAGATTCTTGTCGAATTCTGGCTTAATATTATTAATTTTTATTTTTCTATTTTTTCTGGTCTCTTTTCTTTTCCATTTCCCTTTCTTCATTTTTTCTCTCTCTTTCTACTTTCATCCTACCCAACCTATTTCCTGCTTTGAGATTAGGATTTAGTTAACACTCCCTGTGACTTCCCACATCAATCTATTCCTATTTTTTACACATATTGCTCCCTAACCCTAATAATTTCTGGTTTTCCAAATTCTTCTTTGCGGTTCGTAGCCCATTAACATATAGTTGTTTGATATTGAATAGATGTATCTGTTGAACTAGATTGTATCTGTAGACTATTGACTGTGCAAATTCAGACTTTGGTGGATGCTTGCCTTAGGATATTGTTCTAGCAAAAAACTGGTGCTATTTTCATCTCAAATGGGCAGAGTAAGCTGGAAAAACGCAAGAAAAATGGCAAGTCCGGGTATCTCAATTCTCAATCTTGATAATCATGGGACAGAACAGATAATGAATAATCCAGAGGAGAGTTCCCAAATAGCTCTACAAACACTGTTGGCAAACATGATAAATGAAAAGATTGAAAACTTACAAAGGACTCTGTATGAGCATGATAAGGAGAGAGAGGAGGCAATCGAAAAGTTTATACAGGAATATCATAAGTGTGAGGAAGCTACTCAAAAACATACAGGATTTGCGTGAGCAGCTTGAGAATACTCAAACACAAAGGGAGGAATGGCGTGAGCAGGCTGAGAACACTCAAAGAAAACTACAGGAATACCATGAACGGGAGGAAGCTAATCAAAGAGTAATACAGGAATTGAGAGAGCAGGAAAAGAATAAAAAAAGATCACTAAAGGCATTCATGGAATCCATTATCAAAGAGCTGAAGGAAGACAGGGAGACCACAAAGGGAATGCTGAACGGAAACCAACAGAAAGAATTGGAGTCCAAGGAAACCATAACCAAACGACTAAGTGATTTGAGAATAAGCACTGAACACCAAATTAAGGAAGTAAAGAAGTTCATGCAAGATCTAAAACAAAGCTTTAACAAAGAATTTGAAGCAATGAAACCTGACCAATTAGAAGGAAAAGAGATAAAAAACAAAGTAGAAAGTCTTGACAGCAGGTTAGACCATGCAGAAGACTGAATCTCAGGGATTGAAGACAGCCTAGATATTACAGAGAAAGAACATACAACCATCCAAGACAAGTCCCAGAAATATGATAGATCTATCCAACACTTGAAGAAACCATCAGAAGACCTAATCTAAGGATAATGGTTGTAGAGGAGCACCTAGAAACAGAAGTTAATGGTCTAGGAAATTTGTTTAACAGGATCCTAGCAGAGAACTTCCCAAACATGCAAAAAGATAGGCCTATTCAGATACAAGAAGCTTTTAGAACCCCAAATAGACCAGACCAGAATAGGACATTCCACGGTCACATTATAATCCACACAAGATCAACTCAGACCAAGGAAAGGATCCTTAAAGCTGTCAAGGAGAAAAGATTAATCACCAATAAAGGGAAATCAATTAGAATCACCTCAGATTTCTCAGCAGAGACAATCAAAGCAAGAAGAGCCTGGAATGATGTATGCCATGCCCTAAAACCAAACAATTATCAACAAAGAATACTGTACCCAGCTAAACTCTCCTTCATAACTGAAGGCCAAATAAAAACCTTCGATAGCAAAGAAAAATTGAAACAATACATCTCCACCAAATCAGCCCTACAAAAGATTCTTAAAGATGTCCTACACAAAGAAAGCCAACAAGACCACAATAAAGGCCAAGAACCTGCACCCAAACTGAGAATCCAAGAACCATAGGAAGAACACAGTTTTCGCAACCCCCAAGAAGGTGGATAACATGGCAGTAACTCCCAAATACCTCTCAGTCCTATCTATTAACGTTAACGGACATAACTTTCCAATTAAGGAACATAGACTGTCTAGTTGGTTTAAAAAAGAAGTTCCTTCAATCTGCTGCTATCAGGAATCACATCTTGCCCATAAAAACAAACACATTTTCAATGTTAAAGGGTGGAGCAAAATCTACCAAGCAAACAGCCCCCATAAACAGGAGGGAGTTGCAATCCTAATATCACATAAAATAGACTTCAAATTAAAATTCGTGAGAAGAGATAAGGATGGTCGCTACATACTAATTAATGGATCTCTCCTTCAGGACGATATTACAATTCTAAATATCTATTCACCAAACAATGGAGAACTCAAATTTATCCAAGAAACACTACTTTCTCTCAATGTCCACATAGATCCAAAGACATTAATTGTTGGGGATTTTGACACACCACTCTCCCCACTAGATACATGAACTTGGCAAAAACTCAATAGAGAAACCGCAGATCTAAACAGCTGCATAGATCAACTAGATTTAACAGACATCTACCGAACATTTCACCCAGCAGCATCAGAATACACGTTTTTCCCAGCACCACATGGAACATTTTCTAAAAATTGACCACATTTTAGGCCACAAAATAAAACTTGTCTAAATTCAGAAACATTGAAGTTATACCTTGCATTCTCTCTGAACACAAGGGAATAAAATTAGAACTCAACACCAAAAGCCACCAAAGAAAGTCCGGTAACATATGGAGGATGAACAACACACTGCTGAATCACGAGTGGGTCATGGAAGATATTAGAAAGGAAATTCAAATGCTCATACTATTCAACAAAAATGAACACACAAATTACCAGCTCTTCTGGGACATAGTAAAGGCAGTATTCAGAGACAAGTTTATACCTCTGAGCTCCTACATCAACAAATTGGAGATATCTGAAACCAACAATTTAATGACACATCTAAACCTCCTTGAAAAAGAGCAGTAAGATAAACTTCAATCCAGTAGATGGAAAGAAATAATTAAAATTAAATCAGAATTAAATGAATTAGAATCCAAAAAACCTATACAAAGAATCAACAAAAAAAAGAGTTGGTTCTTCGAAAAAATTAACAAAATTGACAGACCCCTAGCAAATCTTACCAGAAAAAGAAGAGAACACATCCAAATAACTAAACTCAGAGATGAGAATGGAAACATCACCATGGAAACAACCAAGATTCAGAACATTATAAGGGATACTTCTCAAAACTTTATGCTAATAAGTTTGAGAACTTGACAGAAATGGACCTTTTCCTAGCAAATATTGACATGCCAAAACTAAACCAAGATAAGTTAAACCATCTTAACAGGCCCATATCAAGCATTGAAATAGAAAAAGCAATAAGAGGCCTCCCAGCTAAGAAAAGTCCAAGACCAGATGGTTTTACACCGGAATTTTACAAGGCCATCAAAGCAGAGCTCACAGCAATACTCCTCCAACTCTTCAATGAAATTGAAAGAGAAAGTTCACTACCGAACACATTCTATGAAGACATCATAACCCTCATCCCAAAACGAGGCAGGGACTCGTGAAAGAAAGAGAACTATAGACCTATTTCTTTGATGAACACTGATGCAAAAATTCTCAACAAAATTTTGGCCAATCGACTTCAACAATTGATCCAAAAAATCATACACCACAATCAAACAGGATTCATTTCTGGGATGCAAAGCTGGTCCAATATATGCGAATCAATTAATATTATTCATCACATCAACGGGAGCAAGAATAAGAACCACATGGTTATTTCAATAGACGCAGAAAAAGCACTCGACAAGATCCAACACACCTTTATGATGAAGGTTTTGGAAAAATTAGGAATCCATGGAACATTTCTCAAAACAATAAAGGCTGTATATGACAAACCTACAGCCAGCATTATACTTAATGGGGAAAAAGTAAAGCCATATCTTCTAATCTCAGGAACAAAACAAGGATGTCCACTCTCTCCACTTCTCTTCAATCTAGAATTAGAATGCCGTGCTACAGCAATAAGACAAGATGCAAACTAAAAGGGGATCCAAATAGGGAAAGAAGAAATAAAGCTCTCTCTCTTTGCGGATGAAATGATCTTGTATTTAAAAATCCCATGGATTCCATTGCCAAAATACTCAAGATGATTCAAAACTTTGTCAAAGTAGTAGGGTATAAAATTAACCCTCAAAAATCAATGATTTTCTGTATGCCAACAATGAGAAAAGTGTGGCTGAAATTAGGAAAGTAACTCCATTTGTAATAGCCCCTCAAAAAATAAAATACCTAGGAATTAACTTAACCAAAGAAGTGAGGAATCTCTATGATGAAAACTTTAAAATCTTGAAAAAGGAAATCAAAACAGAACTTAGAAAATGGCAAAACCTCCCATGCACCTGGATTGGAAAGATTAACATTGTGAAAATGGCAATACTTCCCAAGGCTATCTACAAATTCAACGTGAAACCTATCAAAATTCCACCCTCATTCTTCAAGGAAATAGAAGAGGCAATCCAAAAAATCATATGGAACAATAAAAGACCCCGGATAGCAAAAAGGCTCCTCAACGGAAAGAACACTGCTGGAGGAATATCAATACCGAATTTCAAACTCTACTATAAAGCCATAGTAATCAAAACAGCTTGGTACTGGCACAAGAACAGACCTCAGGACCAATGGAATAGAATTGAAATCTCCGAAATGAACCTACAGACCTATAGCCAACTAATCTTCGATAAGGTAGCGAAAATAATAGAATGGAAGAAAGACAGCCTTTTCAGTAAATGGTGCTGGCAAAATTGCTTAACTATTTGTAGAATACTAAAACTAGATCCTTATATATCACCCAGCACCAGAATTAACTCCAAAAGGATCAAAGAACTTGGAGTCAAAGCAGACACTCTGAAAACTTTACAGGATGGAATAGGAGAAACCATAGGCCTCGTTTGCTGAGGATGAAATTTTCTTAATAGAGACCCAGAAACACAGCCAATCAAAGAAAGGTTGGACACATGGGATTGCATGAAGTTGCAGAGCTTCTGCATGGCAAAGGACATAGCTAGCAAGATCAAGAGAAAGCCCACAGATTGGGAAAATATCTTCACCTGCCATACAATGGACAAGGGTCTCATATCTAAAATATACTTGGAGCTCAAACAATTAAATCCCCCAACAACAAATCCTCAAAGAAACAACTGCCCAATAAATAAGTGGGCTAAAGTCTTGAAGAGAAACTTCTGTGAAGAAGAAAGAAGGATATCCAACAGACACATGAAGAATTGCTCAGCCTCGCTAGCCATAAAAGAAATACAAATCAAAACAACATTGAGGTACCACCTCACCCTAGCTAGAATGTCTATAATCAAGAACTCTAACAACAGATGCTGGAGGTGATGTGGACAGAAGGGAACCTTACTTCATTGTTGGTGGGAGTGTAAACTTGTTCAACCACTTTGGAAAGCAGTATGGAGTTTCCTGAAAAAACTTCACATAGAGCTCCCCTATGACCCAGCAATCCCACTTTTGGGCATTTACCCAAATGTTTTCAAACAAGACCACACTAAAGCTACCAGCACAAATATGTTTATTGCAGCATTATTTCCATAGCTAAGATCTGGAACCAACCCTGATGCCCCTCATTATATGAATGGATCAAGAAAATGTGGTATATATACACAATGGAATTCTATGCCTCCATCAGAAAGAATGACATTTCCCCATTTGTTAGGAAATGGAAAGGCTTGGAAAAAATTATATTGAATGAAGTAAGCTAAGCCTAAAGAAACAAAGGTCCATGGTTTCCCTTATTTGCAATATTTCCCTTATTTATATTTTTGGGGGGCGGTCCGGTTGTGGGGCCTGAACTCTGGGCCTGGGCGCTGTCCCTCAGCTCTTCAGCTCAAGGCTAACGCTCTACCACTTGAGCCACAGTGCCATTTCCAGCTTTTTCCTTTTTGCTTATGTGGTGCTGAGGAATCGAACTCAGGGCCTCAAGCATTCAAGGCAAGAGCTCTACCACTGAGCCAACTTCCCAGCCCAGGCAAGCAGAAATGGTCAGATAATGTGATGTTAGGAAAATGAACCCTTAGATAAGTATTTAAATTTTTTTTTTCCTTTCATGCATTTGTTTCTAACTCATTCATAAGATTATTTCCTGGTAGCTTTGTATGTCCCTCCACCACAGTACAACCCCTGCTTTCACTATTTTTGATGTCGGTATAATTTGTGGAGGAGATGGGGAAAAACAAGTCGGTTAAGTATTTAGGTGGGCCTGATGCAACTATTAGAATTACAAGTTGTCATGTCATAAACGAACTTTACAAATTTTGTGCGGGGGCTGGGGGGGAGGCCGGGTTGGGTGGGGTGTGGGGAGAGGCTGGGATGTGAAGGGTAAACGAAGGAGGAGGCTGCAATGCTTGATACAAAATGTACTCATTATCTTGCCCATGTATCTTACCCCTCTGTACAATATGTTCACAAAAAATAAAAATTAAAATTAATTTTTAAAAATGTCATATGTGAAATTTAATGAGGTCAACAAGAGATTATGAGGACAAAAAGGCCTTAGAATTACAATTGCAGCATATCACAAAATTTATGATGACTGGATAGGTTTGTGATGTCACGGGGTGTTATGTGATATTGTGATATGTGGTTATTGTGATATTACAGTGGCAACCTGATGTAAAAAGGGATTGTAATGTAACAATGGTTATGAGTTCACTATTTCTTTATGATATCAACTTATAGGCCGTATTTTAAATAGAAAGAAATCACAGAAAAGGCATTCATAATGTGTCTATGATGTCACAAGGACAATGTGAAGATCTAAATCTATCATATCATTTTAGTTTTGTGATTTCCCAATGAGCAGATGTTGTCAAAATGACAAAGTGATGTCACAATTGTGATGAACTCACAAACTGTTTTTGATGTTAAAATGTCTTGTCTGATTCTCAATTGTCAATATTTCAGTGGGGATTTGAGTACACAAAGGGAATGTGATTTCACAAAGCTATGTATTTTATCAAAGGATATAAGAGGTCATAATAGATTTGAGATGACACAATGTGATCCTGGTGTCAAACCAGCAATGTGATGTCACAATGTGTTTGTGATGTCTCACTGGTGATGAGATCATAATGGATTAGTTATGCCACGACTTTTAATATCACAATTATTTGTCCAATTTCAATTGCTACTAGAGCACCATGAGGACACGGTAAAAACCAGCAGTTCCCTTATAATCCACGGGAACAGACATTCATCATGGCCTCTTGGTCTCGACCACCAGAGAGGGTGGCTGAATGCCACTGGAGGGGGCAGGGCATGCTGCTAAAGGAGATAGGATGTCAAGCGCCACATGGTGAGCTACCAAGAAGTCATTGGGCATGAACATTTGGGAAGTAATGATTGAAAACTGTTATGCAGAAAACATCGCAGTGGTGGAAGGGCCCAGCCTATATATAGGCTGCAGTTTCAGAGCAACAGAAAGGGAGAGAAAAAGAGGAAAGGCCTGGAAGGAAAGAAGTGATGAGCATGTAGGAAGGTAAAGACCTGGGAGGAGAGGAAATTGAGGGAGAGCAGGAGGTGAAGGATGGCAGCTGGCCACCTGGATATGGCAGGGCAGGACTGTCAATCGTAGAGCAGCCTGAAGAGAAGAAGGGAATGGTGGAAGGAAAAAATGAAAAGACCTGAAATGTAGGACAAGTCTGGAGAGAAGGAGGATGAAGAGCATGGCAAAAGCCTTGTCCTTTGAAGTGTGGAGTTTTGGAGATCATTATTTTGGGGGATGGTTGTTTGCAGACTAGTTAACAAATGGCTGGGCTTCTGTTTGGAGTTCTGAGGGTTCATGGTTGTGGCTGAATTTAGCTCTGGGCATCCAGCCCAAGTCAAGGTAGTCGCTTGTTACAAAATTTATGAGGACAAGGCAGGTTTGTGATGTTACATTGCATTAATGATATCACAATGTCCATATGAGGTCGCAAAGGGATTGTATTGTCACAATGGTGATGTGGTCGCAATGGGTTTCTGAAATCAAACTATATGACACATTTGAGATAGAATGAAATCACAGAATAGGCAAGCACATTGTCTCTATGACCTCACAATGAAAATGTGATGTCATAATGCTATGATGTCATTGTCATTTTGGGATGTCACAATGGGCTGATGTTATCCTAAAAACAATGTGATCTCACTCTGGAGATGATGTCACAAAGCATTTGTAATGGTAAAACGGCCTGTCTGATATCAGTTGTCCTTTGCTCACAATGAGGATATAATTACCCAAAGGGACTGTGATGTCACAAACACTATGTGCTTTTTCAAAGGTGCTAAGAGATCACAACAGGTTTGGTATATCACAAGGTGATTGGGATATCACTGTGGAACTATGATGTCACAAAGGGTTTGTGATGTCACAGTGGGGATAAGGTCACACTTCGATAGTGATGTCACTATGAATTTGTTATATCACCATAATGGTGATATTACTAGATCACAATGAAGATAGTTGTTCACATAAGGAGCTAGAAGTCAGAAAGGCCATGAATTTTGTAAAATATTATGAGTACATAGGAGATTGGTGGAAAAGCGATGCGACAGAGATATCCCATTGGCAATATAAAGTTACCATTACATGAGATAGTATTATTTTGAAGTCACAAATAGTTGGTAATGCCATATAGGTGATGAGGTCATATAGATTTGTGATTTCACAATGGGATAGTGATGTTACAATCTCATGCTAGGTCTCTAATTGACAATGAATATATAAGTTCACAAGGGATAATGTATCCGAAGGCATATTTTGGCACAAGTATAATGAGTCTCAACAGGTTTGTGATGTCACAATGTGACTCAATGTTCATGACATCTGGCAATGTGTTGTCACAGTAGTTGTGATGTCACACTGGATTTCTGATATCACATGTCATACCTGATGTATTATGAATTAAACAATTATTAGCTCAGGGAGGCCAGAGATCACACTGGCAGCATGTCAAAACATTTATGAGGATAGGACAGTTTTGTGATGTCACAGTGGGTTAGTGATATCATAATGGCAATGTGGTGTCATCAAGGTATTGTGATGTCATAATGGTTAGGTTGTCACAATCTATTTCTGATATCAACCCACCTGCCACATTTGAAATAGAATTAAATCACAGAATAGGCATTCCAATGTATCTGTGACATCACAATGGGTATGTGATGTCATAATGCTATGAAGTCATTGTTGTTTTATGATGTCACAATGGTCTGATGGTGTCATAATAACAATGTAATGTTACACTGGTGATGATGTCACAAAAGTTTTGCGATGTTAAAATGGCATGTCTGATCTCAGCTCAAAATGAGGATATGGGTACACAAAGGGCCTGTGATGAAACAAAAGCCATGCTTTCAAAGCTTCTGAGGTCATAATAGGATTGGGATGTCACAATATGATCATGGTGGCACAATGGCAATGTGATATCACAATGAGTTTGTGATGTCACCGCTGTGATGAGGTCACAATGCATTAGTGATATCTCATCAAGTTTTAATATAACAATGATATATACAACTTCAATTTCTTCTAATTCATTATTAGGATACTGTAATAACCAGTGTTGCCAGAATTATCTGTAGGAGCATATAATCATTGTAAATTCTTGGCCTGGCCCACAGGAGAATGTGGGGAATGCCGCCAAAGGTGGAGGTGTCAGGCCTCACATGGTGAGCTGTCAAGAAGTGATTGAGCATTGGGCAGATTAGGAAGAGACGATTAAAAATTGTTAGGCAGGAGAGCCGTTAGAGGAGGGGTACAACCTATATATAGGTTGCATTTTCAGAGCATTGGAAGTGGGGATAAAAATGGGAGCTACCTGGATGGTAGAAAGTGATGAGACAACAGGAAGGAAAAAACCTGAGAAGAGAGGAAGATGAAAGAGAGCAGAAGTTTGGCAAGTGGTCACTGGGTCAGAGTAGAGCAGGCCTGTGGAGACGGGAGACACCTGAAGAGAATAAGGAAATGGTGGAAGGGAAAAAGGGAATGACCAGGAAGGAAGGACAGGTCTGTAGTGAAGGAGGGAGGAATGAAAAAGTAAAAAAGCCTTGCCCATTGAGGTTGGAGATTCGGAGATCATAATTTTTTGGCCGGTGGTTTGCAGACCAATTAAGAAAGGATTGGGCTGCCCATTGGAGGTCTCAGGTTTGGTGTTCAAGGCTGCTTTTGGACCTGGCAATCCAGGCCAGCATAAGGTAATCTCAGTCCTCTTGCTATTGTAAATTGTTTTATTATATTAAATGTGACTACATGGTTTGTCTCCTTGTCTTAGAGGTTATAAGTACATGAGTTCACAGAAAGAGCTTGAAGTCTCAAAGGCCACGAATTTTCTAAGATGTGATGTGGCCATATAGGTTTGTAAAAACACAATGGGACAGTGATATCACAACGGCAATACCACAATATCATGTCAAAATAATGCTTTGATACTAGAATTATTTCTTGATGCCATTCTCGTGATGAGGTCACAATAAATTTGTGATGTCACAATGGGTTCATGATGTCAGATGGCAGATTTCAATGGTCATTAATTGGAAATGAATATATAAGTTCAAGAAGGGACTGTAATGCCTCCAAAGGCATGTGTTGTCACAAATATGATGCCATTCTCACAGGTTTGTAATGTCACAATGTGACACAATGGTCATGATGTCTGCCAGTATGATGTCACAGGGGATTTCTGATATCACATGTCATATCAGAAATATGAGATTGAAAACAGATTATGAGCTCACAAAGGGTCTAACATATGACAATGTCACAAAACTTATAAGGACAGGACTGGTTTGTGATGGCACAGCAGGTTAATGATGTCACAATGGCAATGTGATGTCACAAAGGATTGTGATATCACAATGGTTATATGGTCAAATGGCTTTCTGAAATAGAATGAATTCACAGAATAAGCCTTCACACTGTTATGTCTATGACATAACTATGTCACTGTGATTTATCATGCTATGATGCCATTGTCATTTGGTGATGTCACAATGAGCTGATGGTGTCATAATGACAATTTGATGTCACTGCTGATTTATGATGTTACAACGGTTATGAGGTCACATTATGTTTCTGATATCAACACACATGTCAAATTTTAAATAGAATGACAAAGCCTGGCAGGGGTGGCTCATGCCTGCAATCCCAGCTACTCAGGAGGCTGAGATCTGAGGATTGCAGTTTAAAGTCACCTCAGGCTAGAAAGTCCATGTGCCTCTTATCTCCAATAAAAACCACTAGAAAACCAGAAGTGGTGCTGTGGCTCGAGTGATAGAGTGCTCGCCTAGAGCTGTAGAGTAGGGACAGCACCCATGCCCAGAGTTCAAGTCCCATGATCAACTACCACAACAAAAAAGAATAAAAACAGGCATTCACAATCTGTTTATAAAATCACAATGACAATGTGATCTCATAATACTATCTTGTTATATTTTTCTGATGTCAAAAGTAGTTGATGCTGTTATAATTAGAATGTTATGTCACACTGGTGCTGTCACAAATTGTTCATGATGTTAAAATGGCATGTCTGATATCAATTGTCAGTTCATAATGAGGGTATAGTTACACAAAGGGACTTTGATGTCACAAAGGCCATGTGTTTTTCAAAGGTGCTAAGAGGTCCTAATAAGTTTGGGATTTTACAATGTGATAGTGATGTCAAATATCTATAAAAGCTCACAATGGGTTTGTGATGTCACACTGGTGATGAAATCAAAGTTTTGTGAAGTCACATCTCATAATCACATGCCCAATTTCAGTTGCTACTATTTCACAATGAGGATAAGAGTTCACAGAAGAAGACAAATATAAAAGGCCCTGAATTTTCTAAAATGCTATGAAGACATACTAGGTTATTGAAAACACAATGGAACAGTGATATCACTATGGCAATGTGATGTTGCAATATGATGACTTAAAAATGTTTTGATACCACAATTGGTGATGCCACACTAGTAAAGAGTTTATAAGAGGTGATGTCACAATGGGTTGGTGACATCAAAATGACACATGTGATCTCAATTTTCAACTCACAATGAGTATATGTGCTCACAAAGGGACTGTGATGTCTCCAAAGGCATGCGTTGTCTCAAAAGTGATGAAATCCTAATGTGCGTGTTATCAGAATGTGACAAATGCTCATATTATCTATCAGTGTGATGTCACCATGATCTAAATGTCACACTGGTTTCGGGTATCACATTTCATAACTGGATTGGGTATGAGAGGATTGGAATTTCACAGTGGATTAGTGATATTACTATGGAAACGTAGGGTCACAAAGGTATTGTGCTACCACAATCGCTAATAGATCACAATGTACTCTAATAGGTTTGTGCTGTCACAATTGGTTGGAAATGTCACAATGGCATGTCGATTCTCAAATATCATTAATTCACAATGAGGATATGAGTTCACAAAGGGACTGTGTAGTCACCAAAGTCATGTGTTGAGACAAATGTAATGAAATCCTAACAGATTTGTGAGTTCACAATGTGACACCATGGTCTGGATGTCTATCAATGGGATGTCACAATATTCATAATTTCAGAGTCAATTTCTGATATCATATGTCATACCTGAACTATTATGAGTTTGAAAACAATATAAGCTTACTAAAGGCCTAAAATATCCTAAGGGCAGCATATCACACAAGTTATGACTAAAAACTCATGGTCTTTGGATCTTAAGATTCTTTCTTTGAAATTGATCCTCATTGTGAACTAGTAGAAATTGAAATTGGACATGTCTTTGTAATAATACAAACTCATAGTGACATCACAAACTCATTGTGATCTCATCACCACTGTGACATCACAAACTCATTGTGACATCACATTATTGTTGTGCCTTCACAATCACACTGTGACATCACAAAGCAATTGTTAAGTCTTATCACATTTAAAAAAACACATGACCTCTGTGGCCTCACAGACCCTTTGTGTACCCATATTCTCATAGTGAAAATTTTGATCACACATAGCATTGTATCAACACAAATATTTTGTGCAATAATTACAGCTGTGAAATCACATTGTCATCATGACACCATATTCTCATTGTGATAACACCAAACCCCATTGACACTATACCATTTTTTTCTTTTTTTTCTTCTGTAAATTTTTTAAATATATTGTACAGAGGGATTAGAGTTACATGACTAAGGTAATGAGTACATATCTTATCAAACATTGCTGCCTTGTCATCACATTGTCACTTTGATGTCATAGACCCATTGTGAATGCCATTTTTTCATTTCAATCTATTTCAAATGTGCCATATGGGTTGATATCAGGAAAACATTGTGAACTCACTTCCTTTGTGACATCAAAATCTCTTTGTCATACCACATTACCTTTGTTATATCACTAACCCACTGTGACATCAGATACTTCTCCTGTCCTCACAACATTTGTGACATGTCATTGTGATATTTTAGGCCCTTTGTGATTTGAAAATCTGTTTGACTTCATATTTCAGATATGACATGAGATATCTAAAATCCAGTGTAACATCATGATATTACACCACTGGACATCATAACAATTGTGTCACTTTGTGACATCTCAGAACTGTTAGTGCTTCACCTTTTTGACTACATATACTTTGGGGCATCAGAATCCCTTCCCAAACCCATACACTCATGGTGTATGACAACTGAGGTCCCACATGCCATTGTGACATCACCAACTCCTTGGGACATCTCAAATCTATTGTGACCTCCTCATCAGTATGGTGTCACCAATTGTGGCATCAAAACATTATTATAACATGATGTTGAGATATCACATTGACATTGTGAAATCAGTGTCCCATTGGGTTTTCACATAGTATGACCTCATACTATGAAGCTTCATCTATCACCTGGTATCCTCATATTGAATTAAGAGTAATTGAAATTGGATATATCATTCTGATATTATAAACTGTGACATCACAAAACCATTGTGACCTCATCAAAAACCCAATGGGACATCTCATTTCCATTGTGATATTATGAATCACAGTGTGCCTTCCAAAGCTATTATGACCTCTTACCACCTTTGGAAACACACATGGCCTCTATGACATCACAGAACATTTTTTGTATTCATATCCTCATGGGGAACTAATGACAACTGACATCAGACATACCATTAAAATACAAAAAAAATTCTTTCTGACATCATCATAATTGTGACATCATGTTGCCATTATGACAACATCAGCTCATTTTGACATGTAAAACTACAATGACATCATAGCACTGTAACATTATATTGTCATTCTGATATCATAGACACGTTGTGTTTGCCCTTTATGTTATTTGATTCTATATCTAATGTGGCATGTTGGTTGATATCAGAAAACCATTGTGAGTTCATCACCATTGTGATATCATGGTGCCTTAGAAGCATCACATTGCCATTGTGATGTCACATTGCCAAATTGATGTCACAAAGGGATATTAATGTCACAAAGGTTATGACATCACAATGAGTTTCTGATATCCACACACCTGCCACATTTCAAATACATTCATAATGTGACTATGATGTCACAATGACATAATGGCAAATGCTATAATGTCATTGTCATTTTTTGATGTCACCATAAGCTAAAGATATCATAACAACAATGTGATATCATACTGGATATGACGCCACACAGGGTTTATAATGTTAAATGGTTATGAGGTCACAATATGTTTCTGATATCAACTGATCTGCCACATTTAAAATAGAATGAAATAATAGGATATACATTCACAATGTGTCTATGACAGCAAAATGGCAATGCAATGTCATAATGCCATGATGTCAGTGTAGCTTGGTGATATCACCATGAGCTGAATGTGTCATTATGATAGTCTGATGTCACATTGGTGATGATGTCACAAAGGGTTTGTGATGTCACAGTGGCAAGTCAGATCTTAATTGCCATGAGTTTATAGTGTGGATATGAGAATGAAATCACAATGACATACGCAAATGAACTGTGATGACACAAAGGCCATTTTTTTTCACAAGTGCTAAAGTTCCTAACAGATTTCAGTTGTCAAAATGTTAATGATATAAAAATGCTCTCAGCAGTCCTCCTTGATACTTACAAGGCTGTGATAGGAGGATCATGGTCAAAGTCACCCTAGGCAGGAAAGTCCTTGAGACTCCTGTCCAAATTGTGCCAACAAAACTAGAAGTAAAGCCATGTAGCTCCATTGGTAGAGGGCTAGCCTTGATCAAAAGCAGCTCATAGACTGTGCCCAGATCCTGAGTTCAAGGTCTGGGACTGGGAACAAACAGACATACACCACAATCTGTCCAGCCATCCGGCTAAAGCAGGTAACCTTCTTGTCCCCAAGTGGATTGAACAGAGTTCCCTGGGAAAGGGGCTGCCATCATCTTGACTCCACCCATTCTGCCTGCATCACAGGATTCCGGCCACACCCTCATTCTTTCATGGTTCTTTCTGACCAAAGGGATATAAGAATGGTGGCCATGCCCACATTCCATTCTACCCAGTAGCACTGGGATTCCGTCTGTTGGTTGACACCACTACCAGCAGTTGAGGTAGAGGTAGCTGAGTGATGAGCAAGAGACTCGAGGCCTAGGAGGAGAGGCCTTTGTCAGGCTCACCATGTGCCCACCTGCTCTCCAGCCCCCTCCTCCCCTTCCCTGTGGCACAGCATTTCAAACCTGGTGCTGCTGGCTAAAACCCATGTTGCCTCTTGGATTCCTCAGACAATGTCTGCAATGGTCCACCTCTAGCTAGCTTGTTGCCCTGACCTGGTCCTGGCACCCTTGTCCTCTGCTCTGGGCCTGATGTCGACCATACCACTGCCATTGCTGCTTGCCCCACCTGAGGCAGCTGCCAACAGATTTTACCAGCAGAACATGTGAGTGGTGGCCACACAGGCCCGATCCCTGCGACCCCATATCACCCCCCGTCTTGACCAGGACCCGTGCCTCCTCTCTGGCCCACGCCCTGCCATAAATGTGCCCCAGTAGTGGGGGTGGGTGTTGACCCGAGGATCCCATCCCCATATCCAGTGTCTGGTGTCCCAGGAAATGGGGAGATGCAGGGTTGGGTGAGCAGTAGATGCCACAGAGCCCCTGACCTGGAGCAGTGGGAGACATACAGACGCACATCTGCACCCTTCCTTTCCCTGGTGGGAACCTGCTGGGGAGCAGCATGTCCACACCTGCCTTCTGGGGTCTTTTCCCTTTTTCTGGGGATGGGAGGCTTTGGATGCAGAAGATAGACCCCCCTTTCTGTGTGAACCCTTGTCTTCTGTGCTTGATCATCTTTTCACCTGAAGACAGAGAGACAGAGAGAGAGAGATCATCTTTCTCCTTGTACAGCCTGACTGTGCTCAGGTGAGTGATCAGTTGGCAAATTGCAGGTGCTGCATGGATGGGTCTTCTGTCACCAGTCTGGATGTGTGTGTGTGTGTGTGTGTGTGTGTGTGTGTGTGTGTGTGTGTAGAAGTGAGTGGTAACAAGGAGGCTGAATGCTTTGGTAACTTCTACCTGCTATCTTTTGGGCATACATGGGCTTCATAGCTGAGGTCTGGGAGCCTGGAAGGGTGAGATGCTTGAACGGGACACAGCACTGTTGAATTACAAGAACAAGGGATCTGTGTGCCCTGGAACTGTGTACTACTTTGGGCCTGGTTGGTGGGAGTGGGAGCTTGGGAGGACCTAGGAGTGCAGCTGCAGGGGATGGCTTCCCCGGAGGACAGAGAGCATGTCCAACACTTAGTAAAGATATGAATCCTGCTAGTATGGAGTGCAACAGCATAGGTCAGACTCTCGGTCTTTTCATCATGACCTCTGATGGGCGAGGCGAGCCCTATTTTAAATCTTAAGCTGTGATCTTCAGATCTCAACCTCCTGAGTATCTAGGATTATTGGCATGAGCCTCTGGCACTGTGACTCTGGTTCTTTTTGGTATATTAGGGTTTGATCTCAAGGCTTTAGGCTTGCAAGTCAGGTCTTTTACCAGCTTTTCTGTCTTGGGCATTTCTGAGATGGAGACTTAATATATGCTCAGGCTGGGGTGGATCACAGTCCTCCTGTATATGACAGGCATGAGCCACCAGGGTCGGTCCTCTGTAGTTGGGAAGGTAGAGATGTAGTGCCACGCTCAGTCATTGGTTTAGATGGATTGTCACAAACTCAGTCCACAGCAGCCCATTTTTGACCAGAGGTGAGTCTCTGGGTTGGGCCTCAACCATTGGACTTCAATCTCCTCCTGGGACAGTTTTGAGAAAACAAGGGATTAATACAGAGTGATCTCTAGAGCAGGGCCAGGCACAGAGGGAGGGGCCGTCAGATACGGTTCTTAGCAGTTCTCTGAGTATATGACAGAATATACCCGGAAAGATCTCAGATGGTTTTGTATTATTAATGTTGTGACAGGTATGGGATTATGAAACAAAACATGACTCTCATTCTTTAATACCCATTCCCCATGAGGAACGGGATCCTTCACTTTGTTCAGTTTTGAAGCTGGGGAAACTGAGGCACAGAGAAGCTGGGTGACCTGCTTATGACTCCCAGCTGACAGGAAGCTCGGCCTGACTTCTCTGCCATGCTCCCTAGGACAATGGGTGTTATTCAGTCTACATCTTGTGGTGGTTCTTTTCAGTCGTTTTGCTTGAACTCTGGGCCTGGGGCAGCTCCCTGAGCTCCTCAGCTCAAAGCTAGCACTCTACCACTTGAGTCACAGGACCACTTCCAGTTTTCTAGTGGTTCTTTGGAAATAAGAATCTCACAGGTGTTCCTGCCAGGGCTGGCTATAAACCACAATCCTCATATCTCTGCCTCCACTGTACTTAGGATTACAGGCCTGAGCAACAGCTACCTGGCTTAAGTGTAATTCTGACTTTCTTTCGTTTTTCTCTCTCTCTCTCTCAGGAACTGATTGAATGGGTGCTGGAGGAGTTGGCCCAGCATCCCTAATGAGGTTGGAACCAAGGTGGCCCTCTCATTCTGGAGGTGGGCTGTAGGTCAGGAGCTGTCTCGCTCAGTCTGTTGTACCAGCTCCATGAGGTAAGTCCCTCTGTGCCCTGGCTAGACCGTGACAGTTATTCATTGTCTATCAAGCCTTACTGGATTCAGTACTGTGATCAAAGACCTTTTCTAGCAAAAATTTCTGGCTAAAATTATGATACATACTTATGGAATGAAAATTTAATGCCATCTTAAGAGAGTCATGTAGTGTTCTGGGAATGTGGCTTCATGGTAAAATGATTGCCTAGCATTCATGAAACCCTGGGTTCAATTCCTCAGTAACACATAAACAGAAAAAGAAACACTGGAAGTGGTCCTGTGCCTCAAGTGGTAGAGGGTTAGAATTGAGCAAAAAAAAAAAAAAAAAAAAAAAAAAAAAAAAAAAAGCTGAGAAATAATTCCCAAGCGCTGAGTTTCAGCCTCAGGACTGCCAAAACAACAAGTGCAACAACAACAACAATGAACATTTAGTTAGTAAATGCAAAATAAAGAACCCAAACTTGGAATATATAATTGTTCCTTCCATACTGATACTTGACAATAGTCCCTAATTCATGTACTTTACCTATATTAGGATACTGTGTTGAAAAAAAGTTTTATTCATTAGGTCAGGGCAATTAATGCCAGGAATGTGCTTAGATGTCAGGTGTAGATTAATTCTGGAAATTCACATATTCCAGAATTTTGAGAGGGGTCACTGCTAATCACAATGAGAAGGGTAGTTTAAGTGAGATTTATAAAACATTTTGGCCAATCATAGCACCAAAAAGGCAGAGGCTAATTAAGAGTCGTGACAGAAGAGAAGGAATAACTCCAGATGGAAGGAAAAAAATGATAGTAGCTAAGGTATAGCAGAAACAGTTCTAGGGAACCATTTTTGGTTATTGAAGAACTATTTATCAACTAGGCTTATTCCTCATTGTTTTAGCATTCTAAATCTCTTAGGTTAGATAAATGTGTCTCCTATGCTGTTCTTTCATACCTGATATCCTTTGCTTTCTGAAAATCTGTCTTTCTATATTTCTCTATGAACATTTCCTAATACTAAATACACCTACACAGATGTCACAGGATGCTAATGTAAGGGTCCCATAGCTCATGAGTCATTAATGTAACAAAATGGAAAAGGAGGAGATATTTATTGCTACCTCAATTTTTCTGAAAAGCTGCAATGTTATCATTTGGTTCAAATTTCCATTCTTTGTCTACATAGTGTCATTAAGTGCACATAAATGCAAATATGAGCCGGGTGCTGGTGGCTCTTGCCTGTAATCCTAGCTAAAACCAGAGGATTGTGATTCAAATCCATCCTGGTCAAGAAAGTCCATGAAACACTTATCTTCAATTAGCCACCAGAAACCCAGAAGTGGTGCTGTAGCTAAAGTGATACAACATTCAAGTTGAGCTGAAGAGCTGAGAGACAGTGCCCAGGATCAGTGTTCAATCCCCACAATCAAAAAAAAAGTGCAAATATGGCTTTAAGTTTCCCCCAAAGGAATGATTAAGTCAACAGTAATCTTCCCAAAGGATTCAGTGCACCTACTTTTGCTGAGTTATTTAAGTTATGGCTTCTTTGATGAACATATTCTCTTCTTTAAAAATTGTCAAATATTAGCTTTATTGTAAACTTCATCTAATATTTCTTGGTTCAAAAGAGAAGTCCAAACAGTTGTTGTCACTTAGCTTTCTTACTGTCTTAGTTCAAAGCCAATGAGGCAGGAGAGTCTGTCATACTCTTATCTGAAATTAAACACCAAAAAACCAGAAATGGAGTTTTGGCTCAAGCAGTTGTGTACTAGCTTTGGGGGCAGGTCGGAAAGAAAGACAACTGTTCAGGGACAGGGTCCAGCCTCTGAGTTCAAGGCCCAGAACTAGCACAAAGTAAACAAACAAGCAAACAACACAAACCCTGGGTATTTCTTTGGGACTCTCCTTAAAGGAGTAGTGGTCCAATAAGAGGCTGGTTTTGCTGATCATACTCTCTGGATCCTGCTTTTTTGAAATCTTTATTGCTATGGAAAACTCAGGACCAGACTAGAGGAATTGATAACTGACTCCTGCAACAAGAGAATCATCTCAGGAGTGAAACATCCATCCATAAGACACTTCAAAACCTCCATATCTTTGTTTATTTGCAGTAGAACATTTTTAAAACAAAGTTATTTCCTTTTGTTATGCTGGCCTTCAAATGGCATATTGTTTCCTTTTGTAATACTCTCAACTACAACTTTACAGAAAAGTTTTATATGAATAAAGAACACACTCAAAATTGTCAGGAAGAAAGTTTCCTTCAAGCCTTGAATTCTTTTCTTTTACAGTAAAAAGGAAAGCAAAAGTTAACTTGAACTTTGTCATTCCTCTATGCTCAATTCATCTCCTGAGATCAATTTCCACATTTAGTAACAGTTACTTCCGCTTACTTCCAGTAACAATCTATGGTGCTGCTCTAGAAAAAAAATGAATGTTTTCTGGCTTCATTGAAATAGCACAAGGACACTTTTGGACATGAGGTAACACGTGTTTCAGAGACAACTTAGTAAGGAGAAAATATGAAATTTAAATTGCTTATGAATACTTTTTTCATGAGTACATTTTGTTCAAAGTTCTTAAGTGCTCTGTAAATTATGGTGAATTTTAAATGGGAGAAGGTTCTCATAATTTTTTGTGAGTGTATGTGCTGTGCATTAACTTCACAAGTGTACACGAGTGAACAGTAAGAGAAACAATAGCAATAATAGGAAAGAGAAGTTCTGTGTTTATATAAAAGGCTTCAGTAAAATATAGAACACTCTACAAATAAGACAACATTGAAATAATAAAACCAAGTCCAGTATGTAGATTTATGGGAGTGATATAGAGAAGCATTACTTCTATGTGGAAGATGAAGCCACATCCTTTCTAAATCACGCTTTATAAACACGTAATTTTGTAAAAAGGAGAATGGAAGAATGATTGTTTCCAATGCAAGTCACGTATGAGAGAATAGACTTAACTGGAAAAAATAGGAATTATACTAGCAATGAATCTGGTGGCTAAGATCACATTTCTTTTTTTTTCCTTTTCTTATATTCTTTTTTGTAGTTGTTGGTCGTGGTACTTGAAATCTGGGACTGGGCACTGTCCTTCTGGAACACAGCTCAAGGCTAGTGCTCTTCCACTTGAGCCACAGTGCCACTCCCAGTTTTCTGGTAGTTATTGGAGAAAAGAGTCTCCAGGACTTTCCTACCTGGGCTGGCTTTAAACCCCAATCCTCAGATCTCACCACACCCAGCTTAGGACCACATTTCTAACATTGTATACTCAAGATATTTAATGTATATGTTCATCTATCTTTATATTAATTCTTGAGTTAAAAATCTGGGCTACAGGTTAGACTTAACACTCACAAAAGTGTTTGTAGTTTAAAAGTTGATACTCCTGGAAAAATAAAACCTAAAAAGGTAAAGGAGTCTGAGAAGTTCAATTTGCATCCAGCCTGGGTAGAACAGGCTTTGAGACACTACCTATAATTAAACAGCCAAATGCTGGAATACTAGTCATGATCAAGATTGCTGAATAAGAGCATGAGGTTTTTGCATACATACATACAAACATACACATACACACAACGGGACTTACATGTGCACACAAAAATAGACAAATGAAACAACTCTCAGAATATGTAGAAAAGTTAGAAAACAATAGAAAATATGTCCTGAGTAAGACTAGAATCAATTGATAATTTTTAATATTAGAAAGCCCTCCAGTGAACTTTCCCCAAAAAAAGTTGAGAATATTACATAGCTAGGAATCAGTGATAGTAAGAGAGTCAAGCAACATTATTAATGGGATAGGATCCATGGAGGAATTAATCAGGGAACCCTGTAGGTGCATATAAAAATGTTCATATCTTGTGTGAATTGTTAGAACATCTTTGAAAATAGTACATAAACAGTCTGAGCAGTCAGTCTAGTGGATAAGATCATAGGAGAAGTTCAGAATTGCGAGTCTGTTTCTAGAGTAAATAAACTATGGCAGGACAATGTGACACAAGCCTGGAATTCTAGCACTTCGTGAGGAGATTAGAGAATGCAATTATATTGCGATACCTTCCCTGGACCAGGTAGATCATCATTGTCTCAATAAAACAAACCAAAGAACAAAAAAGGAATACACCGTTGGAATTTTGGGCTAATTTTCTCATTATGTTTTGAGAAGTCAAGTTTCCTATTGAAATGCAACTTATATATATCCTCATTTGTGTTTTAAATGCTCTAGATGCAGAATGGCTCATTATTTCCATCCAAAAATTTGCAAAACTAAGTAAGCACTATTCTGTTGGCTGCCAAAGAAATGTTGAAGGATTACAAAAGCTTAAGTCTGGAGAAATAGCAAAGTTCATCTAATTTAGTACTTTGTAGACTTTGTTAAATTAGAATTTAGATTTAAAGTATGTATTTTTGTTTTGTTTGTAATTTTATATTCTATAGGATGCTACAAAATTCTTTTTAAGTAGAGGGATTAATGGACAAATTCACAAATGATTCTTGCATTCTATTTTCCTAGAATATTCTTTCAAGAGAGTTATAATTAGAACATAGTTAATAGATAATTCCCACAGTTGATGTATACCATGTTAATGTGAATAATCTAGACAGAGTTGCTAACAAATGGATGATATCAATTTATAAATTTAGAAAAACAGCAATTTCCTCTCTGTTCATTTCTAGCTCTCTGCTCTCTCTGTTCATTTCTAGCTCTCTCTCTCTCTCTGTTCTATTCTAGCTCTCTCTCTCTGTTCTTACCTCTCTCTCTCTGTTCTTTTCTAGCTCTCTCTGCTCTAGCTCTTTCCTCTCTTTTCCAGCTCTCTCTCATTCCCAGCCACGTGGAGTGCCAACCTTGCCTGGTCCCAGCAGGCCTACTGAATAAACCTACCCCTTACCTGAATACCACATGCGTGCTGGTGCTGTTCTTACTCGGCTACCTCTTTTTAAAATGGTGCCGTGACTCGGATAAAGAGCTTAAAATCAGGATAGCTGGGATTTCTCTCTGTTTTTTTCCCTCTTTTTTCTTTTTTTTGTTTGTTTTTTCCCTTTTAGCTCTGAGGAATACCCACAGTTCTGACGGCCTTTTGCGAACCAGTCTGTCTGTGGTGGAAACAGCGCATCGATACCATTGCTGGCCTTCACATCCATGTCCACACCACTTCTCTACTCTGGCCCTGGTAACTGAGCCCCAACCATCTGATGTGCTTTGTTAGCAAAGATGTCTAAATGTTGTCAAAATTTTAGGTTTTGAGTTTTGCCTTTTTTGTTTTGTGTTGTGTATTCTACTACTGACTACATGGTTCTAAAATACTGGGCATATCTATGCTAAAATTCTCATCACATCTAATGAGTTTTGTCATTGCAGAATATTTGTTGGTCAGTTCTTGATAGGAACAGGTAAGCTCTACTTATTCTACTTGATCTCCTTGTTTCTTTAATTGGAAATAATAAAGGGCTTTTGTGGCAAAGATTTCAGTTCAAAGCCAGCTCGGGCTGAAAAATCCCTAAGACTCCATCTCCCAGCTAAACTCTGCAAGTGATACTATAACTCAAATGGTTCAGTGCTAGCCTTGAGAAGAAGTGCTCAGGGACTGTGCCCAGGCATGGAGTTCAAATCTTGAATACCAACTGGGAGAAGCCATCCCAGCAACGAGCACCTAGACTCAGCCAGTCTGGGGAACAAGGAAACATGGAGAGGACTAAGAGGAGATAATATCACATCAGCTACTTTGTGCCTGCCCTTTTAAAATTAACCAGAGCCAGGAGGTCAGTGGAAGTAAGAAGCTTACCCAGCCAATGCTTATACCTGTCTACCTATTAACTGAACAGGAATTTATATTCTTGCCTTTGTCACCTGACTTCTCTACTTAGTCGCCAGATATCAGAAGTAGCTAGGGACATTTCTACCAACATTTTCAGCCCCAAGTCCTTCCTCTTGCCATTTATTTGCTGTTTAGTATTTATTTTTCCAGCCGCTCAATGCTCATAAGACTTCTCCAGTCTTCACCCAAGGACTCAATCCACCAAAGGACAGCTACTGCTCACTGCCTTCTGGGAGGGGACCAAATTCCAGCCTTTTACCCCTATTGTCCACGCCCCTTATCAGCAGGAAGTAGCCAGAGAGAATCGTAGCCCTATTTCAAGATTATTAAAAGGCTGGAATGTAAGGTCTGCTCCTGGATGGCTAGCAGAATCCACCCTCCTCACAGCAAAGTCTCCACCCTGTACCTGCGTTACATAGGCATCTGTGACACCTGGAAGAGGTCACATCTGAATTTGATGTGGCCACACCTTTCCCCGCCCATATCCTAGATAAGGCCTAGCACAGGCCCAGGCACTCTCTCTGTTCGTTTCTAGCTCTCTGCTCTCTCTGTTCATTTCTAGCTCTCTCTTTCTCTGTTCTATTCTAGCTCTCTCTCTCTGTTTTTACCTCTCTCTCTCTGTTCTTTTCTAGCTCTCTCTGCTCTAGCTCTTTCCTCTCTTTACCAGCTCTTTCTCATTCCCAGCCACGTGGAGTGCCAACCTTGCCTGGTCCCAGCAGGCCTACTGAATAAACCTACCCCTTACCTGCAAAAAAAGAAAAACAGCAATTTTTGAGGGTTTGGTTTAAAATGGTATGAAGAGAGTAGTTGTGTGACATCTTCTTTTTTTCAACCTCTAAGTAACACAGGAAGCCATTTCCTTATTTACATGCCTCTGTATACATTGAGAAAAATGCTAGGTTTGGGGTTTGTACTCAACTTTGTTTTTGTTTTATTGGTTTGCCTAGAGCTTGAACTCTTGGCCTGGGCAGTGTCTCTGAGTCTGTTTATGCTCAAGGCTCATGCCCTACCACTTCAACCTCAGTGCCACTTGTGTCTGGCTTTTGTGGAGAAGTATATTGGATATAAGATTCTATGAAACCTTCCTGCCAGGGTGGGCTTTGAACCATAATTTTCCAATCTTAGCTTCCTGAATATCTATGATTATTTAAAAAGTATAAATATAAATAATAATTGCAAGTGATCTGATCTCAAGAATACCAGTGGAGAAAAAATTATGCATCTCAGGTTATTGTGATGTTCTTTCCAGAACACGGAGGGCATCACATTAGCAGAGGTGTAGTATTTTTCACAATAGAGATAAGCTATTCATGATATGAATTAAGGAATTTTAGGGTGCCCCTTACAAGTTGGAAACTGTTGGGCTAGAACGACTTCATGGCATAAATCTTGGGATCGATAGTCATAGAAATAACAGCTTACTCTGATAAAAAATAATGCTTACTCTTGACGAATTATTACAGATGCTTTATAGTTTTATTCTCTACCAGAATGTGGCTATTTTTCTATTGACTTCTCAATCTGTACACTCCATTGGAAACTGCATCTATTGCAGAATTTTATAACATGCAAAAAAGTACTATTTTGAATCTCTAACATATGGAATGTTGAGAATTTAAAAATGAGTAATTATGAGTAGTTATTTGTCATATGAATTTTGAAGAAAATATATACTCTGTCTTCTTAACAAATTATTTAATTTTAAAAGTTATGGGTTTACATAGCATTAAAGTTTTTTGATGTTTTAGAATGAGAAACTAATAAATTCATTCTTTTTCGAAAAATTCGGCAAGTATATTATGAAAATATTTTCTAGTTGCATAACAATCACGTTGATGACCCTCTGATAAAAAAGAGGTAATCAATTTTAATTAGATGTCAAATAGAATTGATTTTTAAAATATTGATACATAAAGAATAATATTTACTGTGCCAATACAGTAAAATTACATTTTACGCAGCTTATTTTTTCAATATTATTATCAAATTGATATACAGTGAGGTTACAGTAATTGTAAGGTAGTGAATAAAAAACATTTCAAACTTGTTACCCCTCCTTCATTTTTCTCACAGTTTTCCTTCACCCCTTCACCCCTCACAAGTTATAAGGTACATTTCCAACATATTGTCTTGTGAGTGCTGCTATTACATTGGTTTTCCCTTTGTCTTTTGTCTCAACATTTTGCTTTTCCTCTTCCCTTACCTATTTAAGGTGAATGCATACACAATACAAAATCAAATACAGCAGGAATGAACTATAGGGGAAAAACTCAAAGAAAACAAATCACATAGTTCATCAAAAACAACAACCACAAATGAAAAAATCTGGTTCCCTATCTTGGAATTCATTTTGCTTAGCATCAGCTTATATGGCTATATATACGCTGTACAAAGCTACTGGAAAATAATAGTTGCATGGACACTATATCATGAAAAGAGCATGTGAACTTTTGGATGGTAAAGGTGGAATTAGGATTGGTGAATTCGTGGTTCTGATAAAGGGATTTCAAGAGTTTTAAAGTTATGACAGATAAATTTGAATTGTTCAAAATTTTTAAAAACTTAGCCTATTAAGAAAATTTAAAATTTCCTGGGACAATAGGCTTTCATGCAAAGAAATCTATGGACACTTAGGAGAGAAGAAGCAATGTGGGTGAAGATGGCTCTTTTTCACACTAAACAAACCTCAGAAACGTTGCTGTAAATCTGGTTGGTTCCCTTGGAATTATCCTTAACCAGGAAATATATTCTTACTGTGTGAAACAAGGTTGTATTGGAATTTAAATTCAAGTTCTTAAAAAATAAGACATCAAAATTTGTGAATTTACCTTTAATTACCAAACAGTAATTCTCTAAAAAAGATAATTTGAGTCAAAATATTCAGGGAGAAAGTGCCCTCCAAAATGCAAGAAGGTGTTGGGTTTACACATTTCTGTTTGTAACAATTTCTACAATGTCTTTGCATTTGAAGCAGTGAAACAGAAAAAAATCTGATTATATAATTCAAACCAATGATTTCACATTTCTAAGTGGCTCACGAAAAATAATATCTTTAATACCATGAGATAGTGAAGACTTCTCTTATTACATAAGCCAAAATGTTTTGGGTTCAGAATAGAATTGAGCAAATGGAAAAGGTAAGAAAACATAGTTCTTAGAAGCCCTAGCTAAGCATATTGGCTTTAGCAGTGAAGGGAATCCAAACTTTTTATACAAATTGTATTAATAGTTTTTGGAGGGTCCGGTCGTGGGGCCTGAACTCTGGGCCTGGGTCCCTCAGGTCTTCAGGTCAAGGCTAGCGCTCTACCACTTGAGCCACAGCACCACTTTCGGCTTTTTTTCTTTTTGCTTATGTCGTGCTGAGGAATCAAACCCAGGGTCTCAGGCATTCAAGGCAAGCACTCTACCAAAGAGCCAACTTCCCAGCCCTAACTTGTGTTAATATTTTTACTAACTAAAGTGATTTTACAGAGCCTATTTGGCTCACTACAATGCCGAACAGATTGAATGGAGACATGAAAATACATTCCACATCCAAATGAGGCAACTTAAAGAGTTTTCAAAGACAAATCATGAAGATGTAACAGTGGTGGAGCCCATATAATCCTTCAGCTTCACTAGACTTGAAGCTAAGATGCTGTGATTAATTGTAAATCATGCAAGAGCTAAGAGGAGGACATAGAAGCATTTACCTTTTGTAACAGACACTGTCTTTCTAGGTATAGGTGATTTAACTCTACTCTCCTCCATACATCTTGGTGAACAAATGCAAGACCAAGAGAAAAATAATCTATTGAAATAATTTTGCATAGAATAACTTCATTGTTCCTGATATGGTATCTAAGGAGAGTCTTACGATAGAAGATAAAAGTGCAGTATTTTTCAGTTTCCTCTAACCATCTTCTTAGCAAAATATATCTTTTAGGTTAGAATTGATTGGACCAAAAAGTGATGGAGTACTTATGTTTGTGGGCACTTTAGACACAAGAAGACTTTCAAGGTAAAAGAAAAAAGAAAAAATACAGCCAAATGTTTGTGATTACAGCTTCTTGGACTGTTTTCTGGAGACAAAGTTTTACATTAGATTTCTTCTCATTGACATAGATGTTGTTTCATGGCAACCAAATGCAAGAGGGAAGTTTAATAGACTCGCCTGGCCAATTAATCAGCATGAAAGAAGAAAATGGCAAATAATATTTAATGAATTACTTTGACCAATTACTTTGCCAGAAGAAAGAAGGAAAAATATAATTCAAAATCAATTGACTTAAAAGTATGAAGAAAGAGTAGTGAAGAAAGATTAGAGAAAATATGGAGGATTGTTTTCTCTCCAGTGGAGTAATGTGTTCTTGATCTTGTTTCTTCTATTCTATCTTCACAAGCTATCAAGTGTGTCTCACGACTGGATTATCCAGTTCAGACAGATAACTCCTAGAAGAAAGATACTTTTTGCAGCAGATGTAGGTGATTCATAACCTTAGACAATCTATTTAAATCTGTTCAAAATTCTCTCCTATCCCAAACTTCTCTCTTTGGACAGCGTTCTTTGCTTTTCCCAAGACTACCCTTCATTAACTGCTTAAAATTTTGGGAGGAAATATTCATACTCTCTAGAGATTTCTGGTTGGTTGTGATTGTTGTGTGTTTTTGTTTTTTGTTGTGTTTTTAAACTGAATTTCAAAAGGTTGTGCAAGTATGTTACAATTAAATATATCCATCTAATTGTCCATTTCTCTTGGATCAGAGTCACTCCTTCCATCATTCTCAACCAAATGCTTCTCCAATATTTATTTCAGATTTACCACTTCCTTTATCATATGTGTACATTGAGTATTCTAGCTGTACTTGCCCCTTGTTCATTTTTCATTCATTCTATGTCTTTACTATAATTTCTTTCTGTTTTCAACTTCCTGATAGTCATCCTGTTAAACTGTCTATTAATATATTGAAAGGTTTATATACATTTCATGGAGTTTACATTCTGCATATGCTTGAACTGATGTCAGCTTATATTTCCATAATTCATTCATCTGCAGTAACAATTTGCAAGACTGGAGACGTGAAGCATCTAAACATGATTTTATTCTCATCCATTTGGAAGATTAATCTCAGTCAAAAAGAAAGTTAAAAAATGCATAGAATGTACTCCTAGCTACAAATTTTTATAAATAGCTTTGTACAGTGGTGTGATTGTTTTATTTTACATGGTATATTATTTTTTACTACCTATAAGTTTTGGAAAAAGAAGAAAACTAAAATTTATTCCTATATAGGAATGTGATAGAAATAGAAGACAGATTTTATGTTTGTCATATCTCTGATGAGTACCCATATTCAAGACTTAAAGTCATATTTCTCCCTATGTTACACAGACAGGGAAAACATAATATTGCATATGATAGGACAACTATTTGTGACGTTTTAAAATGTACCTTATTAAATGATGACATTTACTTTATTAGCAAACGTTTTGGTTTGAAATTTGGCAGGCTGATCTATTTAACACATTTCTGGAAGGCTCCTACTGAAAAACACAAATTATGGTTGGTACTATTTCTAGACTTTAATGAATGGTTGAACGTGTTTGGCATTTGTGCTGGGTAAATAATTCAACTCTATTGTAACTTGCTCCCTACACTTGAAAAACTTGTAATGTCACTAAGTATCATCTACTTCTCAAATGTTATTTTGGCGAATGTGATTTTAAAAAGTTAATTTGTAAAGGAATAACTTTCAGGCGATTAAATGTAGATTATCATTGGTTTGAGAGTGACATTTTATACCACTGAACCATGTTGTACTGAAGTCCCAGTGTTTTGCAGCACTAAGGATCTTCTCAATGTTTTCCTGAATTATATTTGAACTCTAAGTAAATTTTTCTGGGCCTTGGTAGACAAATTATGGATCTATCCTTCCAGGAACTATTTTTTGGCCCACTTATGCTGGACTAAAATCTTTCATTAATCATAGGGGAGGGGTATTAAAAATAATCTTATGACACCTTGTGAACTTGTTCACTGATATGGGCTGGCCATCTGTAAGTTGAATATTTGAATCATAGTACATACTCTCAAATTTTGTGATATCATCTTTCATTTTAAGTTGCCTTGCATTTCACAATTGCTTAATGCTAAATCCTGCATCTCAAGGAATTGGGGCCCTGAAATATAGGAAATGAGAAATTGAAATGGGTCTTCAATTACTTTGTTGCATGTTGCATGGGCCTATGTGAGAAGTCTTGCCGTTGTTATCTGATGATGCAGGTAACTGGTACCTGGGATCCTAGGAATCATTGGGTCGTGCAGAAGAATAATATTTGTTAGACATCTTATCAGAAAAATTTGGGCATAATCAGTAGGAATGCTTCAGAAATATGGAGAAAAAGAGTTTTGGATCAGTGAATTAAAACAATAAACAGAGAAGCAGAGTAAAATCCCTTATAGATTAGGGGAAAACAAAATTGTTTTTTTACCATGTGAATTCAGAAGACCAAGAACAGTTAGAATGTATCACAAGTTTATACCAAAGACACTGCGTTGATATTTTTTATATTCTAATATATATTTTAAACCTAATTATTTATATTCCAATTCTATTTATTTGAATAAATAAATTTTAATTTATTTGTGAAATTATCAACTAATTCTAGTAAGTTTCATTGTGTGAAATATAAAATCAGCACATATAAGTATAAAATATATAACTATATATAATATAAGAAAAAAGACACATGTTTTGCATTGTTCTATTGTGGTTACAGTATCAAAGGCAACTCTGTTTTAAAGTGTTATTACATTATCTCTACCTCAGTGTTTGATAGATTTGGACCTAAAGCTTTACTATTTGTAGATTTACAGCCTGTAGGCAAGAGAAAACACTGTGATTAAAACATTACCAATTTAAGGCCTAATAATGAGAAGAAACATCTGGACTTCTCCTGCAACTATGAAAATATTTGGTGATAGAAATGCAGTAGTGTAACTTCCTGCCTGGTAGGATGGTAGACAGGCCAGGATACTAAGTAATCATGAATATGATCAATTTTTTCACCTTCTTGGCTTTAGTTACTTTTGAAATGTTAGATATAATAAACAATTATATTTTGATAAAATCCCTTCTAGTCTGAACAGTTATGACTGAACTGTTCATCTCTCTATGATCCCTGGTAACTAAGATTAGTGTTGTTCAAGTAAAACAATCTATGCTGTCAGGGTAAGATATTCTGATTGGTCTCTTCCTACATGAAAGAAGAATAAAGGGTCAGGTAGCCATTTGTGCCAGTAAGACCTCACTTGGGAAAATGTCAACTGCAGAAGGTTAGAAGTAGCTCTTAAGCAAGGCTTACTTTGAATCCATTAGCTCCACAAAGCTAATTCAGTTGGATCAATTAGTACATGAAAAAGCCATCACCTTTGGACCTAGCAATAAATTATTGAAAGTATGATCAAATTCCAAATGAAAAAGACTTAAAATTGTCACTGACAAAAAATTTGCAAATGTGAGCATTAAGATGAACAATATATTTTTTCCACTATTCACAGAATTTTAGGAAAATAAGATCAGTAGCATTGTCAGGAACAATATAGTTTCCTTATTACAAGTAGGCAACCGTGGATATAAGTCTGTATAAAGATTGCATCATTAACTACTTAAATTTAGAAGATACTACATGCTTCAGCAGCATGTATTCCCAAATTACAATACAGAGATTAACATGACAATTGCACAAGGATGATATGAAAATTTGTGAAATATTCTGTATTTTTCATTCTTCAGATGCAAGAAATGAAAAACAGTTATTAAAAAGTTGATTACAAAATAACAAGTGTAACAACACACGTAATTCATATAATTAAATTTAGTTTCACATCAATGTATTAAATCTTCACCTCAGAAAAGCGTTTACATAACATAAACTTTACAAAACTTTTGAAATTAAACAACATTGTCATTTTATCCCAAAGAAAAATAATATTAGGACCTAGGAAAAAAAGGAATCTAAAACTTTCTATATGGAATACAATCTGAAAGGACACATTATACAAACATAGAATACTTTAAAATATTCTTTTTCAGACAATCACCAGAAATACTTTAGTTTCTGTACTATTCATTTAAACAGATAAGTTAAAATTATTTCTGAATAAAATTTCACAAACTCTGCAGAAATCATTATACATGTATACAAAAAGTCTTCAATACATTTTGACATCCAATGCAGGCAATTCAATTGGAAGAATTCCACGGAATTCATGAATTTTTACAGTTAGAATTGGTGTTGCCAGACGCTGGTGGCTCAAACTATAAAAAGAATTTTGAGGTATTACCAGGTGTAATAGACTCAGACAGTCCTACCACTATAAAGGTCATGAAAAAGTCTCTAAAGAGACTATTCAAGTTAATAAAGGTCAGAGGATTGCCCAAATACTTTTACTCTCATATCTAAACTTGCCTAATCCCACACTGACTCAAAACAGAAAAGGAGGGTTTGGCACCACAGATACTGTAGCCTGGGTTCAGGAAATTACAGATAAAAGGCCTTACAAGGCCGTTAAAGTCAATGGAAAACAAATGACAGGACACTTAGACACAGGAGCTGACAGATCCTGTATAGCTGTAAAAGATTGTCCTATGGCCTGGCCAGTGCAAGAGACTTCTTCCTTAATTGGATTAGGGAGGGCTTCTAATGTAGCTTAGTCAGCTCAGAGACTCAAATGGGTATGTGAAGGGCAGCAAGGCCACTTCAAACCTTATGTTATCCCCAGCTTGCTCTTTTCTTTATGGGGCAGAGACATCATGCAAGACATGAAATAAAATAGGACAAATAGACTCCTCATCAAAGGAGCAAAATTTTTCATAGGGGCCACTGATGAACAGCTTTATGCTGACAAAATAATATGGAAAAGTGATGATCCTGTATGGATTAATCAGTGGCCCCTAACTCAAGAAAAGATTCAAGCCATACAGGACTTAGTTCAAGAACAATTGAGTCAAGGGAAGAATAGAAAAGACTACCAGTTCATGGAATACTCCATTTTTTGTAATTAAAAAATAAGTCAGGAAAATGGAGATTATTACAAGATCTAAGGGCAATTAATGAGGCCATGCATGACATGGGAGCCCTTCAACCATGTCTACCCTCTCCTGTTGCAGTCCCACATGGTAGATACATAATAATAATATACGTACAGGATTGCTTTTATACAATAAAATTACAACCAGAAGATTCCAAGAGATTTGCTTTCAGTGTCCCTTAGGCTAATTTTAAACAACATTATAATAGGTACCAATGGAAAGTGCTACCTCAGGGCATGAAAAACAGCCCTACCTTATGTCAACAATATGTGAAAAGGGCTATAGATCAAATTAGAAAAAAATATCCAGGGGCATATATTATTCATTATATGGATGATATACTTATGGCCGATGAAACTAGAGAAAAGACAGAAAAAATATTACAAGATATGGTAGAACAATTAACAAAATTCGGTTTGATAATAGCTCCTGATAAAGTTCAACATGAATGACCTTTAAATTATCTGGGAAAAGTGATTGGACATGATTATATTATGTCTCAAAAGACACAAATTAGAATAGATAAACTAAAAAACATTAAATGATTTCCAAAAATTATTAGGGAATATTAATTGGATTCGGCCTAGTTTAAAAATAACTTCAGGACAATTAGATCCTTTGATGAAAATGTTGGACGGAGACCCTAATCCTAAATCTACCAGGAAAATAACTCCTGCTGCCTTATCCTGTATAAAATTGGTAGAAAAAGCATTGAATACAGCTAAAATACAGCAAATTAATATTGCACAATCATGGTCCTTTATAATTCTGGCTACAAGCTATACTCCCACAGGATGTTTTTGGCAGGATGGGATACTAGAATGGATCCATTATTCCCATAACCCGGGAAAAATAGTTGCTTCATATCCCTTTTTATGTGCGAATTTGATTTTAAAGGCTAGATTAAGAGTTAGAGAATTATTTGGCCAAGAAATACCTAACATTATTATCCCTTATAATAAGAAACAGTTAGATCATTTGATACGATTTGATGATGATTGGAAAATTGCTGTATTAACTTACACAAGTAAAATAAGCTTTCATATGCCCCAACATCCTTTGTTACATTTTTATACTGAAACCCCTGTGATATTTCCAAAGGTTTTGGTTACAGAACCTTTGGGCAGGGCATTAACTATTTTTACAGATGGATCTTCTAGCGGAAAGTCTGTGGTTTATTGCAGTACAAAACCACCATTAATATCTTCTGACCCAACTGTATCTGCCCAACAGATTATTGCAGTTCTGCTAGCCTTTCAAAATTATTCAGAGGAGTTTAACCTTTACACAGATTCCCGCTATGTGGTTTCCTTGTTTCCTGCCATTGAAACAGCCCTAGTTACTGGTCATTCTAAAGTAAAAGACTAATTAATAAAATTACAACAGCTATTACAACAAAGAACGACAAAGGCATTTGTGGGACACATCAGGGGGCATAGTAATCTCCCTGTACCTTTGTCTCAAGGGAACAAGTTAGCAGACTTATTAACTAAGGAAAGTCATGTAATGTCAGCTTTAGAAGAAGCTCAGGAAAGTCATAGACTACACCATCAGAATGCTAATGCCTTAAGAAAGATGTTTCAAGTGTCCTGAGAACAGGCAAGACAAATTGTAAGGGAATATGAGGCATGCCCGGAAGTTTTTCATCCACAAAAAATGGGAGTTAATCCTAGAGGCTTAAAGCCTAGAGTTCTGTGGCAAATGGATGTTACAAAATTTGGGAAACTCTCCTTTGTCCATGTTACTGTAAATACTTATTCTCATGCTATGGTTGCTACAGCCCATTCTGGAGAGGCTGTGAAAGATGTTCTTCGACATTTGGTTTAAGCCTTTGTAGACCTAGGAATTCCTAGGGAATAAAAATTGACAATGGACCAGCATACACCTCCAATGCTTTTGCTAAATTTTGTGCACAATGGAAAATCGTGCACAAAACAGGGATTCCATATAATCCACAAGGCCAAGCAAACATAAAACGAGCTCATCAGTCCTTAAAAAGTCAATTGTCAAGAATTAGACAGGGAGGAGAGAAGCAATACTTCCCCCATTACACTTTTAACCATGCTTTACTGGTTCTTAATCATTTCAACGCTGATGAGCAAGGAATAACCCCAATGATGAGACATTGGGGCATGGAAAAAACTACAACTTTTCCTTTACTAAAATGGAAGGATCTACTTACTGGAACCTGGCATGGGCCAGACATCCTGTTAACATCCGGGCGAGGCTATGCTTATGTTTTCCCACAGAATGCGGAATCCCCCATTTGGGTCCCAAACAGACTCATCAGGCCTTTCTCGGGCCCAAAAAAGAGACAGGAAGAAAATCAAAATACATCAGGAGAGAAAACTGGAGCAGAAGATAAAGACTCTCTCTCTATCACCACCACAGGCTAATTCAACAAAAACCGCAACACCACCTATATGGAGAAAGATGTAGAAGCTGGTTGAAAAGGCCCGGCACATTTTGTTAATGAGTTAAATAAGGATGTTTCTCTAACATTAACAGAGCAACAAATTATTGATCCAAAATTAAAAAGAAAAAACAAAAAACAAAATAGAGGCTTTGGAAAAAGTAGTCTTAAAGTTAGGGACTGAAGTCAATAATCTAAAAACCCAGCTGACAACTAGATGTCATCAGTCATTTAAATATGTTACCCATTACCTTATAATGAGAGCTTAGATTGGGAAGTTACCAAAGTGCATTTACAAACAATCTGGAAGGACAATAGCTTAATTCATGAGATAGGACAGCTACAGGAAGACATCTCAGCCCTTAGTCAAGCTCATTTGGAAACCGTGGGGATAAATTCTTTGGCAGCAGACTTACAGAGAGTGTTAAACAGTCTTAATCCTTTAGATTGGTGGCACTACTTGGTTACATTTGGAGTCATAATACTAATTGTTATATGTATTCTTGTTGTCTTTCCAGTTCTCTTCAAACTAGTCTTCTGCTCCATCTTCTCTATATGAGAAGAAATTTCTCTGGCACATCTAATACATAAAAAAGGGTCAAATGTCATGCCTACTCCGGTGGAGTCTGCTTAGCATGGAACACCTGCATTCAGACCTGAGAATGGGGCTTCACAGAAGCCTATCTCTGAGAATGTGACTTCACCGAAGTCTACCTCAGAGAATGGGGCTTCAAAGAGGCCTATCTCTTAGAATGGGACTTCACCGAAATCTACCTCAGAGAATGGGGCTTCAAAGAGGCCTATCTCTGAGAATGGGACTTCACTGAATTCTACCTCAGAGAATGGGGCTTCAAAGAGGCCTACCTCCTGGAAAGGCTGGCAAGCCCCTGGGAAAGATGTGTTTCTGTTCCTGTTTTCTTTTCTTTGCTGTATAGGAGTGCCTATTAATCTTTTACTGTTCCTGCTGCTTGTTCTACTTACTTATGCTCAATGTTCCCTTATTCAAGGCTCTTTCTTAAAAGTGTTGATGACTCCAACATCTGATGAGTGTCCTGAGAACATAACTCACCAGAGTTAAGTGCTACCATAAAAGCCCCTCTTATGGAAGCTATCAGACAAGTCATAAGTAAATATAAAAGTATTGGGGGTTTCATGACATCACTTCAGCAGAAGGAATTGTTTGTAAGAGATTTACAGGAAGCTGTAGGCATGGCTAGAGCAGAAAGAGTGTATGGCTACTGGAGACTTCCCTTTAATCCTAAAGCATATACAATAGACTCATATAGATATCCTGTAGATAAGAAAGATGTAGAGGGATATTTAGACCAAAAGCTAAATAAGATTCTTAAAAAGTTGGTAGATGGAAGGTGGCAATGGCTTATCAGAGGAAAATGGTGCGATCCTCCATTATCTAGAGAACCCCAAAGACTTCCCCCAGATCCATAGCCTTTTACAGGTGTGTATGATAAGGATGGCAACCGTTGGGAAAACTACTTCGAAGAAAGAACTTCCTATTACTCTCTTTCATTTACTGAGAGACTTGCTAGATCTAGGTCTCTCTCCTTGGTACTTACTATCAAAGAAGGAACAAGAAAGATCTTATGATACAGTTAAGGCCTCTATGGAGAAGAGTAAACGATTATGTGAAAGGGTTACAGAAAAGACACTATGAGCTTAAATTTGATATATGGCCAGATTTAACTAAGTATACTAAATATGATTTTGGCCACAAATTGGGGACCCTCTAAAGAATGGCAAAGAAGTACAATTGCTTAAAAAAGATTTGAAACATATAAAGTACAAAACTAAACAAAAGTAATTATAAAGTACTAGAGTTCATGCCTTTCTGTCCAGCACCTTGCCCATGTGCTCTGGTTAATGGTTAATAGGTGATAAACATCAATACCAATTGTATTTCTTAAAAATAGAGGTAAAGCCGAAAACAAGTGCCTATTGTCATAGCTCGTCATCCAAAAAACAAGATCAGGCGACCAGCTGGTGAACACCCAAAAATGAAGCCTTGCAGCAAGATTGTGTAACTTTTTGCCCTTTCTCATGGAGACTTTTGCTATAAAAGCGTGTTATCCTCTGCAATAAATCACACTCAGCATTCACTCCTCTTCTGTGTGAGTTGTCTGTTTGCCATCTCCCCACCTGTTCCAGTTCCTCCACTAGGTGTCCTCCATCGTCCCAACAGAGCCAGTCAGCGGCAGAGGTCCATTGTATCTTTGATATCTCAATTCTCAGCAGCAAGAGGCCTTTAGTTTGGGCATTGGTATCTGTATCATGATGAAGTAAGAAAGAAGCCACTCTGGTATTATTCTGCATATATACACTGTGCAGGGTTGTACAGCCATCTACAGTTATTGCATTTGCCACTTGAGCCACCAACTCACGGACAATGTCTAAGTGTCCACTGCAGGCTTCCTGATGAAGAGGGGTATACTCATCATCATCCCTAGTATTCACATGAGTGGCCTTTTTGGAAAGTAGTCTCCGCATTGTAGTAAGCTGAATATTTTCAGCAGCCCAATGAAGAAATTTACTTGGATCCTTCTCCAATTTTTGTCTTGCAATTGATACCATTCCTTATTTTTTCATCTTGTTCCTCATCTTCCTAAGAATTGCCTAACCAGAGACTTTGAGTGCCAGTGGGAATGAAGTTTCCATGTATTTCCCTAATAGTTCACATAGGTTGAACTGGTCAGAAAAATCTAGTGAATTTTCTGCATATCTGATTTATATCCTTTTTCCAATTTAACTATTCGAAATTATTCTAACTGGAGAGTAGGGAATTGATGGAGAACAGAGGAAAGATGTTCCTCCGTATTCAAAGGTACAGACTGAAAATGAGGACCAGTGATGTCTTCAAGTGCAGCTTATTCTAGGAATGAGAAAATATGAAATAATGCCCTCTATATAAATGGTTTGGGAAATGGCAGAGCAAAAAGTGAAATGATGCAACCAAAAATATAAAAGCAAAATAAATTAGGATAATTATGGAGCAATCATATTATCTATGAGAACCATGAAATAGAGAAAGGAAGAGAGATACAGATGTGCAATGACCTAGCTAGCCACTAAATTAATGCCTCTGATCAATTGATAGAGCAAACAAAATTTTATTTTTTAAAAAAGATGGAAATAGAATTTATATATTTACTTGGAATTAGTAAATACATTTTAGTAGCCTACATAAAGAGACATAGCTTTGACCAAATTACAGACAAGAATCGAAATCCTTGGTAATTTAGTAAATCCTTGGTAATTCTAGCAAAATTTGACTGAAATCAGTTAAATCACACTTTTCCTGCACAATGAAGAAATAGGTCCAAGCTAGTAAAGCAGCTAGAGAAGGCAGGAAGATTTTATCTGTGAGAAAACTTTGTGGAAAATGGTATTGAGGATTTCTCACTGGTGATCCACTTGCACTGGAAGCATGATTCTGAACTATTGCTTGCTGATTCTGAACTATTGCTTTGATCATTATATTCTCCAAGAAGAAAAAATGATAATTGATAGTTTAGGACTACTAATACATTTTGACCTTCTCACTAAGCACCTTGATTCATCAAAATCATATGAAGAAAATAGACAGGCCTACTTTTTTAGATGAAAACAAGTGTCTTTTAAAAAACAAAGAATTTATGTAGTCATGCATAGGACTGCTATTTTACCAATGCCTCATACAGTTTTTATAATGTTGGGTAACAATAAATAATGGATCTATTAGAAGGCTCTTAAAGCTCATATGTTCAATAGTGAGTTCTCTTACACTGTATCATGGTATTTTTTGTTTATGGTCTTAAGAAATTTACATAACTAACATGAATTTCTGACAGGACAGTATCATCACTGTACATCTTGCTTCTATACTCTCAGTTTTACATTACTATCTAAGTATGTGCATTAGATAGTTATAGAGAAAAAAGTAGAAGCCACACTAGTGGCTCATGTCATTAATACGAGTTAATCAGAAAGATGAAATCTGAGTATTGTGTTTGAAAACAGACCAAGAAAAAAAAGTTCATTAGATTCTGATTTGAAAGTAACCAGCAAAAACTAGAAATGGAGCTGTGGTACAAGCAATATAATGCTAGCCTTGAGAAAACTCAAATAAAAGATAAATTCTGGAAAAAGCTGTGTGTACAGTAGGAAATGACCTGCTGTGTTAGGAGCCATTCCAGATGTGTAGAGGCTCTGAGTTTTGTCTACAGTTGTTCTTATAACAATAGTGCCATCTTCTCGGTGGTTGGAATATTCATGTGCTCAAGGACTCCCTGAGGCCTTGGGCTACCCGTTGGTGTGTGTGTGTGTGCGTGTGTGTGTGTGTGTGTGTGTGTGTGTGTGTGTGTGTGTGTGTGTTTGCCTCATTTTCCCTTGTCCACTTTGTGAGTGCCTGTCTGCCTATTCCTAATCTCGGATAGTGCCCCTTTTCCATTGCATACTTGCCTTTAGCCTCGATCAGGATCTGTAATGAGTCTTAAATTGTCAGAGACCTGAAAATTCCACTTTTCCTTTGGAGCCCAAATTCGGATGTCCATATCTTTGTACACCTCCAGAGGATTCTGGGTCAGCAGGGCCAGCTGGCATATGTTCTCCCTTGCCTCTGGGGGGGCAGGGTCAGTCATGCGATGTCCTGTCATTTTCCTCAGCTGGGCCTCTGGCTGTACGTCCCACTCTCAGCAGTCTGGCAGTGGAGTGGGGGAAGGGTGGTTGCCAGTGGCTCTGACCAACTCGAGCTTGATAGCTGACTGAAGGCTAACCCAGAAAGGATGATCAGGGTTTACATGGGAGGTGAGGCCAAGGTGGCTTGGAAGTATTGGTCGATGTCTAGGAAATGTCAACATATCTTTTCACAGGTAAGTCTATCTTCCAACCCTAGCAGGGCCTCTAGACAATTCCAAATGTCAGAATACAGAGGCACAGACTTTGAGCTCCAGGGCCAGAGAACTAGGGGATGAGAGACTGGTATGGCCAGTGCCTCAATGTTCTGGGGCATTATCCTTGATCTGGCTATGTCCCCCTTGTGTAAGTTCTTAACCCAGTGCTAGCCACACACCGGCCACTTGTGCTGTGGAAGTGGTAGGAGCAGAGGTGAGATCTAGGATGACCAAAATCGGGATTTATTGCCTGAATGGGGTGTAGGGTGTCTTTAAAAAAATCTTACAGCTGGAACTCAGAGCTTGGCACTGTCCCTGAGCTTCCTTTGTTCAAAGCTAACACTCTAACACTTGAACCACAGCTCACCTTTCATCTTTTTTAGTAGCTGAGTAGACAGAAGAGTCTCACATACTTTCCTGCCTTGGCTGGCTTCAAGTTGCTGCCCTAAGAGCTCAACCACTTGAGTAGTTAGGATTTCTGGTATGAGCCACTGGCAACTTCTAAGGATGCGTGTGTGTGTGTGTGTGTGTGTGTGAGTGTGTGTGTGTGTGTGTGTGTGTGTGTGTGTGTGTGTGTGTGTGTGTGTGTGTGTCTGTGTGTGTTTACCAGGGCTTAAACTCAGAGCTTAGGTGGGATCCTAGGTATCTTTAACTTGTTTGCACAAGGTTGGTGCTGTACTACATGAACTACAGTAGCTCCACTTCCCATCTTTTTCATGATTCTTTGGAGATAAGAGTTTGCCCAGGCTACCTTTGAATCTTGATTGATCCATAGGTCTCAGCCTTGAGTAGCTAGGATTATAGGCATGAGACACTGGCATCCAGCTGCATGGATGTCTTTTCCCAATCTCTTCTGTTCTAACAGCTGTCTACTTGCCCTGGCCTAGATCTCTGACCTCCACATCAGCTTCCACCAGCCTCTGACTGTGTGAAGAACATATAACTCAAACCTGATCCCATTCTTTTTCCTCAGGGGAGGAGGTTATGTTTCATCTGAAGCCTGGGGTAAGAGGGGTAGCTGTAGATGGGTGCTCAGCTGGGAGAGAGGTAGTATGTTTTAGCCAAGAAAGGAAGTGTGCCCAGATACTAATAGCTCATGCTCTCATACTCCTAGCTCTTCAGGAGTCTGAGACCTGAGGAGTGCCATTCAGAGGCAGCCTAGATAGAAAAGTCTGTGAGACTCTCTTCTGCAAATAACCACCCAAAACCTGGAAGAAAATTTGTGGCTTAAGTGGTAGAGTGCTAGTCCTGAATGAAAAAAGTGAGGGACAGAGCCCAGGCCCTGAGGTCAAACCCTAGTACCAAGGTGCTTATGTGTGCACACACAGACACACACAGACACACAGACACGCAGACACACATTCACACACACACACACACACACACACACACACACACACACACACACACACACCACATACACAGGAAGGTGGTAATGATGAGCTGAGCTAGAACTGGGGGCAGTCCTGAGGCATTGTTACAGTAAACTCTACAGGCATATCAAATGGTTTCTCCCTAAATCCTTCTTGGGCTGAGGGGTCTGGGCCATAGCAGTAAGTTCCATGGAACCTGTCCCTCCATCTGTGCACTGGGCCACAGGACCAAATGGATGCTCATTTGTAGTCGGCCCACGAGCACTGGTGAGGAAAGGAGGCCTCTGAGCCCTGGGACTCCAGAGACAGCGACTGCTACAAGCATCAGCCAGCTGCCTGTGGATTCCTGAGACTACAAGTCTTTCATGAGCCCAACTCAACACCTGCCCAAGGTGTGCCTGACAAATTCACACTCTTGTGATACCCGCATGAGTGGGCATTACCTGGTGTGACATCTTGCAGCTTATGCCCCTCCTGGCTCAGAACTGTGGTCTGAGACTTCAATTTACTGTTCAGATCCACATTACATCCATGACAGATGCCATTCTGATTATCTCCATGTCCCAAGGCTCCACCCTTCTCTGGTACTGTGTCTTGCTCTGTAGGGAATGGCCTCCAAACAGGCTGCTCTCAAGACTTGTAGGGCACCTAGAATTGGGAGACCCTTAGGGGCCCACTGGAAAGTGGGCCTAGAGCCACAGAGAGAGGTACAAGCAGGCCAGGGGTTGGTCATGGGGCTTGAACTCTGGGCCTGGGCACTGTCCCCAAACTCTTCAGCTTACCACTTAGGCTACAGAGCCACTTCCGGTTTTATGGAGGTTCCTTGGAGATCAGAGTCTCCCGGACTTTCCTGCTTGGGCTGGCTTTGAACCGTGGTCCTCACATCTCAGAATTCTGAGGACTAGGAGGACAGGTGTGAGCCACCAGTGTCCAGCTGATATGGCCTTTCACCAAAGTGGGCTAGGAGCTCCTGAAAGCTTTTCTTTATTTTTCTGTGCCAGTACTGGGGCTTGAACACAGGGTCTGGGCACTGGTCTCTTAACTTTTTCACTCAAGGTTAGCACTTTACCACTTGAGCCACAGCTCCATTTCTGGCTTTTGGTATTTCATCGGCAAGAAGAGTCTCACTAACTTTCCTCCCCTGAGCTGGCTTGACACAAGATATCTATTTCAGTCTCCTGAGTAGCTAAGATTTACAGGGGTTGAGCCACTAGTGGCATTGGTCTAGAAGCTTTTCTTAAGCAAGCATTATTCCCTGCATTTGCCCTGAATCCAAGGTGCAAAGGAGGTCTGAGTGTCAGGAGCTGTTAAAAATAAGCTCCCAGCCACAGGAAATGGATGGGGTCCCTGTTAAAATCTGAGCTAATCTTCACTCTGGGCCCCATTCTGGGACCCCATCCTCTGCCCTACCTGTGACTCAGCCTTGAATGTCCTGCCATACTTGCCTGAAGCCATAGAACCTTCATTCCACCCATACCATCTGCTCTACACCACACCTCAGGACCTTTGCCCATGCTGTACCTTCTTCCTGAGGCCCTCTGTCCTGAATCCACACATTAGAACTCCTGTGGAATTATGGCACTGCTTATATCACCTCCTGGAGCAAGTCTTGCCTTCCCTTCTCCCTCTTTTTTTTTTTAGTATTGAGTTGCTAGAGATGGAACTTGTGCAGGCTGACTGGCAAATGCTCTATCTTGTGTGTGTGTGTGTGTGTGTGTGTGTGTGTGTGTGTGTGTGTGTGTGTGTGTGTGTGTGTGTGTGTGTGTGTTTGTGTGCATGTGCATGCTTGTGGGGTTTGATTTCATGGACTGGATGGTATCTGATCCCTGAGCTTTTTTTGGGGGGGGTCCAGTTGTGGGGCCTGAACTCTAGGCCTGGGTGCTGTCCCTCAGCTCTTCAGCTCATGGCTAGCACTCTACCATTTGAGTCACATCGCCACTTCCGGCTTTTTTTCTTTTTTCTTATGTGGTGCTGAGGAATCGAACCCAGGGCCTCAGGCATGCAAGGCAAGCGCTCTACCACTGAGCCACCTTCCCAGTCCCTGATCCCTGAGCTTTTGTGCTCAAGGCTAGCACTCTAGTACTTAAACCACAGCTCTACTTCTGGCTTTTTGTGTGTTTAATTAGAGAAAAGTGTCTCATATATACTTTCCTGCTTGCAGTTGGGATCCTCAGATCTCAGCCTCCTGAGTAGCTTACAGAGGTTAACCACCATCACCTACCCTCTACCCTACCTCTTACCTATAAACTCGGCCCTCCTCTGATTCCCAGAAGAATACGTCTCATCAGGCTCACTTTTTTTTTTTTTTTTTTTTGCAAATCTTGGGGTTTGAACTCAAGTTCTGGGCATGTTCCTGAGCTTCTTTTGCTCAAGGCTAGCACTCTATCACTTAAGTCACAGTGTCACTTTTGGCTTTTTCTTTTTCTGTGGTACAGAGGAATTGAACCTAGTCATGGAAGGGTGCTAATTAAAGTTATATAAAACATGAATTATAATATGAATGAAATTCATGGTTCCATTACTTGTTCTAAGAAAACAATTATGCCTTTTGTTTTCAATTATATTTCTTTGAGGATGTGTAACATTCATATATTTCACTGTTAAAATTGATAAGTTACATTATATCAAGTTGATTCAAACTTGTATTTGAAAATTGCACACTTAACACAAATATACTTCCACTTTCTTCTAACACATAATTAAAATAACAATATAGCAAAGCTTGGTGTTAGCTGTTCGTGTGTAGAATCCTAGAAACTCAGCAGGTTAAGACCTGAATATTTTAGTTCAATGTCAGTGCAAACAGACAAAAATGTGAAAAAATTATGTCCAATTATCCAACAAGAAGCAGAAGGTGAGAATGTGGCTCAAGGAATAGAGTGTCATCATCCATGAGCAAAAAATATGAAGGAGACCATTAAACATTGAGTTCAAGCCCTAAAAATGGCACGTACACACAAGACAACAACAAAAAAGTAGTATGAGCATCAATAATGAAGACAAAATAGGAAAGATCATGAGAAATGTGCAAACATCTTGCAGACAGAAATCATTTGACAGAATTTTGATTCATGAGAGGGAAAAGTCACAGTATGATTTGTACAATCTCATTGTAGTCATTTGTGTTGAAACTTGGCTATTGGGTAACATGTGAAAGAGCAGACTGGACTACCTGACAGTGCAGACATTGCCTGTGACTATGCACTATCCCACTCTGCAAAAATCTAAAATAGTGCTTGTTAATTTTTTTTTAAAAATCCTCGTTAGCAACTGGTCCACACAGACTGGGGTCCTTATTTTGAGGCTTCAGACCAGTGCTTTTGTTTATAACCACTCCTATTTTATCCCTCTTCCTTTGTGCAGCTATACCTTATTTAGCTGGCACCAAGCCAAGGCTTTGAACTAGACCCCCTGCCTAAATCCCTCCGTTTTGTCAGCTACAGCTCATTTCACATGCTATCAATATTTTAGCATTGTCTTCCTATTCTCCATAAGAAAACACTTATATTCATGTAAACAGATTACAAATAACCTAGGTAGATAAGGAAGTAAGGGTTTAGCATTGGCTGAAGCTCTCATCTGTAGGTTTGCTTTCTAATAAATCTGTGCTACACTATCTCTTTTTTCTTCATGGCTATTGAGTCTGACAAATGATTGATTTGGTTTGATGTAATCTCATTTATCCAAAATTACTTTGCAAGTTTTGACCTGTGACAAGGGGCCCTCGTGTTTCCCCTAACCTTTCCTGTAATATTCTCAAGTTATCCGGACTTACATTGAGGTCTTCGATCCATTTGGGATCAATTCTGGTGCAGGGGAATATATAAGGATCTAACTAAAGTTTTCTGTGTACAGACAATTCTTTCAGCACAATTTTTTGGGGGTCTAGTCGTGGGGCCTGAACTCTCGACCTGGGCGCTATCCCTCAGCTCTTCAGATCAAGGCTAGCGCTCTACCACTTGAGCCACAGCCCCACTTCTGGCTTTTTTCTTTTTGCTTATGTGGTGCTGAAGAATCGAACCCAGGGCCTTAGGCATGCAAGGCAAGCGCTCTACCACTGAGCTACCTTCCCAGCCCCTCAGCACAATTTTTTGAAGATGCTGTCTTTGTTCCATCCTGGGTTTCTGACTTACTTATCAAAGATTATGTTCCTATAGGAGTGGCTTCATTTCTGGGCCTTCAATTCTGTTGTATTGATGAAATTCTGTGCTTCCTTTGGAAAGATGGCATTACCCATTCCTAAGGAAATGGAAAGACTGGAAAACGATATTAAGTGAAATAAGCCAGATCCAATTAAATACATGCTGCAAAGTTTTCCTCATTTGAAATAACTACACTATGTGCATAAATCTACAAGTTAATCCAATAGATAGTAAACAACAAATAATTCCTCTTGGACATGATTAACTAACTGCACTCTAAGCATTCACATGGCAAGAAGATGGGAAGCTATTCTTAGGAGTGGATCACAATGGCTCAATATGTATGTGCATGTGACCATATAAAATGTTGATTATTGCAATGAACTTTAATAATCAATCATACATGTGAAGAACATATATCTGCATATAATTTTAAAAGATGTCATAGAAACAACCGACTTCTTTATAAATTCAACAGCAACATTCTAAGTTTAGAAGATAAAATTGAGGAAAGTTTTCAACACAAACTAAAATACACAGTGGAAAAGGTGGGAGAGAAAAGATAAGATGAAAAGTAGAATACTATTCAAAAATTCATAAACAATTTCTAAACTTTACAAGAGAGCTGGGGTACAGTTCAGTTGTAGAAACAGATTAATATCTACAAAGCCATGGGTTAAATCTCCAAGAAGGCCTAATAATAATTTCATAAGTAGTAGTAATACAATAGTTACTTGAAATAAATACTTTCATAATAGAGAGGCCTGAATCCTCAAAAACTAAACAAAATATTTTCAATTCTTGTACCCATTGACATAAAACTAAGAATGAAATGGAAATATTTTCCTTTTCTGTCCTTTCCTTTCCTTTTCTGTTTTCTTCTTTTTCTTTTTTTCCTTTGGAACTACTGGTGCTTGAAGTTGCTAAGACTCTAACCACATTAGATTATTTTTCTGGCCAAGCCTCTTGTGAGCAATGATCTATTCCCTATGACTTCCACAAACGTGAGATAACAGGGAAATTACACTATATCTAACTTACTTTGGTTTTGTAATTTCTCACTATTTTTTGTCAAAACTGGCCCTGATATGTCTTCTAAATCTCTTCCTTCTAATTAGCAGGGTATATTTCAGCTCAAGCTTGGACTCAGACTATTTTTCAATGTAAACATTCCATATTGACTTCTGTTTTCTAGTTATCATTAAACTCTATTGAGGTTAGTATGGATCTTTATGAAGTTATAAGAAGAACACAGAAATATCCCTGGAATAATTTTCCTGGTTTCTTTAAATATTTATAGCATGACATCACAAGTAGGACATTAATATTTCACAAGTACTTTATGCAGACTTCATTAGTTTTAATTATTTTGCACACATATTAAGTCTAAAATAATTTTATCAACTCTATATGAATATACCATATTTACAGACACATTTCATTACCAAAAATGAGTCTGTCTCATGCTTCCTTTTTATAATTAAACCCACTACTTCCCCTTGTCCCATCCCAAACCTGTTTCATCCTGGTAACACATTTTTTTTTCTCTGACTTCTAGATCATGCAATGTTTGCCTTGCATGTGTGAAGCCCTGGGTTTGATTCCTCAGTACTACATAAACAAAACAATCTGTAATTGGCACTATGACAAGTCATAGAGTGCTAGCATGAGGAAAAGTAGCTCAAGAACATTGCCAAGACCCTGAGTTCAACTCCCAGGATTAGCCAAAAATAAACATGATGCATTTTATTAAGCCTGGCACTAGAGGCTCACGCCTGTTATCCTAGATGCTCAGGAGGCTGAGGAATGAGTTTTGAAGCCAGCCCTGGCAGGAAAGTCCATGATATTCTTATCTCCAATTAAATCTCAGAAAAATCTGAAAGTGCTGCTGTGCCTCAAGTGAAAGAGTTCTAGCGTTCATCCAAAGGAGCTCAGGGACAGCGCCCAGACCCAGATTTCAAACCCCAGGAAAGAAAAAAGTAAAGAAAAAAACCACATTAAATACTATACATAAACTACTTTGTCAAACAGCAATTTCTATACAGCTACTTAAAGTTAATTTAAAACTATGATTAGAATAAAATACCAATCACTTTGGGAAGAAGACATAGATAGAATTGAAAGGTTGTTTACAGGAGACAAAGTAAATTTTATATCATACACTTTGAGTTGAAATTTGTTCTTGTCTTCTTACATCATTTATGAAACTGACAATACTAGAGTTATGGGTCAATTTCCTTGAGAAACTGATTGTATTCTTCTGTCTTTTCACAAGAAACCATAGAGGTAATATTTTGCCTCTTTTTTTAAAAATTGTGAACGTAACTTTCAGAGGGGTTACAATTACATGGGCAATGTAATGAGTTCATTTCTTATCAAGCGTTGTTGCCTCCTCGTTTGTTTCCCCTTTCCATCCCTTCCCATCTTCCCCCACACCACCTCCCAGCCAAAGTTGTACATTTTGTTTTTCGACATAAAGTCTTGTACATCTCATTGCTGGAATGGGTCCACCTGTATCCCTATTTAAACATGTTTTTTCCCTCCCCTCCAGAAATTATACAAACATCAAATACAGTGAAATCAAGGCCTTACCGTGGGGGAAGGACATACAAAGAAACAAAGAAATCACCTTATACATATGTTAAAAACAATCACAAGAAAAAAAATACATTTGAGTCCTTATCTTGGAGTTAATTTCTCCTAACATCAACTTATCTGACAGTTTCTGCTTGTCTCAGACATATATTAGTTATTGCAAATAAGGGAAACCATGGGACCTACGTTTCTTTGGGCCTGGTTTACTTCACTTAATATAATTTTTTCCAAGTCATTCCATTTCATAACAAATGGGCCAATACAATCTTTTCTGATGGAGGCATAGAATTCCATTGTGTATATATACCACATTTTATTGATCCATTCATTTGCTGAGGGGTATCTGGGTTGGTTCCACATCTTAGCTGCAGTAAATAATGCTGCAATAAACATAGTTGTGCTGACAGCTTTGTTTGTGATCATTTGGGTAAATGCACAAAAGTGGGATTGCCGGGTCATAGGGGAGCTGTAAGTGGAGTCTTTTGAGGAACCTCCATACTACCTTCCAAAGTGGTTGAACAAGTTTACACTCCCACCAACAATGCAGTAAGGTTGCCTTTTGTCCACATCTCCTCCAGCATCTGTTTTTATTACAATTCTTGAATATAAACATTCTAAATGGAATGAGGTGGTATCTCAATGGTGTTTTGATTTGCATTACTTTTACGGCTATGGAGGTTGTGCATTTCTTCATGTGTCTATTGGCCACCCTTCTTTCCTCTTCAGAGAAGTTTCTCTTTAAGTCTTTAGCTCACTTATTCATTGGGCAGTTGTTTCTTTGAGGGTTTGTATTTGGGCATTTTAATTATTTGAGTTTCAGGTATATTTTAGATGTGAGACCCTTGTCCATTGTATGGCTAGTGAAGATCTTCTCCAAATCCTTGGGATTTCTATTGATCTGGATAGCTATGTCCTTTGCCAGCAGAAGCTCTGTGATTTCATGCAATCCCGTTTGTCCAAGCTTTCTTTGATTTGTTGTGTTTCTGGGTTTCTATTAAGAAAATTTCTGCCTGTGCCAAGGAGACCTAGGGCATCTTGTATTCCATTCTGTACTATTTTCAGGGTGTCTGCTTTGACTCTGAGTTCTTTGATACATTTGGTGTTGATTCTTGTTCAGAATGCTATATAAGGCTCTAGCTTTAGTTTTCTACAAGTGATCAACCAATTTAACCAGCACCCTTTACAGAAGAGGCTGTCTTTCTTCCATTCTATTTTTTAGCTCCCTCATCGAAGATTAGGTGTGGGTTCATTTCTGGGTTTTCAATTCTATTCCATTGGTCCTGAGGTCTGTTCTTGTGCCAGTAGCAGGCTGTTTTGATTACTATGGCTTTGTAGTGTAGTTTGAAATTTGGTTTTGATATTCCTCCAGCACTGTTCTTTCTGTTAAGGATTGTTTTTGCTATTTGGGTTTTTTATTGTTCTATATGAATTTTTAGATTGCCTCTTCTATTTCCTTGACGAATAAGGTTGGAATACTGATATGTATCACATTGAATTTGTAGATAGCTTTGGGAAGTATTGCCATTTTCACGATGTTGATCCTTCCAATCCAGGAGCATGGGAGGTTTTTCTGCTTCCGAAGTTCTCTTTTGATTTCCTTTTTAAGGTTTTTAAAGTTTTCATCATAGAGGTCTTTCACTTTTTTGGTTAAGTTAATTCCTAGGATTTTTATTTGTTGTGGGGCTATTATGAATGGAGTTGCCTTCCTGATTTCAGCCATGATATTCACATTGTTGTCATACAGAAAAGCCATTGATTATTGAGGGTTTATTTTATACCCTGCTACTTTGCCAAATTTTGAATCAGCTTCAGTAATTTGGTAGTGGAGTCCGTGGGATACTTTAAATAGCAAATCATGTCATCTACAAAGAGGGAGACTTTTACTTCATCTTTCCCAATATGGATCCCTTTGATGTTTGCATCTTGTCTTATTGCTGTAGCTAGGCATTCTAATGCTAAATTGAACAGAAGTGGAGAGTGGACATCCTTGTTTCATTCCTGAGATAAGAGGAAATCGCTTTAGTTTTTCACCATTAATTGTAATGCTTGCTGTAGGTTTGTCATATACAGCCTTTATTGTGTTGAGGAATGTTCCATAAATTCCTAATTTTTCCAGAAACTTCATCATAAAGGGTTGGTTGGATCTTTTCAAATGCTTTTTCTGCGTCTATTGAAATAATCATATGGTTCTAATCCTTGATGTTTGTTGATGTGACGAGTCATATTAATTGATTTGCTCTATTGAACCAGCTTTCCATCCCTGAAATGAGTATTGTTTGATCGCAGTTTATGATTTTTTGGATGAAATGTTGAAATCGATTGGCCAAAATTTTGTTGAGAACTTTTGCATCAATGTTCATCAAAGAAATGGGCTTATAGTTCTTTTTCTTTGATGAGTCCCTGCCTGGTTTGGGGATGAGGGTTATCATGGCTTCATAGAATGAGTTAGGTAGGTAACATTCTCTTTTAATTTCATTGAAGAATTGGAGGGACTATTGGTGTGGCCTCTGCTTTGAAGGCCTTGTAGAATTCCACTGTAAATCCATCTAGTCCTGGGCTTTTCTTAGATGGAAGGTCTCTTACTGCTGTTTCTATTTCAATGTTTGGTATGAGCCTGTTAAGTTGGCTTAACTCATTGTGGTTGACTTTCGGCATGTCGATATCTGCCAGGAAAAGGTTCATTTCTGCCACGTTTTCAAACTTATTAACGTAAAGTTTTGAGAAGTATTCCCTTATAATGTTCTGAATCTTGGTTGTTTCTGTGGTGAAGTTTCCATTCTCATCTCTGAGTTTATTTACCGGGGTGTGTTCTCTCCTTTTTCTGATAAGTTTTGCTAAGGGTCTGTCAGTTTTGTTAGTTTTTTCAAAGAACCAACTTTTTGTTTTGTTGATTATTTTTATCATTTTTAAAACTCATTCGTTTAATTCTGATGTAATTTTAATTATTTCTTTCTGTCTCCTGGACTGGGATTTATCTTTTTGCTCTTTTTCTAGGACGTTCAGATGTCTCATTAAATTGTTGGCTTCAGATCTCTCCAATTTGTTGGTGTAGGAACTCAGAGCTCTAAACTGCCACTGAGTACTATATTTGATGTTTCCCAGAGGAGCTGGTAATTGTGTGTTAATTTTTGTTGAATATCATGAATATTTGAATTTCCTTTCTAATCACTTGCATGACCCACTGGTGATTCAACAGTGTGTTGTTCAGCCTCCATGTGTTACAGGACTTTCTTTGGTGGCTTTTGGTGTTGAGTTCTAATTTTATTCCCTTGTTGTCTGAGAGAACACAAGGTAAAAGTACAATGTTTCTGAATTTAGAGAAGTTTGCTTTGTGACCTAAAATGTGGTCTACTTTGAAAAATATCCCATGTGCTTCTGAGAAAAACGTGTATTCTGATGGTGCTGGCCAAAATATTTGGTAAATGTTTGTTAAATCTAGTTGATCCATGCAGTTGAGGACCTCCCTATTTATTTTCAGAGCAGTTACAATAGGTTGATGATATCCTATAATATGTGGATATCAGATCAAAATTTAAATATATCACTGCACACATACAGGACCATCATATATAGCTTGTAACTTGAAATTTTAAGAAGGCAACAGTTGGGGAAAAAGACAATGTTAGAAGGTTAATACCAAATACACAGACATGGAAAAATACAAAAAAATTGCAAATAGTTAGTGCTAATAGTAACAAAACATTTTCCTCAAGTTTTAAAGTTGAAACTATAAAAATAATACTTAATATCATCAAATAAATATGCCATGGAGAAAATTTACCATAGACATATATTTCCACATAATTCGTTGTATTTGATAACAAATGGATTAGAAGAAAATGTAATTACATGTCTGAAGATGATAACACTTTCAAGTGTCATTGATTGAATCCAGCAAAGGAAAGTAACAGAGAAGTAGAGAGTGAGAACAACCTGGGGTATGGATGAAGATACTCAGTAGAACTCAGTTAGGAAAGAATGTGCTCCATTTCCCTCATCAAAATACTAGGACAGCTACCTTTTGAAAGAACAGTTGTGATGTACAATAGACGAGTTACTAATTTAGGTAGTAATATATTAATTTTATTTCCTAATCTTATGATGTCATTCCCAAATGATGTGAGTGATCCTAGATTTTCTGAGCCCTTGTTTCCCCCAATGTTTTTAATTCCTCCCCCTGCCAATGATTCTTCTGCTATTCTCATTTATCTTTGTTTCTGAACTGAACTCCTGTAACCTTTTGGTTCATGAGAAAGAGCTGGAGAAATATGAGGATGTCCTGGAGTCTGAGCTAACATCCACTCCAGCTTGGAGGATCTGGTGAAGGACTTCGACTTGGGTCTTGGAATCAGATATTTATTGACCTCTTTGGAATTGGAGAAACTCACTCCCTCAGGCAAAATTCAGAGAATGAGCTTTCCCAATGTCAGAAAGAACAGGTTCAAAACTAAAAGTGGCCTCAGTTCCCACAGGGCCAGTCAGAAGCCAAAAGATCACACTTTCTTCATCAAGGACCTTCTGGAAGGAACAGACTATGAGCAAAGTCTAAGATGGAGATAAAATGAGACTGGGCCTAAGGAGGACACAAAAGAATGACCCTCTCTTTGAATACAAGTGAGTTGTGTAGTGAAACATGACAACTTCCTTCATATACGAAAATTCGCTAGGTGAGTTTTCTCACTGCCAATTTGCAGGAGGTAAGTTTCTCCAAAAGAGAAGTTGTTAAATGTTGTGACTGTCAGTTTGCTCTCTAGGCTGTTGTCTCTCTCACCCCTTCCCATGCCAGGAATGCATTGCTTCTTTCAGGCACTCAACTAATTGTCCGGACTCCTAGGCAGGATTACTGTAGGCTAGTCTTTGGATAACCTCTTGCATTTGAGGTAGAATAGGCCCAGGCTCTGCTCATGCCAAGAGGTAGATGGAAGAGGTGAGTATAAGCTCAGATTTGTACTGAAGAACAATCATATTGAAAAAAATTTAAATGAAATTAATAGTTGAGTGATTTAGGGTTTATAGACACAAAATTTAGGTAATTATTAGTAACACACCAAGAATCATGGATTGGAAAGAGAACAGTGAATTAGGTCTAGGATACGAGGCAAAAGACACACCATAGACATAACAGGAGATAAGAGTTTGAAGGAACTATTGGTATAGATCCATTTACTCTCTTAGGAGTGACCTTGGACAGGAGGCTTTTAGAATAATATCTAAAAGAGAGGGACTTGCTGGGCACTGGTGGCTCACACCTGTAATCCTAGCTACCCAGGAGGCTGAGATCTGAGTATTATGCTTCAAAGCAAGCCAAGGCTGAAAAACCCAAAATTTGTGCTGTGGCTCAAGTGTCAGAGTACTAGCCTTGAGCTCAGGGACACTGCCTAGGACCTGAGTTCAAGCTTCAGGATCAGCAAAACTACAACAACAAAATAATAATGATAAAAGAAATGAAAGAAGGACTTAAAGATATGCGATGGAGCCGGGCGCTGGTGGCTCACGCCTGTAATCCTAGCTACTAAGGAGGCTGAGATATGAGGATCGCGGTTCAAAGCCAGCCCGGGCAGGAGAGACCGTGAGACTCCTATCTCCCTTAAACCACCAGAAAAACGGAAGTGGCACAGTAGCTCAAGTGGTAGAGCGCTCGCCTTGAGCTGAAGAGCTGAGGGACAGCGCCCAGGCCCAGATTTCAAGCTCCACGACCGACAAAAAAAAAAAAAAAAAAAAAAAAAAGATATGCGATGGAATGATGATCATGTGTAACTGTTTATCGAACGTAAAAGGAGATGAAATTTGGAGTAAAATAATACCTATTCATTAATAATCAAGGATGCAAAGCAAATGCCAAATCCCTCTTCTCAAAAACTTCCATACTTGGGCTGGGAAGGTGGCTCAGTGGTAGAGTGCTTGCCTTGTATGCATGAGGCCCTGGGTTCGATTCTTCAGTGCCACATAAGTAGAAAAAGCCAGAAGTGGTACTATGGATTGAGTGGTAGAACACTAGCCTTGAGCTGAAGAGGTGAAAGGCAGTACCGAGTCCCAAAGTTCAGGCCTTTTGACCGGCCAAAATAAAAACAAACAAACAAAAAAAAAAAAAACTTCCAAACTTATCTTTTCTCATAATTGAGGAGAGGCTCCTTTTACAGGAATTCTCCTTATCTAGGTCAAGGTCATCATAACTTCAGTAGACTTTCCCTGTGGAGATGTAATGCACCTAACTCTATTGAACCTAATCATGGCTAGGAAAGTATGGACAATGATACGTTTGCCATATTTAACCTTATGAATATATAATACTGTCAGAATATTATATATAATATATTATATATTGTGTTATGTATTAAATATGTAATAATTTAAAATATATTTTGTATTAACAGACTTCCTAATTTTAGAGGTAGGAACAAGCAACATATTGAAAGAAAAAAACTTGAATCTCTGAGTAATTTCTCTACCACAGGACAATACCACGGTTCATTCTTATTACCCAAAGAGCAACATAGGAAAGCAATGCCCATGGATGTGGTTCTCTGGATTTTGGAAACTGTGAAAGTGTAAAACTCTAGCAACAGATAAATAAGTGAACACCTATGTGCACACACACTCAATCATTTTCAAGTGTAAGAATTTCTTTTCTATGCTCCCTATTCACCTACATAGAGAGTACATGAGTTGCCCTTGAATTGTCCTGGAAGATCTTTATCTGGCTAGTGTAGCTTCACATCCTTTGTTCTCTAAGTAGCCAAATGTTATGTATTCAACAATACTTGTTACAGGCAAAGGTATCCACCCTGACACACAGGGTTTCAGAAATGCCACAAATAAGTGGGAGGTACAGCAGTACTTTTCAAAATTGAATAGATTACATATTTATTAGAAAGCTTCGAAGAAAAAAAACTTGAGTGTAAGATGAAATACTTGAAGAAAACTACGGTTTTAATTACACATATCAAGGTGCTGCAATAGAAAATAAATAAAAAGAAAAAATAAATTACATATAATTTATTACCAAGTCTGTACAAGGAAAATAGGATATGACACATGGCATCATATGACTTGAAGTTACAATGTTCCAGAGAATTTCCCCATTCTTGAGAACTAGGAGTAATCCTTATTAAAAAAAATAAAAAGACTAATCTTTTTTTTTTTTTTTTACCAAATTTCAAAACATAGTATATGTTATACAAAGGAAATGCAATAAGCATGCAATTCATTGTCTAGTAAATATCACATGGTATAAAGTATCTAATTAATTGATTCATAAAAATCAATACAATGCAGTTAAAACATCCAATATCTCAAGTGTCAATTTAGCAGAATACTTTCAATCTATGATGTCTATTTTGTATATAATCAGCTCTATCCAACCCACGATTGCAGAAGGCTCTTCCTGAGAACTTCCAGAGTCTGTCTCCTGTGAGTGCTCAATGTAGACCTGTTCCCATTCTCTATTATTTGGACATGTGATAGACTGAATATCTGATAAATTGCCAAAGGCAAAATTTGGGACTGGCTTCCAGTAATGATATTTTGGTACTCAGAAAAAAAAGGAAAATTGAAGACCGAGGGAAATCTACCAGATCCCTGAAAGATTTCTATCATTGTGCTGAAACTGTACCCTTCTACTGATACTTGAACAAACTGCAGTAATTGTCACTCCAACCACATATCCAAAAATTGGTTTTCCAAATATTGGCCTCTTTTCACTTTGGTAAATCAAGACATACTATTGTGGCCCTGTTTTACTTAAACTATCAGCTATGGTTGGCACAAGGGATAGTTGACCTTACCAATTTCTTAAATTTTAGGTCATCACACAATCACTTCATAGGCCTTAAACATTAAAAAAACCTATCCATATAAGTCTGCATTGCATACTTATTACTGTTTATCTTCATTTGTCATGTTTTACATATTGTATCACAGGGATTACTTCTATCTTAGTTCTATAATATTCCTTATCATGGTTGTTACCACTGAGTACATGTAGTTATTTCTGTTTTTTCTCCAGCTTTGTTCTTTCTTTAATTACAGTGCTTAATAGCATCCTGTTTACTGACAACTCCTAGCTACTGATTTTAACAAACTCAACAGTTTCCAAAGTGAGCTTTGATCTTTATCTACAAACTAATCCCTCATTACTATTTGATTAAGTGATAACTATTCCAGTTGTCTTGTGAAAATACCTCGGAGTCATTTCCGACTTACATACTTTTTCACACTTCATATTTAATCTATGACCGGGTTTCAAATATATTAGGAACCATATATCTATATGGTATATGTGTGCTAGTACTATGACTTAAATTTAGGGCCTAGGTTCTTTTTCTCTTCTTTTTGTTCAGGCTTGCAGTCTTCTATTTGAACCACAGCTCCACTTTTAGCTTTTTGGTTCTTAGTTGAAGATAAGTGACTCATGGTCTATTAACCTATTCTAGCTTGAAACTATGATCCTCTGTTTTCAGTCATCTAAATAGCTAGATTTAAAGGCATGCAACACTAAAACCATCCCTGTTATGTTTGAATTAAAAATAAATTTAAAGAATGAATATTTGTAGTATTTTCAAATCAGTATGTTTTTATTTACAGTAAAACACATTGCCTTAAATGTTTTTCATTATTCCAGCTCACTTGCCAAGAAAGGAAAGGAAAAATTCACAACCAAAGAACTTCTGAATATACCAATACTCAAGCCTGCTAGCCACAATTTCTTTGATGGGAAATAACAAAGGATGATATCATCTACAGGCTAAGCAGGAGAAAATGTTCTGCACTGAAGTTACTGAAAGGTTCATGAGAATGAGGACAAGCAACTTTATCCAGAAAGTATCACAAAGTGTTTGTGATTGTAAACTGACGCTAGTGGATAAGTGTAGCCAATCTTAGAAGATGTTCATAGCGATGAAGATGAACACGTGATTTCAGAGGTGTGCTTTCTTGAAGATATATTTTTATATCATAGTTTGTCTACCGATGAAAATGAGACAGTTAAGATAGGGATGTTTTCTTTCCTTGTATCCTTCACAGTATAATATTAAAACCAGTATTATACATATATGTTTATAGTAATTATAGAATATCCTTAATTATGCATATATTATAAATATATCATTTACATGTTATGTAATATAATATAGTACATTTATTATGAACACTTAATTTAATTTTTCTACTCGTCTGTCCAGGTATTAAACTAGCAATATCTTTGAAAATTGATAGTAAAGTAGGGTCCTAACAATTTCTATTGCAACAAATAGTTTTACCCAATAAGTAGTTATTTATTCTGAATTGGTTTACAAATGAAATATCATAATATAATTGAACATTCAAAAATAATTATGTAAGAACATGCCAAGGATGGAATTTAAAAAAAAAACATAATATGACTCATGATTGTAATCCCAGCTACTTAGGGGCTGAAATCTACATATAGCTATATGAAGCCAATTTGAGTTAAATGGCTCAGGGACAACACCCAGACCATAGTTCAAGCCTCAGTACTGACACAGAAAAAAATAATGTGACTAAAGCATACAAATATATTTATTCAAATAAAGTTGTCATTCTTTGTATCCTTCACAATATAATACTAAAACCAGTTTTAAAAATATAGTATTTATAGAATATCAGTAATTATACATACATTATAAATATATCATTTATATGTTATGTAATATAATGCATTACATATATTATGCATGCATAATTTATACTGATAACACTAACATCCACTAAATTGATATATGTTTTAAAATAGGGAATAGATTTTCTTATTTAAACGACTTGTTTTTCCTCTTCCCCTCCACAAATTATACCGACATCAAATATAGTGAAAGCAGGGGTTATACTGTGGGGGAGGGACATACAAAGCAATAAAGAAATAATCTTATAAATGTGTTACAAACGAATGCATGAAAGGAAAAAAAACATTTGAATACATAACTTAGGGCTCATTTTCCTAGCATCACCTTATCTGACCTTTTCTGCTTGACTCATACATATACTAGATATTGCAAATAAGGGAAACCCTGGGACCTATGTTTCTTTAGCTTGGCTTACTTCACTTAATATGATTTTTTCCAAGTCTTTATATTTCCTAAAAAATGGGGCAATGTCATTCTTTCTGATGGAGGCATAGAATTCCATTGTGTATATATACCACATTCTCTAGATCCATTCATCTTTTAAGGGGCATCTGGGTTGGTTCTATATCTTAGCTATAGTAAATAATACTGCAATAAACATAGCTGTGCTGGTAGCTTTAGTGTGGTCTTGTTTGTAAAAATTTGGGTAAATGCCCATAAGTGGGATTGTTGAGTCATAGGTGAGCTCTATGTGGAGTCTTTTGAGGAACCTCCATATTACTTTCCAAAGTGGTTGAACAAGTTTACACTCCCACCAACAGTGCAGTAAGGTTCCCTTCTGTCCACATCCACTCCAGCATCTGTTGTTATTAGAGCTCTTGATTATAGCCATTCTAACTGGGGTGAGGAGGATGTATCAGTGTTGTTTTGATTTGATTTTCTTTGATGGCTAGGGAGGTTGAGCATTTCTTCATGTGTCTATTGGCCATCCTTTTTTCCTCTTCAGAGAAGTTTATCTTTAAGTCTTAGCCTACTTATTTATTGGGAAGTTGTTTCTTTGAGAACTTGTTGTTGGGCGATTTAATTTTTTGAGTTCCAAGTATATTTTAGATATGAGACCATTGTCCGTTGTATGGCTAGTGAAGATCTCCCAGTAGTGGGCTTTCTATTGATCTTGCTACATATGCCCTTTGCCATGCAGAATCTCTGCAATTTCATGCAATCCCGTTTGTCCAACCTTTCTTTGAATGGTTGTGTTTCTGAGTTTCTATTAAGAAAATTTCTGCTTGTGCCAAGGAGACCTAGGTTTCTCCTATTCACGGACTCCACTCACAAATTACTCAGCTGATTGAAATCTTTGGCAAAGTGGCAGGGTATAAAATTAACCCTCAAAAAGCAATGGCTTTTCTGTATGCCAACAATGAGAAAAGTGTGGCTGAAATCATTAAAGCAACTCCATTTGTAATAGCCCCACAAAATTAAAATACCTAGGAATTTACTTAAACAAAGAAGTGAAGGACGTCTAGGATGAAAGTTTTACAACTGAAAAAGGAAATCAACACAGAACTTAGAAAGTGGAAAAACCTCCCGTGCTCCTGTATTGTAAGGATCAACATCGCGAAAATGTCAATATTTCCCAAGGGTATCTACAATTTCAATGGGATATCCATATTCCAACCTCATTCTTCAAGAAAATAGAACAAGCAGTCCAAAAATTCATATGGAACAATAAAAGACCTCGAATAGCAGAAATGATCCTTAATAGAAAGAATGGTGCTGGAGGAATATCAATACCAAATTTCAATCTCTACTACAAAGCCATAGTAATCAAAAGAGCTTGGTTCTGGCACAAGAACAGATTTTAGGACTAATGGAATAGAATTAATATCCCAGAAATGAACCTATAGACACAGTCATTAATCTTCGATAAGGGAGGTAAAAAATACAATGGAAGAAAGACAGGCTCTTCAGTTAATGGTGCTGGCAAAATTGGTTAATCACTTGTATAAAACTAAAACTATATCCTTATATATCCCCCTGCACCAGAATCAACTCCAAATAGATCAAAGAACTCGAAGTCAAAGCAGACACTCAAATAGTCATTTTTAAAATAATGAACTGCTTAGTTCTTCTGGCTCACATATATAATCCTAGCTATAGTTATGATTACAGGTATGAGAAACAAACACTAGATCTGTGTTGTTCATGATGGTTTGTATTGAAATGTTTTAATATTGTTTGTTTCTTATACTATGATTCTCTAATTTTTATTTTCACTTAGGTGGGGGAGTGTTGAACCTTCTTTGGTTGAGATGGAGCCATGTGGAAATTCTTGCCAAGTATGGCATGAAATTCAAATCCTCCTGCTCTCAGCTCCCCATGGACCTGTGATGATAGATGTATCCCATCACACAGAGCCAGGGGTTGGGGACCATTGCATGTAAAACTACACTGGTCATGAACTGATGTCCCAAATAGCTAGCTTTATAGGCATATGCCTTCAAAACCTTGTTGTATTTCATTTCACTTTGAAGTAGTGTTTTACATACTTAGAGATACAATGATAACACATTACATGTTTAATTTATATAAAATAGTCAATATGATTAACACGTTTATCTCCTAAAACATTGAAGCTAATGTATTTTGGTAACTCCTGCCTCTGATAGTTATTTTTTGGAATACACCATAAACATGAATACATTGATAATGTGCACTAGAAGACTGGAAGTTGATAGAGATAGACAAGTTAAACTGTGTGCAGTAAGTATATATTTATCTATTGCTCCTCTGAAGAACATTATCATGTATTCACCATAACAATACCACCATATATTCACCATGACAATAATATTCCTGCAGTGTAGAATATTCCATTTCATAATCTTCCATCTTTTATCTTTTTAACATTCTCCTTAGAAGTATGAATGTTTTCTTGTTCCTTATAATGTTTTGAAATTATTAAGATGGAATTTAAAAAAATTCATAGAATCTACTGAATTTATCTCATTTTGGTTAGTTTTGTGTTGCTAAATCATTAAGACCAACTTTTCCTGAAAGTTATGCTAGCAGACTATATCACTAAATTGTATTCTAATTACATCTTATTATTGTATTTTGATATAGGGTTTTGCTGTTGTTGTTTCATGATATAGAGTGTTGTGAAGCTGGACTGAAACATGTAATCCCACTCTCTCCAGTAACAGTGCTTTATCACCAGGTTCTGGAGACTCATAATTATAACTCTACCTAATCAGGAGGTTGAGACGTGAGATTTAGTTCAGATAGCTTGATCAGGAATTTTTATGAGTCTCTCCTCTCCTGTTCACTATGGAAAGCTTGCATTGGAACTGTGGCGCAATTGGTACAGCACTACAGTCAAGGTAAAGATGCTCGGGATTGTCATATAGTCCCTGTTCAAGTCCTAAAACACCCATATGCACAGACACACCTTCACCTACATACACACACACTCCCGTACACATGTACACGCACAAAATCACAGGCAATGTTGTATCTTCAATTCTTATCCAGAGATTGGACAACAATCCACTTATTTGTGAAGGGTTTTCCTTGATTATTTTGAAGGAGGAGGATAGTTCATGGGACACAGATGACAAGACTTTAGTGAGGAATGCTTTATAAACGACTAGCTTATAAAAAGAACAGGAGCACAGTTTTTATCTTTAAATATTACATTCCTTCAAATATAGTATTTTAAAATAATAGTCATTGAATTATGAGAATAGAATGCAGCACCTCTTGCCTTCTCCCCTTCCCATCTGTCATAAAATATGATAAAAGTATCAAAAGTACTCTTGTCTTACAAGACTGTACAACTGTAAAAATGTCTGACTATATGTGTAATGTTTGTTTTCAATACTTTTTTGATTTTTCCCACATCTAAGTACTTATCTTTTTTCCAAGTGACAGCACACAGGTGCTTCAAGAGCAAACAGAAGATTAGGAAACAAAAACCTAACAATGTCCTAGGAATACAGGCAAGAAGCACATGGCAGGCTGATAGGGCCCTGAGAAGCAAAATGATTTGTGCAGGATGTGAAGAATAGTGACAAATAAGGCCTGAATCTGACCTAGAAAGGGCTCTTTGAGACTGAGACAATGCCTGTATCTAGTCCAAGCTGAGGATGTTGGGATTTAACAATGTCCATATGTGTATAAAGTGATGTGGGAGGGGAGATTTCAGCCTCCAGTTTGTCTTTGGGATGGTCTTATGTGAGAAAGCAGCTTAGAACATTGGGCTCTGAGAGATGACACTACCTCCCTCATAATGCAATTCTGAGCGCCAAGGAACTGTAACTGACAGCTCAAGCCAGCTCACTTGGCCTGTGGCTCAGGAACAAGAAAGATGTTCCTGTGTTGTTTTCAAAGTTCAAGAGACTCAGGTCTCAGGCATGAGAGGTGTGAGTGCCTCACTCAATGCTGCAGACATTGGATCAGTGCTAAACTACGAAACCAATGTCCCAGGCCTTATTATAGTAAGAAACAAAGGGAAACACAAGGCAATTCAGGCAAGGTAGAACTATGACAGGAAACCTATTTAATCTCATCCTAGCCCACACTAGACCCTTCTTCTTGTGTGCTTTTATATGTGTAGACTCAGAAAATATTTACGTGTAGTTTTCAATCCACTTTATTACAATTTCTCAATTTGAAGTTTACAAGTCCTTCCTGGGATGCTGTGTGCGGAGTCCTTCACAGGGTGCTATGTGCTGAGTCCTTCAAGGGGGGTTTTCTTTCATCTGTTCCTTGTTACAGCTCAACAAGTAAGATGATTGTGCTGGTGAGAAAGTTGAGGTTCAGATATGTCCCCAAAAGAAGAGCCAAATTTATGTATGTACTGAACTCTAGTGACTTGTCTCCTATAGACAATTATTTTGGTTTAATTTTCTCCATCATGAACCTTCAACTAAGAGCCTAGGCGCTGACTTTCCTCTTGTGCTCATGGCTAGTGCTCTACCACGTGGAGCCAAGCACCCCCTTGCAGCAAAGTGTCACAGTTTAGGTGTCTTTAGCTGAGGCCTGTCATCCTGCCTGGTCAGGAATCTGATGATCTGGGTTCCAAACTATCCCAGACACAAAAGTCCCATGAGACTATTATCTTCTATTCACCACTTAGAAACTTGAAGTGGAAGCTGGGCACTGGTGACTCATGCCTGTCATCCTAGCTACTCAGGAACCTGAGAGCTGAGGATCACAGTTCAAAGCCAGCCTGGGCAGGAGATTCCTTGAGATGCTTTCTCCAGTGAACCACCAGAAAGCCTGAGGAGGCACTGTAGCTCAAGTGGTAGAGTGCTAGACTTGAGCACCCAGTCCCAGTCTTCAATTCCTCCAACTTACAAGAAAAGAAAGAAACCTGAAGTGGAGTGCTGGTAATGTGTCTTAGGGATAGAGTGTTTTGCATGTATGAAACCCTTGGTTTGAATCCTCAGTACCACATTCCTAGAAAAAAAGCCTGAAGTGGCTCTGTGGCTCATGTGGTAGTGCACTATCTTTATACAGGATAAACTCAGGTACAGTGCTCAGGTACTGAGTTCAAGCTCCAGGGCTGGTGTTTGCACACGTGCACGCGCGCGCACACACACACAGACACACACACACACACAAACACAAAACAGATACCAAAAGTGGAACTGTGACACCAAATGGTGATAAAGCGAAGAGCTTCTGCTCTGAGCTCATGGTCAGCACAATGGCCCTGTGTTCAACCACAAAACCTAGCCACCCATGGCCCAACTAGGAGAGGTCAAAGGTTTCAAAACCTGATGAGCTTCACCAGCCATAGATGACAGGAAGCGTTTTGATTTTGCACAAGTGCTTAGAATTAACAAGCTTCAGGAAACCTAGGGAGGCAGCTTTGCCAATTAGGAATCTTTTCATTAGGTTCAGCTAACTTGTTGTCTGCCAGAAAGACCCTTGAATTAATTGTAGCAATTTGTTTCAACACAGGAACATAGTCTAACAAAGACAGGATAAGTCCAGGGAACTTGACCTGCCACAGGAGGTGGCACAAATGAAGGCTTCCTGTCAAAAGAGAGCACTGGGGAGAGAGATAGCTTGGGGTACAAAGAGGCCTTTTTCTCCTGGCCTTCAGAATCTGCCCACACTCATCCTCACTAATTGCCCTGGATGAATTGTTTGTTATACTGTTGTACAGGAGTGAGGCCTTTTGTCTGCTTGTTACAACAATGAGGCAGACTTCGTCCAGCAGCCTTGGGTGTGCAGAAACCCTCAGACTATACTGGGAAAAGTGAAGGGAGCCCCGGAACATACACTGTCTTGAAAGCACTCTTTGTGCTATGAAATCATTCTATTCAAACCTTTCTTCATAACAACTCTAGATGTTCACTGATAAAAATACATGCATACATACACAGACACATGGATTTACTGGCTCTTTTTTTGTGGCAGGTTCTGAGGCTTGAACTGTGAGCTTAGGCACTGTCCATGAGCTACTTTCGCACAAGGAAGCACTGTATTGTGTCTTAATTTATGATTACCTTAGGCTGGGGTGCAGCATTTACACCCACATATGATCCAGGCTTCCTAGGACCTGAGTTCAACTCCCAACACTGGCAAAAATGCATCAAACCAACAAAAATGGAGGAGGAAAAAATCAGTAAGTTTTGCACAACCATTTTACCTTTGTTTCGTTTGCACTGTGACCATCCTGGGTCTTAATGATTCGGCTCGAAAATTGTATGTGAAGTTACATGGCCGAAGGCTCCCAGTCTGTCGGTGAACCCTGAGCCCAACCCAGACACCTAGGCCCTTAGTTTGATCCTGGGACTGCCACCTACACATGTCTGAAGATCCTAGAAAACTCTTTCCTCTCTATAGGAACTAATAGTATGTTTGACATGTACTAATTGAATTATTAATTAGCTAATAATTCTAAAATAAGATTGTATGCAATAAATATGGGTCAATGATTAATTTAATTAATTCTTTGTAAGTTTTCTACCGTGATTAATTGATGGAGGCATAATTTTAGACCAAATAATTTATAGTAATAGAACATATAAAACATCACTTCATGTAGAGTTATACACTAGAATCTACTTAAATGTTCATCTGTCTCTGTATACATTTATTTATACATGTATATACATACGTAAACACACACACACACACACACACACACACACACACTGCAATCTACACATCTATTTGTTTATATATTAGCCACTCCTAGGGCTTGATCTCAGGTCATCAAATTTGCCTGCCAACTTTACTTGCATCAGACTGGTGTGTTAACATTGACCCATTCATGAAGTGGGCCTTCGAGGCCCAGAGTTCAAATCACAGAACTACCAAAAACTTAATCCTTGTGGTAGAAACCAATTGTCCCACTTGTTTTCCTTATCACTGAAAGTCCTTGGTCTGAGGATGATGTATAATACATACTCAAATCTATGTCCTATGTAATAGAATGTAAAAAATGTTATACATTTAATCATACTCTTTAAAATACATAAGAAATAAGTAAAACACAAAATAAAATGAATAACTACACTAATTGTAATATGTAGTAAACATGTGTATGTAAATATAAATCATGTATTTAAAATGCATATGAATATTATTTTTTCGGATGCTAGGGCTTGAATTCAGCCCCTGGGAACAGGCCTGACTTTCTTGTCTTTTAGCATGGTGAGCTTTCCCTTCGCCAACAGTGCTGCAGATTTACTCAAACCCTGAGTTCAAACCCCAAGTCCGGCAGAAGAAAATGGCATGAATTCCAAGCCAAGGAGCCAAATAATTTTTTAAATATTTTAAATGTATGTATGTATGTATGTATGTATGTATGTTTGTTTGTATGTTTGTATGTATGTATTTTTATTTTGTCAAGCACAGGGCTTCAACTCAGGGCATGGCAACGCTGCCTCACCTTTGATCACTCTAGGCTGTGTTGAAGCCATGGGATCCACATCCAAACCTGGGTTCCTGAGCCTCAAAGGCTGACAGGACATAAATAAATAAATAAAATGACACAGAAAAAATCCCAGCAACTTGAAGATGGCTGCCAGTTTTACATTTTTTTTTCAAGTTGTCCATACTGGGTCTGAATGACATGGCTGAAAACTGTTTGTTACCTGGCATTGCTGAAGGCTGGCAGGCTGCCAGGGAAGCCATAGACCAACACAGCAACATAGGACCTGTGTTTGAAGCCCGGTCCTGACCCCTACCAATGGAGGGAGATCCTAAGAGTCTCATTCCTATTCATAGGAATACGGATGGAAGGTTATGAATATCAAGGTTGAATGATACTAGTATAAAATTAGAGAGTGATATTAGGAGGCCAATGGATTTTAATGAATACTTTTTGACACATTCAAAGAGTACTATTAATTACATGGATGCAATAGTTTCGAGACCGCGGTTGATTTAATTAATAATTCACTAAGGATGAAAACAACAATAATTACATGGAGGCATAATAAATACCCAAGAATTGGTAGTAATGTAGCCTATATAACTGAATAATGTGTAGACATCTCTGCCACATTTTAAGGATATATATTTATTTGTGTACTACCATCAGCATGTGAATCTGTTCTTGTTTTGTCAATACCTGGGGCTGGATCTCAGATGCTGGGACCTGCTTGTCAGCTCCATATGCCCCATGCTGGAGTGCTGACACTCACCTACTCATGAATTGATCCATGTATGCTGTGAGTTCAAATGCCAGCACTCACAAAAATTGAATCGTGGAGTAAGAAGACTAGGGTGACATGTTTTCCTTTTCTGTGAAAAGCCTGGGTGTCAGGTGTGAAGTTTCATACATAGGCAAATTTATATCCTATACAATGAATGTAGTAAATATTCCATGTGTAATAACATTCAATAAAATAATGGTAAATAAATGAATAAAAATAAAATGAATAAGTACACTAAGTGCAATATGGCTAGAGGCTGCTGTGCTGGCAGTCTCTAATTCATGAATTGAGCCTTCTAGGCCCCGAGTTTAGATCCCAGCACTGCCAAAAATGTAATCTTGGAGTAAGAAGCCAAGCATGACACATGTTTTACTTTTCTTTTAAAGTGCTCAGTGTCAGGTAGGATGTATAATTTGGATGCACATCTATATGCTATGTAAGAGAATGTCATAAAGGTAAGAAATGTCATAGGCGGAAGGATTGTCACTACAATAAATGAAAAACACATTGAATTAGTAGTGAATCATTCTGGGATAAAATTAGACACAATAGTTATAGAACGTGAATTAAGTAAAATTACTATTTTATTAAGTATTAACAGAATAAAAATTACATGCAGACATAATTAAATACCTAATAATTGGTTTTAACACATGATGCAAAATTTAATTATATATAAACATCTGTCTCATTCTATAAAATATGTAATTATATGTATGAATGTATATACATATATTATAAACAATAACAGGATATTAAGTAATTATTAATTAATGTTTTATTAGTTGTTCTACAGAGGCAAATCATTAAGGAGACATAACTTAATACGTATTAAATGGTAGTAATTATCTATAAATTAATAATATACAGACATCTCTCTTCATATGCAATTTCTATACCTCCTGGGGCTCGGTGGTTGAGTGCTCACCTAGTAAGCATGAAGCCCTGGGTTAGATTCCTCAGTGCCATATAAACAGAAAACCCAGAAGTTCTGCTGTCTTTCAATCAATTGAGCATTATCCTGGAGCACAAACGCTTAAGGACAGTGTCTAAGCCCTTACTCAAGGCCCAGGACTGCCGCAAAAAAAGGTCGAATGTTCTAACTGCAACTACAGAAGGGCAGGACTTCAAACAACTCATCACAAAGCAAGCTAGGAGTCTGGCGCTGACAACTGCCACTTAACCTGACTTAGCCAGATGTAAGCCGCTGCAACCCAGCTACATGGAACCAGAGGCTGCTGGCTTACACGCATCATCCAAGCTGCTCGGGGGCTATAAAACCCAGCCCTAACAGGAAGTAAGTGAGTCTCTTTGAAATGAGATGATTATGCAGACAAGAATATTGAGGCTCAGATATGTCCCGATGGCAGGGACGAAATTATGTATTACTAAAGAGTGGGTGAGTTGTCTCCTGCAGACAATTGTTTTGTTTTGTTTTCCTCAGTCATGAATCTTGAACTCGGGGCCTAGGCACTGACCCTTACCTCTTGGGCTCATGGCTAGGACTCCACCATGTGGAGCCAAGGAGCCCCTTGCAGCAGAATGCCATGGCCTAGGGTTCTATAGCCAATGTATGTCATCCTGCCTACTCAGGAAACTGAAATCTGAGGATCTGGGTTCCAAACTATCCCTGACACAAAAGGTCCCATGAGATTATATCCCAATTCATCACTAAGAAACCTGAAGTGGAAGCTGGGTGCTAGAGGCTCATGTTGGTCATCCTAGCTACTCAGGAGGATGAGATCTGAGGATCATGGTTCAAAGCTAGCCTGGGCAGGAAAGTCATTGTGACACTTAGCTCAATGAACCACCAGAAAACTTGAAGTGGCTCTGTGGCTCAAGTGGTAAAGCACAAGACTTGAGCTGAAGAGCTCAGGGACACCACCCGGCCTAGACTTCAACTCCTGCAACTGATAACAACAAAAAAGAAAGAAACTAACTAACAAACCTGAAGTAGAGGGCTGGGAATGTGCCTGAGTGCTTTTCATATATGAAACAATGGGCATGATTTCTCAGGACCACATCACTAGAAAAAAAAAAGCCTGAAGTATCTCTGTGGCTCAAGTGGGAGAGGGCTATCCTTGTACAACAGAAACTAGGTACAGTACTCAGGTGTTGAGTTCAAGCTCCAGGACTGGTGTAAGTGTGCACACACATGGACACACACACACACACAAGCAGACCAGAAGTGAAGCTATGACACAAAATGGTAAAGCACTGGGATTCTGCACTGAGCTCATGCTCAGCAACCAGGCCCTGTGTTCAACCCAAAACCTAGCCACCCAGGGCCCAAGTAGGAGATGTCAAAGATTTCAAAACCTGATGACCTTCACCAACCCCATATGACAGGGAGCGTTGTGATATCTGACATACACTTGGATTTCTCAAGCTTCTGCAAACCTAGAAGAGATGTCATAGGCCCATCATCGCCATCAGTGAAACATCTCATAAGGCCCCTTGCCCGAGTTGTCTGCCAGAAGGACTACTGAATTATATTGAGCACTGTATCTGAACACCAGTTATATTGTCTCATGAAGGCAGGATAAGTGAACAGAACTTGGCCTGCCACAGGAAGTAGCACAAATGAAGGCTTCCTGTCAACATGGAGCACTGGGGAGAGAGATAACTTTGGGTACAAAGAGGCCTTTTTCTCCTGACCGTCAGAGTCCTCCCACACTCGTCCTCACTAAGTGGCCCTGATGGAATTGTTTGTTACACAGCTGTACAGGAGTGAGGCCTTTTGTCTGTATATGCAGACAATGAGAGAGACTTCTTCCAGCAGGCCTTGGAGGCAGAGAAACCCTCAGCCTACACTGGGAACAGTGAAGGGAAGCCTGAAATATGTACTGTCATGAAAGCAGTCTCTGTGTTATGAAATAATTGTATTGAATACAAATTTCCTAGCTTGGTGCCAATCATCATAGATACTCTGGAGCTTCACCTATAGGAATACATCCATATATACAAAAGACATGATGTACCAGCTCTTTTTTTTTGGGGGGGAGCAGGTCCTGCAGTTGAAATATGACCCTAAGGGTCATATTTCAGGGGTTGTCCCTGAGCTCCTTTGTTCAAGGGTCATGCATTAACCTTGAGTCACTGCCTCACTTCTGTGTTTTAATTTGATCTTTTAGAAATAACAGTGTCATAGACTTTCCTATGCTCGCTGGATTCAAACTCACATTCTCTACATCTCAGCCTCCTTAGGAGCTAGAATTACAGCCAGCAGCCACTGGCACCTGCCTTCCTTTTCTTCTTGCTTTTTTAATCTGGATAATCTGACTTCTTCACAAGGTCATCCAATGGTTTGAATTTATAAGTAAACTACCAAAAGTTCTTTATAGATGCTTTCTCTGAGAAGGAATCTCTCTTGTCATCTTCTCCTCTGGTCAGAGGTTGGAAGCCAAAAGTGAGAAATGAGTGTCACAGGATTTGGGAGCAAATGTCCACAAGACATACCAGTTCTGTAACTTAGCATTGAGCTGCAGTGAATTTATTGTCTCAGGATGAGAGGACCGAAAGCTGGAGCAATCTTCATGCTGTCTGCATTGCTCCTTTTGCCTATAAAATGATCTAATTAGTGTGAGTGTTTTTTGTCTCCCACTTTAATTATCTAGAACACACTAGAAGCATCTTCATGTGTCTGTTTTACTCTAGTTGCTCTCGAGATTTAGACTAAGGGTTTCTGTGAATCTGCTCTTGGTGAATCCCTGAGGAAAGCCGCTTGAAGCCTCCTCAAGAGATCACAATCCAAAGCCAGCCTGAGCAGGAGAGACTGTGAGAGGCTTATCTCCAATAAGCCACCAGAAAAATAGAAGTGGAGCAGTGGCCCAGAGGGTAGAGCTACAACTTTGATAAAGCCAAGTAGTAGATACAGTCCAGACCAGGCAGGAAAGCCTGGGAGGCGCTTATGTCCAATTAATGACCAGATTGCTGTAAGTGGAGTTGTGGCAGTGGTAGAGCCTCAGCCTTGAGCAAAACTGCTGAATGCATCCGGCCTTGAGTATAAGCCCTGGAATGACCACAAAAAATTTCAAAAAGAGAAGGCCAAAAAAATGAGAGCCCTAACTACTAATGTGTGTATATTACCTCCTGAGTGCAAACAGACCGTATGAAATGCTTCTGCTTTTATTTACAGATTTATTTTTCAGATATGCTCTTGTGCATACTGCATCATTCTCTTCATTTCTGGCCCATGGCTTTTCTCTTCCAGGGTTCCAGGCATGTGACCTTATATGATGCCCACCTAACCTCACAGTAGCCTTTATTTACATTTTATTATGAGGTGAAGGCCAGTAGAGTCAAAAATCAGGTAGGGGAAGAGAAGGTTATGTTTTGTAGAAATAACCTGTATTCAGAAAATTAAACTTGGAGATGTCGGCTGGTAGCATAATTATGTAAAAATTACCACTAAGAAAAAGATAGGGGCCTGGGAATGTGGATTACGGAGAGAGTGCTTGCCTAAGATGCAAGAAGCCCTGGGTTTGATTCCTCAGTAGCATGTTGTGGCTCAAGTAATAGAATGCTAGAGACAGTGCCCAGGCCTTGAGTTCAACCCAAGAAATGGCAAAGAGATAGCTAGGTAGGTATGTCGATACCTAAGTAGATAGATGGATGGATGGATGGATGGATAGATAGATAGATAGATAGATAGATAGATAGATAGATAGATAGATAGATAGATAGATAGATAGATAGATAGATAGATAGATAGATAGATAGATAGATAGATAGATAGATAGATAGATAGATGAACCTGCTCTTGGATGTCAGGAGTAGTGAAGGGAATACTTTCCAGTGATGAGGACTTCTGCAGTGTGCCATGCCACCAGCATTGCCTTCACACAACCACAGAGCAGGAAGACTGTGTCTGTCCCACTTCTCAGGAAGCCGAGGGCTCCAAAGCCAAGAAGGCAGAGCCAGGTTCTAACTCAGGTGTTCAGCGACATAAAAGAAACAGCCCTACCTCTCTCCTTGGACTGGGGATTTGCATTAATGATGTGGAGAATGAAGGAAGGAAAAAGCACTGGCAGAGGTAGAAGAAGGGCCTTTAAATCTGACAGATGGAGAGTCAAAAACCCACTCCCTAAAACCAGTGAGCAAGGTTTTCTACTCTGTTCCTCCCTTATCCCCCTCTAAACTGGCTCTTGATTGTTAAACTAAAGATAACCTGAGGCTCCCTTCACCTGAGGGAGGAAGGTTAATTAGTCTTTGTTTGAAGAGGCTGATAAAAGCCTGATCCTGGTGTAACTCTAACAAATGTTTCAGGTTTCTTCCCATTGCTGGCTGTGCCAGGAATGAATGAAGTGGCTTTGCAGCTTACTTCCCTGTTGAGTGTGTTCATTCTGCCTCCCAGTCCAGCAGGAGTAGGTTTCTTCACCTAGCCTGCCTTTTGAAACTGTTTTCTGTTCCTCAAATACAGTGTTACACTGGAGGTCATCATGCTAACAGGGCTACAGGTTGGATCCTGAGAACTTCATTTAAACCCAGGATGAGTCAATGATGTATTTTATCCTGCTTCTATAGCTCGAGAACTCTAAGAACATTTAGGGGCAAATAACTTCCCATTACCAAAGGAAATCTAAGAAGCTGTTGAATATCTGATCTTGCAGAAGTGGAAGTCAAAGTGTCATAGACATTCCTGCCCTGCCTGGCTTCACCCTGTGATGCTCAGAACTCAGCCTCCTGAGCTAGGGTGATGGGCATGAGCTACTGGTGCTTTGCTAGGTTCAGAACTGTAATGACATTGACAATACAAGTCAACTGCTTATCACAAAGGGCTTGGGGAGCATATTAAGCCTTTCAACATTGAACCTTTCAGAACCCTCTAGGACACAAGGTTATAATGCTAGAGACAGAGAGCCTCAGCATATGGATCTGCTACACTTGAACAATGAACTCAGACACCAATTCTGGTGTACATCAGCGTTTATTTTCCAGATAATGTTCTCATAATTAGCAAATTAGAAAAGTACTTTGATTATCCCCCACTTTTTCCTGTTTTGTTTCTCGAACTCAAGCCTGGGCACTGTCCCTGAGCCCTTCAGCTCAAGGTGAACACTACCACTTGAGCCACAGCACCATGTGGGGTCTTTTGGTGGTTCCTTGGAGAAAAGAGTCTAACTGTCTTTCCTTTCCTAGGCTGTCTTTGAACTGTGGTCTTTAGATCTCAGCCTCCTGAGAAGCTAGGGTTCCAGGTGTGAGCCACTGGAATCTGGCCATTTGTTTTTGCCAGTCCTGGGGCTTGATTTTAGGGCCTTGGTACTGTCTCTGAGCTCCTTTTTATCAAGCCTAGCACTGTGCCACTTGAGCCACTCCACAGCTTCTGGCTTTTTCTGAGTATGTGGCACTGAGGATTCAAACCTTGGCATTTATGCATGCTGAGCAAGCTCTTTACCACTCAGCCACATTTCTAACCCCACCCTTGCAATTTTATCCCTCAACTTGCCTATCCTCATGAAAAGGCTTCTGAGTATAAATCATCTAAAAAATCCCTAGAGGAAGATGTTCATAGATAAAGAAGTCAAATCTCATACTTGAGAGAGACTCTAAACATGTGAAGACTGTGACAAATGCCTCCATTTAATTATGTATCATGTTTCAACACTTAATATAGTATTAAGGAAAAATGAGTCAATGTCTTAAATTATTTTGTATAATTTTAAAATAAATATGTGTATAATAACAGTAAATACAATAAACAATAAATGAATCAAATAATAAATAAATACAAAATCAATAATAAAAATCATAATATGTAGTTAGCAGACATATGTAAGTTTATATCATATATTACACATATGTAGAAATATTTTTTCATTTTCTTTTCTTTTTTGTTTTTTTCTTTTTATTTTTTGGGTCCAGTCATGGGGCCTGATCTCTGGTCCTGGGCGCTGTCCCTCAGCTCTTCAGCTCAAGGCTAGCACTCTACCACTTGTGCCACAGCACCACTTCTGGCTTTTTTCTTTTTGCTTATGTGGTGCTGAGGAATCGAACCCAGGGCTTCAGGCATGCAAGGCAAGTGCTCTACCACTGAGCCAACTTCCCAGCCCCTAGAAATATTTTTTCAATTGCAGGGCCTGAATTCAGTCCCTGGGAACTCTAGCCTGAATTTCTTTTCCTCAAGGACAGTGAGCCTTGCTTTCACCCATGGTTCAAAAAAGTTACCTGGACGGTGAGATCAGATCCCAGTAATGGCAGAAATACTGGTCCCAGTTCCAAGACAGTGACTTATTTTTTTTAATAAAAGCACTTATGTTTATTCAGTTCTATAGTGAATATTAAAAAACAAAGCAGTGTAGAATTTTGCACAGCTATTCAGACATCCTTCCCTTACTCCCAAAATGCTTCTCTGAGCATTACGTTGTTTCTTTTTTTGTATACTTTTTATTGTAAAAATGATGTACAGAGGGTTACAATTACATGAACAAGGTAAAGAGTACATTTCCTATTGAGCATTGTTGCCTCCTTCTTTGTTTCCCCCTACCATACCTTCCCTCCCATCTCCACAACTTCACACCCTGCCAAGGTCAGTGACTTAATTTTTTTTTAATTTTTGGCTTGGCATGGGGTTTCAACTCAAGTAGTGGCAACTCTGCACCTTCCCTCACATGGCTACTGATTTACCAAGAGCCTGAGTTCAAATCCCAGGCTAGAAAGAAAACTGGCAGATATGCCAAACCAGGGAGATTTTTTTTTATATTTACTTACTTACTTACTTAGATTTTTTATTTATTCTTTTTTTTCCCCAACCACGGGGCTTGAACTCAGGTCGTGGCAGCTCTACCTCAGCCTCAATCATCTAGTCTGGGTGCAGCCTCCGTACCCATAGCCAATCTTGGGATCTTAGGCCCAGAGGGTTTGTAAGAAGAAAAAAAAAGTGGGAAAGCACAAAATGTGGTGAGCTGCAGAGGGCTGGGGGTTTTACGTTTTTTCTTTGGACGGTTACCATCCCGGGTCTGAATGACAGGGCTGCAAAGTGGACCTGACCTGACATTGCTGAAGTCTGGAGGGCTATCAGGGAAGCTACAGCCAACCTGACAACATAGGCCCCGGGATCAAATCCTAGTCCTGACACCTACCAATGTCAGGAGATCAGTAGAGATACAATTGAAAGAGTAGTTTGTGCATCAGTCGAGTCTAAAATTGTATGCAATATTCCTAGAATGTTACTTGATCTTAATTAATAGTTTATTAAGCATGAAAAGAATAATATTCCTTCAATGGTGGTATAATAAATACCTAAGAGTTGGTCAGAACGTAGTAGATGTCATTCAGTCATAGACAGACTGGCACTTTTTACCAATATATATTTTTTGGATACCACCGTCTGCCTCCCCATGTATCGCTGTTTTGTACAAACCTGCGGCTCGATCTCAGTGCATGGGAACAATCTGACACCTTCACTGGCTAGAGGCTGCTGTTCTCACACTCACCCATTCATGAATTGGGCCTGCTAGGCCCTGAGTTCAGATCCCAGCACTGCCAATAATTTAATCTTGGAATAAGAAGCCGAGTGTGACACATGTTTTCCTTTTCTGGGAGAGTCCTGGATGTCAGGCATGATAGAGAACACATCTACAAATCTAGATGCTATGTGATAGTATATAAACAATGTAATAAATGGTATAAGTGTCATCAGATTCAATAAAATAAATGGTAAATAAATGAATAAAACAAGAAATAAAATGAATAACCACACCAAACATGACATGGACTGTATATCTGAATGGAAGTATAAGTCCTATTTTTAAAATGTATATAAGGAGTATGTTTTCCAGGACTGAGGCTTGAATTCAGGCCTAGGGAACAGGCCAGACTTTCTTGTCTTCAAGCATAGTGAGATTCCCCTTTCCCCACAGTGCTGCCTATTTACCCAGACCTGGAGTTCAAATCCCAGGCTTGGCAGAAAAAAATGGCACGAATTGCAAACCAGGGAGATAAGTAATCGTTTTATTATATTTTTAATTGTCTTAATTTTTAAATTTTGTATTTTTTTCTTTTCTTTTCTTTTTTTTTTTGGCCATGCACATGGCTTGAACTCAATCGTCCCAGCTCTGTCTCAGCTTCCATCACACTAAGCTGGGGTGCAGCCTCAGGAACCAAAGCCGATCCTGGAATCCTAAGACCCTAGTTCTGACAGGAAACCAAAATGAAAATGTCACCAAAAAAAAAGCTGCAAGCTGCACATGGTAATTGGTTTCTTGGATGTGGTTCCTTGCACAGTGACTATCCTGTGTCTGAATGTCATGGTTGCCACGCACAGGTGACTTGTCATTGCTGAGGGCTGGCGAACTGTCAGAAAAGCCATAGTTCAACCCCGCAACAGAGTCCCTGAGTTCAAATTCCAGTCCTGACACCTACCAATGGCAAGAGATCACAAGAGACTCCTGCCCATGCATAAAAGTTCTGATTAAATGAGTAGTCTGTGTAGCGGTCGAGTATCAAATTACACACAATAATCCTAGGACACAGACTACATTTAATTAATGGTTAATTAGGCATGAAAAGAATAATATTACCTCAATGGAGGCATAATAAATACCTAAGACTGGTTAGGAACCTAGTAGATGTCATTGAATGCTAGATACACGGCTCTGACACTCTGTACTAATATGCGTTTATTGGTATACTACCGACTGCCTATCCATGTATAGCTATTTTGGCCACCTCTGGGGCTTGATCTCAGCGCCTGCCAAAAATTTCAACCTGGAGTAAGAAGCCAAGTGTGACACTTGTTTTCCTTTTCTGGGAGAGTGCTGGGTGGCAGGCATGATGGAGAACAAGTCTACAAATCTAGATGCTATGGGATAGGATGTAAACAATGTAATACATGGTTAGGTGTCATCAAAGTCAATAAAACAAATGGTAAATAAATGAATAAAACAAAAAAATACAATGAATAACCACACCAAACATGATATAGACTGAACAACTATATGGAAGTTCAACCCTATCTTTAAAATGTATATAAGGAGTATGACTGGGGCATGAATTCAGGCCCAGGGAACAGGCCTGACTTTCTGGTCTTCAAGCACAGTGAGCTTCCCCTTCCCCCACAGTGCAACAGAGTTACCCAGACCCTGAGTTCTAATCCCAGGCCTTGAAGAGAAAAAATGGCACATTCCAAGCCAAGGAGTTTCATTAGCATTTTTAATATTGTTTTAAGCTCACTTTGCCTTTATTTGAAACATTTTGATTTTATAACATGAGAGTTTTTTTAAAAAAGGGGTTTAAACTTTTACATTTTAGCATAGCACATTGGTTTTTCTATTTTGACCATCTGCCATGAAGAGTGAGAATGAAAATTAGGATATAATTTCTCCCTAGAAGTTTGGGACAGTTGATGTTATTTCTTCTTCTTCTTCTTCTTCTTCTTCTTCTTCTTCTTCTTCTTCTTCTTCTTCTTCTTCTTCTTCTTCTTCTTCTTCTTCTTCTTCTTCTTCTTCTTCTTTCTTCTTTTTCTTCGTCTTCTCTTCGTCGGTCATGGGTCTGGAACTCCAGGCTTGGGCACTTTCCCTGTGATCTTCAGCTCAAGACAAGCGCTCACCCGCTTGAGCCACAGAACCACTTCCAGGCTTCTATTGGTTTATTGGAGATAAGAGTCTCAAAGACCTCAGATCTCAGCCTCCTGAGTAGCTAGGATTACAGGCATGAACCACCCGTGCCCAATAGTTTATGTTATTTCTATTTAGAATTATTTCTATAATTATAAAATGTCTGCAATTGTGTCGTGTGAGTTTTCCTCAGTGCCTACCACGAAATACACTAGGGGAGTCTTCATACCACAAAAGGTTGGGTTTCTGAATATAAACTCACTTCTGTGAGGACAGTAGTACTTGTAAGCATTTTGGGAATAAACTGGATTGTAAAATGAAAAACAAAACATTGGTACTGAGATGTAGCTCAGTAGTGGAGTAATTGCCTGAAGAGCATAAGACCCTGGAAGAAAAGTTTCCTAAAGCTCAGAATGTTAGAATTTTGTATGAACAAACTTCTGTATTATTTTTTTTGTCTGTGGTGGGGCTTGAACTCTGATTGGGCATTATCCCTGCACTCTATAGCTCTATTCGAGCACTCTACAGCTTGAGCCACAGCGCCACTTCCAGTTTTCTAGTGGTTTATTGGAGATAAGAGTCTCACGGATTTTCCTGCAGGGGCTGGCCTTGAACTGCCATCCTCAGATCTCAGCCTCCTGAGTAGCTAGTATTATAGGCATAAGCCACTGACGCCTGGTGCATGAAGAAACATTTTAAGATTGATTCTGCAGAAAGAAACTTGGAATATACTTTTAGTACAAATAATTTATAGTGCCACTAATATAAATATAAAGGCCCTAATTCAGAAGTATTTGTTCATTGGCTGGTTTCTTAGTTTATTCATATATATATACATTATTAATTTTTATATATACATATATTATTAAAAACATGGCTTTGAAGTGTACCTAAGAGCATATGTGCTCATGTAAATTAATACAACTGCACAAGCTTGATATTTTTTTCAGTTTGTTGGTACCATAAATTAGGTGGGATTTGTGTGTTGTTTAGTTCTCTGTTTTTGGAGGATTTCTCTCCCCTTTATCCCCCTACCCCCTCTCCCCGCAATTGAACTCAGCTTGCTCTTTCTTGGCTTGGTTGTTCATAGCTGATTTTCTAACACTTCAGCCATACTTGTAGCCTGGCTTTTTGCCAGTTAATTAGAGATGATGTCTCTCAGGCGCTGCTGCCTGGATTGGCTTTGAAACTTCATCTTCTACTTCTTACCTCCTGAGTAGCTGGGATTACAGATGTGAGCCACTGGGGTGCCTAGGGATAAATTAGACTTTGGTTGGTGTATTCTTTCTGTTTTTCTAAGCATGGGATGATATACTGTACAATTTCGGTGAATGTCCTGGGTCTGAATTAAGATACATAATACATATGTAAATCTGTATAGTTCTCATAAGATATAATCAATTTAAGACATAAGTGTAATAATAGTCAACAAAAATAATGAATCAATAAAAAATAAAATAAATACACTCAAAGCAATTTCAATAAACATAAGTATGTAGATATTAATTATATCAAATGTGGATGAATATTACTTTAACAGGGCTAGGGATTGAATTCAGGCATAGGGAACAGGCCTGAATTACTTGTCTTCAAAGAGGGTGAGTTTCCTTGTCCCCCACAGTGCATAAGAGTTACCCAGTCTCTGAGTTCAATTCCCAGGCCTGGCAGAAAAAAAGGGCACGAATTCCAAGCCAGGGAGCATTAGTTTGATATATATCTGGCCTTGGGAACTGTCCTTTCACTCTTCAGCTCAAGGCAAGCACTATACTGCTTAAGTCACAGCACCACTTCCAGTTTTCTAGTGGTTTATTGGAGAGAAGAGTCTCAAGGACTTTCCTGCCCAGGCTGGCTTTTAACAGTGATTTTCAGATCTCAGCGTCCTGAATAGCTAAGAGTACAGGCGTGAACCACCAGCGCCCGACAATTTTTAATATTTTGAAATTATTTGAACCAGGATGTTGCACTTGCTGAGCAAGTGCTTTGCCTCTGAGCTACATCCCAGCCCTCTCCAGTCCTTCCTGATCACTTACCTCTGCTACCATTCTCGACAATCCCACATGTAACCACTCATTTCCCATTTCCCATTTGCTTTACTGCATATGTACATTGAGTATTCTGACTGTATTTGTCCTCTGTTTCCTTTATTATTAATCCATCTCTCCCTCCACAAACCCCTCACCTAAACCCCAAATGTCACACACACACACACACACACACACACACACACACACACACACACTGGAATTTTCTGCAACCATTAGGTAAGAACATAATTATGTCTTTTGCAGTGAAAAGATATCTGGAAAATATACTGAGTGAAATAATTCAGGCCCAAGCATATTTTCTCTCACATGTGGATTTGAGTGAAATAATTCAGGCCCAAGCATATTTTCTCCCACATGTGAATTTTTTTTGGGGGGGGGTCCAGTCGTGGGGCCTGAACTCTGGTCCTGGGTGCTGTCCATAAGCTCTTTAGCTCAAGGCTAGTGCTCTACCAATTGAGCCACAGCACCACTTCTGGCTTTTTTCTTTTTGCTTATGTGGTGCTGAGGAATTGAACCCAGGTCCCCATGCATGCAAGGCAAGCACTCTACCGCTGAGCCCTTTTCCCAGTCCATCACATGTAGATTTTTGTGTGAATGCATAATACAAACTCCCATATAAACACATATAAGGGGGTATATGTATATGTACAGAATCAAGCTGACTGAAGAATTTTATATGCAGGAGTGTAATTGGATGGAGTAAATTCTTCAAAAGGAGTCATATTTAAGCTAAACTTTTTGTATCAGAATAACGGCCACATTTCTGATTTAAGATATATATTAAAAGCTAATATAACCAAGCCAATATAATTTCATAAAAGGACATACAAATCTATTATGATAGACCAGAAATAAATCTATGTAACATAAATGAATCTCAAAGCAGTTGTTTAGGAAAGGTAGCTGGATTCACAAAACATACCTTACAATTTCCATTATGTTATGATCAAATTAGGAAAATCCAAAGTTTGTTTAATGGTTGTATAAATTCTGTGGCTTGGGACAACAGCTTGCTGGTGCAACCCCAGCTACCTTAGAGGTGTCAGTAGGAGGCTAATCATCAGATGTCTGCTCAGGTAAAAAGCACATGACACTCTAAAAAACGACAAAAATTATGACAAAAGGAAACAAAGTATCGTTCAAGTGGCAGAGAACCTGCCCAGCAAGTGTGTGGTGCTGTGTTCCAATTCCAGTATTGCCCCCAAATAAAGAAGTAACAATGCTTGTTAGGAAATGTACTAATTACCTTGCTCATGTAACTGTAACCCCTCTGTACATTTTTTTTTACAATAAAGAATGTATGAAAAGGCCAAAGATTTATATGTACTGAAGAGAAACTGTATGTCCCTCCCTCATGATATAACCCCTGTTTTCACTGTATTTGATGTTGGTATACTTTGTGGAGGGAAGGGAAAAACACAAATTATTTAAATAGGGGTACAGGTAGATCCATTGCAACAAAGAGATGTAAAAGATGTTATGTCGAAAAACAAACTTTACAACTTTGGCTGGGGAGGGGAGGGGGTAGCGGGGAACAGGGGTGGGTTGGGGGAGGGGAGATGGGAAGGGATGGGAAGCTGAAACAAAGGAAGAAGCAACAATGCTTGATAAAAAATGTACTCATTACCTTGCCCATGTAATTGTAACCCCTCTGAATGGTATTTTCACAATAAAAAATGTATTAAAAAAAGAAGTCTTATTTCAAAGATAAAAAAATAAAGAAATGCGTTGAAATTCTCTGATAACAATCATAATTGTTATGACTCCTTGGGAGGAAAGAAGTTGGAGTATCTTCATAGATGTTGATGGAAGGAAGAAGAACACACCCCCTTCCCCCAAATATGCTGCTTTGGTGGGTTTTAGGATTGTTGTCAGAAAAGCTACATGCAATAGCAGATAAACACCCAACACCCTTCTTCCAAAGCCAGGAGATTAAAAACTCCCATGAAAAAATTGCAATCCCAGAACAGAAAAATAAAATAAAATAATTAAAAGCAAACTCTTAGACCTGGAGTGACGGAAATGAAAATTCTGGGGTGGGGGGAATTTGTTAAAACTACTTTTGGGGATGAGAAGGTGGCTTAGTGGTAGAGGCTTGTCTAGCATGTATGAAGCCCTGGGTTCGATTTCTCAGTACCACATCAACAGAAAAAGCCAGAGGTGGTGCTTTGGCTTAAGTGCTAGCCTTAAGCAAAAGGAGCTCCAGTGATAGTGCTCAGTCCCTGACTTCAACCCCAGGACTGGCAACAACAACAACAACAACAACAAACAAAACTACTATCTTCTCTTTACTGTCCATATCATTCATTTATTTTCATTTTATATAACTTCTTCTCTTCACTTCATATGAAAGCATGTGTGCTCTGTTACTTCATTTTTTTTTATCCAGGTCACATAGCATTTAAATTTGTTTGCATTTGTCCTACTAATCTATCAACTTTGTCAGTTTAATTAAGCCCTACGGGGCATCCTAAGAGAGCACAGGTACAGTGTTACCATTCCTACACTGTCATCATTCTTCTTTGTTTGGCTGGGGATGTTGGGGATGTTGCAAGATCCTTAATTGCTTGGAAATATGGACAGTTCTTTGCATTACTTTCTTTGTGTGTCTGTCCACATTTTCTATGACTTTAATTCTTTCTAATTCTGGTTTTTCAATAAAATCTAGTCTAATCAAATTTGGAAATTGAAACAAATGACTAAGGATAAAAAAATGTGAACATCACATGACTACTCACTTTTGTGGATCCAATCAGGAAACTGATAGAGTGACTTAGAGAACCTTTTAAGTTTCAGTAAATTTACAGAGTTGCTTACAACCTTCTACCTTTGTGCTGCATGTTACATTTTTTTCCCACTCCTGGGGCTTGAACATCCTGTTTGGATGCTGTCCTTGAGCTTCTAGCATTCTACATGAGCCACAGCTTTATTTATGGCTTTTGTGGTAGTTTATAGAAGACAGTCCCCTGATTTTTCCTGACCAGGCTGGCTACCAACTGCAACCTAAGATCTCAGCTTTTGAGTAACTAGGTTTTCAGAAATGAGCTTCCAGATCCTTTGGCTTGCATGTTGTAATTTTTCATGCTCTTATGGCTTTTTATCCTAGCAAGCTGTAACCCCAGTGGTTATACAAATTGCTATTAAATTCTATATTAATACCATGTGGCTCCTGATAGCTTGAAGAGATTTTGACTGCTTAGGTCTTTATCAATCTTTGTTTCATCTATTTATATTTATCATATGCATTGCTCTCTAAAAATGTATAGAATAGTGTGAATGTTTACCTCCAAAACATAGGGTGAAAACAAACCCTCATTGTGAAAGTAAAAGGAGGCTGAATTTGGGGAAAAGTGATTAAATTATGAGGATTCCAGCTTCATGAATGGAGTTTGTGCTTTAAATAAAGAAAGGAGGTGGTGTAACTCTTTTTACATGGGAAGGAAGATACAGCATTGACCCATTTCCCACATGAGGATGAATGAAGAGGCATCGTCTAAGAAAGAAACAAGGAACCTGCCCCCAGAGGCCAGATAAGCATTTGATAGCAACTGAGCTATTCGAACCTATATAATCATAAAAAATACACCTATATTGCTCATAAATAGCCCACATATGTTTTAATTATGGTAACATACAGGAGCTAAGATGAAGAGGTTTAGTTATGATAGTGAAATGTTGAAATATTTGTAGTATGTTATCTATTTAGAAACCTTGAAAAATTACTGACTAAAGGTAAAGAAAATATGTTTCATGTTTCCATGATCCTCACATACAGGCCTTTTTTTGTTAATATCTTAAGGTTCTTAAGTATATATGAAAGCATATGTGCATATATTTTTATGGATTTTTAGACTGAATCTGAAATTCATTATACTATTGCATTTGTACTTGTACTATCTTCTCTACTTAATCCAAAGATGAGAGCCCTGCATTGGTGGATCACATCTATAATCCTCACTACTCAGGAGGCTGAGATTGGGAGAATGGTAATTCAAAACGAGCCACACAGGAAAGTCTATAAGACTTCATTTAGAAATAATTTAAAAAGGGAATAAATTGGTAGAACATCATCCATAAGCAAGGAAGGCCATGTGTGAGCACAGGCCCTGAGTTTAAGCCCAGATACAAATACAGGCAAGGGAAGAAAGAAGAAAAAAAGGAGAGGAAGGAAGGAAGGAAGGAAGGAAGGAAGGAAGGAAGGAAGGAAGGAAGGAAGGAAGGAGGGAGGGAGGGAGGGAGGGAGGGAGGGAGGGAGAGAGGGAGGGAGGGAGATATACAGAGAAAAAAAGATACAGAGAGAGAGAGAGAGAGAGAGAGAGAGAGAGAGAGAGAGAGAGAGAGAGAGAGAGAGAGAGAGAGAGAGAGAGAGAGAGAGAGAGAGAGAACACTGAAGCTATTCCTATAGCCAAAGAAGCAAGAAGCCCTGAGAAAAGAATGGCACTTGTAACAGGAATCACAGGATACGTACAGTGTCAGGACCTAGATGTTCCTTCTACGGCATTTGTGTGATGCAAGAGCCATCATTATCTTCCTGTTATTTGAAAAGGATCCATTTGAAATTGAGGCACAAATCAGAAACTTGGGGATAGAAGATCGCCAATGAGCAGTTGCTTTGTCAGGAAGCCAGGGCAGAAAACAGAGCTGGAGAGGCCTAGTGCACTGATCTCTAATGAAATCATCACGGAGACCAGAGTCAGAAACACTGTCATGGGTGTGTTTTGCCTCATGAACCAGCAGAAGAAGCACTAGACATCTCTAAATCTTTGAATTGTACAGTGGAGTTAGAGAAACTGATAAAAAAGAGAAATAACCATGATGACATCTAAAATAATGACATCTGTGTTTGATTTAAGAATAAAAGTACGTGATTTAAACTAAATAATAGAAGACTTGGAAAGAAAATTAACCATTTCCATAATTAAAAAAGTAGAAACAAACTCAACACCAGGTTAATGAAAAGGAGAAAAATCTAATATTAATCAATATATTTACTTTGTTTACTAGAGTTTACTTGTTTTATTACTATCCCAAGGATAAATTAGGATATATGTGAAGTATATAATACATATTTATACCTCAATTGTATCATTTTAGTGTGCTATGAATTTTCATTGTAGAACTTATAGATAATATATGAATTCATGAATGTATACATATACACAAACCAACATATACATTTCAAAGATTCTTCTACCTCGTATAAATAGCTCAGAAAGAGAACTCTTAATTGTATTGTTTTAGATGTTTGAATCACTGGTGAATTCTGATACAACTCAGAATACATACCTGGTGTAGTCTCAAAGTTTTAGATGTAACTAAAAGGACAACATTTTAGCTTCCCAAAAATGGAAGTGTATTTCTTAGTCCTTTCCAAAGTATACGATTAGAAGAAGTGCTAAGAGGCTTAGATTACTGAGAAACTCATTCATTTAAGCTTCGCATGAAATTGCTGCTGCCATATTCATTCTGTACACTTAAAATTGAAATATAGAAAATCATCTCAAAAGCAAGCTATATTATATAGAAGAACAAAACTGCAAGACATTAATACATATTAACACATTATTTTTCAGACTTATTTTGCTGATGTCATTATGATGTTGGTTCTGATTAATAAATATTATTATAAACTATAAAATGGTCTGGATTATTTCTAAATGAGAGCAGATTTCGGGGAAGCCCTTAGCCACCAAGAAAGAAAGAACGAAGGAAAACTAAACTATCACTGACATTAGTTTTGCCTAGAACTGATTCTATGTAATCAATGCCTTAGGTGTATCATTATCTCAGCATGTGTTCATAGACTCATAGATTGGGTATAATAACCCCATAATATTCCAAGATGTCTTGATTTGCTGGCAGCCTCAGTGATCTGCTTATTTACTTATGAAATCACAAATTATACTGGTTTCAGTGTAGTTTTAGAGAGGTATTGAGTGGGATTGTAGACACATATATACCATCTCTCAGTATTAATATCTTGGTGTGTTCATGTCTTGATTAGGCAAAATAAAGAATCAAGTAAAATTAAATTTAAACTATAGATTTTGATTAACAATGATATGTCAATGCAGATTCAACAAGTTAATTGATTACACCACCCAAATGCAAAATAGAAAGTATTCTTATGAAAAAAATTTCATGAAGAGTATGCTCTGTACTTCTTGGAAACATATTTTTCTTGTGTGATTATGTAATTTGAAGACATTCTCTTTCGAGGTCTCTGATAATTTGTGTGCTTTTAAGTTAGGTATTTTAAAATATAATTTCATTGCCATTATTAGTCAGGTAATGAGTACATTACTTTTTTGGAAATGTCACCCCTTCCTTTGATTTTCTAAGTTTCTCCCTCCTATCCCTGCAGAGAATTTACATAATGTATTTTCCACATAGTGTATACTGAAGAGTGGTTGCATTTGTTCACGTTTCTTTTCCCGATTTCTGCACCCTCCCATTGGCCCCAATAAAAAGAAAAACAATCGCAACCAACAACAACAAAAACAATAACCCATGTTTCCAATTCTTGTTTGTATGTGAATACCTAGAGTCTTGCAATTTACTTGATAATAAAGTTTACCAGTATATAAATACATGATATACACACAGTTATATATAATATAAATGAATATATTATTAACATATATATTTGTGTGTATTTTATCTATTGTGTATTGATAGAAACACATTTGAACTATATGTTTATAAATAATACTGATACACATTGTATACTATTAAATATACGTGCTTCCTGTCTTATGATGGTGCACATTGTATTGTTGAAGTTTACAAAAGTTTGAAAGGGGCACACCTTGAGGAGTAATTTTACTTCAGTTGTTGAATTTTGATATGTTTCTGACTAGACACATATGGTAGATTACTCTCTGTTACAAATTGGGCAGCTGTGCTGATCCTCAACCACATGCAGCCCTGTAATCCCAACATAAACAGCTGACTTCAGGATGCTGTGTTGCAGGTATGTTTTTTATATAAGTGTGCAAAAAGTGACAGGAGGTATTCAATAATTTATTATAAAATTGTCTTTGTGTTGGATGATATCACCTACTAAACACTAATTTATGTATTGTGTGAGCACTTGGAGTTGTTTAAGCTAAGTTTTTCATTGAATAATTTAATTTGTGTGTGTAAAAATTACAAAAATCTATACTAATTCCTTATTAGGAAGAAAGCAAGATAAAAAAGAGAAAATATCTGTCATTATTTAAAAGTTGTATTTCTATTATCTGATATCTGTAGTGCAACTGTATTGGATGAACTATATGATTCTGATGCCATTTTCCTTCATGAAGTCATCCGAATTATATTTTGAGCTGCTTTCATAACTTCAATTCCTATATTTCTCTTAACTTTCTCTCTTGAGGAAACCACAAAAAAAACAGAAGCCTCTAGTATATACTTATGGGATGACTGGAGCTTCTCTTTCTTTTGCAATGTATTTTTCATGGGTTTTACAAAGATTTGTGATGTGCCTTTTATTGAACTAAGATTTTATTCTTTATCTTTTGGTACTGGTGCCTGGAGAAAACTTCAAAATAGTACTAAAAATATTAAAAGATTCTTCCAAAGTTTCAGTATTTTTAAATATCCCCAAATCTCAAAGGCTACAGCTTGTAATGTGAAAAAGAAATCTCTCTCTTCTCCTCTCATAATTATCCTGAACTATTGGAATATAGAATGCAAATTAAAAATTCTGTTTTGTCAAATCGTTTAAATAGGGATACAGGTGGACCCATTGCAACAATGAGATTTGTCGAAAGCGAACTTTACAACTCTGGTGGGAGGGGGCGGGAGGAGTGGGGAGGTTTGGGGGGCAGGGGGAGGATGGGACGGGATGGGAAGGGGAAACAAAGGAGGAGGCTACAATGCTTGATAAATAATGTACTCATTTTCTTGCCCAGGTAATTGTAACCCCTCTGTACAGTATTTTCACAATAAAAAAAGAAAAGTTATGTTTTGTTACAGAATAGGTTCATTAATTTGGGTGGTGTATGCCATATTTTTGTGTCGTTATAGAGTAGCAGCCAATGCTTGATGTAGTTAGGAGGGGGTGTGGTTAAGAATAAATTTTATTTTATTGAAAAATTGTGTACTTGATCAACATTGGTTAATATGAAGAACAAGCTATGCTCAAATGATGAAATAATAGCAATATTTTGTTTGCTCTGCTGCAACTTTTACCTATAATTGATGCAGTTAAAATTTGGCCAGTTGATCAACTGGAAAATTAGTGATCAAATATTTTACCAACAATCATTTAAAATAGGTGTAACCATGACTTAATTTCTTAAAGATGTAGTTATATACAATTCAGATGCCAAAGTAATCACAATGAGAACCATGTTATGTAAACATGTTCTATGAGCTCTGTTGTTCCCTATCCTTATGGTTTGCCCTCCATCTCTGTGTAAAAAATCTCTATTTCTTCTATAGTGCTTGCAATGGAGAATAGAAGGACTATTTCTCTTAGAAATGACAATGCTGGTTTAAGTGATGTCACAGAGATGATTGCCTCTTTTTTCATACCTTTCTCAGTGTAGAAAATCTACATTATAATTGATCTGAAGTAAGAGAATGTAAGAACTTAGCTTTTCATTTGGTTGTTATTATTTTTTTTCCAATTCTACCACATTTTCCCTGAAAGGTGTGATTGTGTAGAAGAAAAAGAGTCCTCAACTTTCATCTACAATTGTCTAGAATTTAGTCTCTGTAGCTCAACCTTTCCCCGATTTCTTGACAATGGAGAGAGGGAAAATGACTGGAAGCCTGACTCTATTAAAGAAGGAAAAATAATTCACAAAACCTGTTAATAATAATGTTAGATAGTTGTGAGCTGCTGCAATACTATTTTGCACCCTAGGACATAGATATCTTGTTTATGTAGAAATGACGTTTTTGTCTTTTTTTCATGGTGGTCTTTGGGCTTGAACTCAGAGACTAGGTGCTGTCTGAAAGCATTTTTTTGACAGTTTGGGACTTGAACTCAGGGCTTGGGCACAATCCCTTAGCTTCTTTTTCTCAAGGCTAGCCCTCTAGCACTTGAGTCAGAGCATCACTTGCATCCTTTTCTGTTTATGTTGTACTGAGGAATCGAAACCAGGTCTTCATGCATGGTAGGCAAGCATTCTACCACTAAGCCACATTCCCAGCACCTAAAAAATATTTTTGCTCAAGGCCAATGCTCTAGCACTTAAACCGCAGCTCCAGTTCCGGGTTTATTTGTTTTGTTTTGTTTTGTTTTCTGTGTATGTGATTTACTTCTTGCCTAGGCTGGCTTCTAACTATGATCCACAGACTTCAGCCTAGTGAGTATCTGGTATTCAGTTCATGTAGAGTTTTTAACAGAAGTTAAATGATAAGAAAACTAAAGCATTTGTTAAGGAGAAAACGGTAAAACGAAGTGATCTCCAGTTTTGTAATCTATCCACTGGAGCAAATGTTGGGTGTTTCAAATACATTTCTAGACTCTTCCCACTGTGTGGGAATGTGTGGGGAATTTGCTGATGGCAGATTTCCTTCAGTCATTCCTCTAGGTAAGGCAGCATTCTGGGCTGCATTCTGTTACCCTGGGCTAAATTTGATCCTCAAATTCTTAAAAAGAAATAATAGTTCGTATACAATGCAGCCTGGTCAGTTCACAAACTGCCAAATTAAAAACAAAAGATCATTGAAGATGTGTTGTTGGGGGATTAAATTTTTTGAGTTCCAGGTATATTTTAGATATGAAACCCTTGTCCATTGTATGGCTAGTAAAGATCTTCTACCATTCCGTGGGCTTTCTATTGATCTTGCTAGCTATGTCCTTTGCCATGCAGAAGCTCTGCAACTTCATGCAATCCCATTTGTACAACAACCCATTTGTTGTGTTTCAGGGTCTCTATTAAGAAAATTTCAGCCTGTGCCAAGGAGACCTATGGTTTCTCCTAATCCATTCTGTAATGTTTTCAGAGTGTCTGCTTTGACTCCGAGGTCTTTGGTCCATTTGGAGTTGATTCTGGTGCAGGGTGATATATAAGGATCTAGTTTTAGTTTTCTGCAAGTAGTTAGCCAATTTTGCCAGCATCATTTACTGAAGAGACTGTCTTTCTTCCATTCTATGTTTTTAGCTCCCTTATCGAAGATTAGATTGGTATAGGTCTGTAGGTTCATTTCTGGGCTTTCAATTCTATTCCATTGGTCCTGAGGTCTGTTCTTATGCCAGTACCAAGCTGTTTTGATTTACTATGGCTTTGTAGTAGAGTTTGAAATTTGGTATTAATAGTCCTCCAGCAGTGTTCTTTCTGTTGAGGATCGTTTTTGCTATTTGGGGTCTTTAATTGTTCCATATGAATTTTTGAATTGCCTCTATTATTTCCTTGAAGAATGAGACTGGAATTTGATCGGTATCGCATTGAATTTATAGATAGCCTTGGGAAGCATTGCCATTTTCATGATGTTGGTCTTTCCAATCCAGGGGCATGGGAGTTTTTGCCACATTCTAAGTTCAGATTGATTTCATTTTTCAAGTTTTTAAAGTTTTTTATAATAGAGGACCTTCATTTTTGGGATAAGTAAATTCCTAGTTTTTTGTGGGGCTATTATGAATGGACTTGCTCTCCTAATTTGAGCCACACTTTTCTCATTGTTCGCATACAGAAAAAGCAATAAATAAGTGGGCTAAAGACTAAAAGAGACCTCCATACTGCTTTCCAAAGTGGTTGAACAAGTTTACATTCCCACCAACAATGAAGTAAGGTTCCCTTCTGTCCACAGCACCTCCAGCATCTGTTGTTGTTAGAGTTCTTGATTTTTGCCATTCTAATTGGCGTGAGGTGGTATCTCAATGTTGTTTTGACTTGCATTTCTTTTATGGCTAGGGAAGTTGAGCATTTCTTCATGTGTCTATTGGCCATCCTTCTTTCTTCTTCAGAGAAGTTTCTCTTTAAGTCTTTCACCCAGATGCCCCTGAGTAGATGAATGGATCAAGAAAATGTGGTATATATACACAATGGAATTCTATGCCTCCATCAGTAAGAATGACATTGCCCCATTTGTTAGGAAATGGAAAGCCTTGGAAAAAATAATATTAAGTGAAGTAAGCCAGGCCAAAGAAACATAGGCCCCATGGTTTCCCTTATTTGCAATATCTAGTATATGTATGAGTCAAGCGGAAAAGATCAGATAATGTGATGTTAAGAAAATGAATCCTTAGATATGTATTTTAATGTTTTTTTCTTTTATGCATGTGTTTCTAACGCATTTATGAGATTATTTCTTTTTTGCTTTGTTTGTCCCTCCCCCAGAGTATAACCCCTGCTTTCACTATATTTGATGTTAGTATAACTTGTGGAGGAGATGGGGAAAAACAAGTCTTTTAACAATACAGGTGGACCTGTTGCAACAATGAGAAGTACAAGTTGTCATGTCCAAAACGAGCTTTACAACATTGGTGCGGGGTGGGCGGGGGAGGGGGGGAAAAGGATTGGGACTGGGTGGGGGAGGGAGGAGGCTGGGAAGGGATGTGAAGGGTCAACAAAGGAGGAGGTTGCAATGCTTGGTAAGAAATATACGCATTATCCTGCCCATGTAATTGTAACCCCTCTGTACAGTATATAAACACACACAAAACACACACACACACAAAAAAAAAGACTTAAAGAGAAACTTCTATGAAGAGGAAAGAAGGATGGCCAATACACACATGAAGAATGCTCAACCTCCCTAGCCATAAAAGAAATGCAATTCATAACGACATTGAGATACCACCTCACTCCAGTTAGAATGGCTAAAATCAAGAACTCTAAAAACAACAGAAGCTGGAGGGGATGTGGAAAGAAGGGAATCTTCCTGCATTGTAGGTGGGAATGTAAACTTGTTCAACCACTTTGGAAAGTAGTATGGAGGTTCCTCCTTCCTACATTGTAGGTGGGAATGTAAACTTGTTCAACCACTTTGGAAAGTAGTATGGAGGTTCCTCAAAAGACTCCACATAGAGTTCCCCTATGACCCAGCAATCCCACTTTTGACCATTAACCCAAATGTTTACAAACAAGACCACACTAAAGCTACCAGAACGACTATGTTTACTGCAGCACTATTTACTATAGATAAGATATGGAACCAACCCAGATGCCCCTCAGTAAATGAATGGATCAAGAAAATGTGCTATATATACACAATGGAATTCTATGCCTCCATCAGAAAGAATGACATTGCCTCATTTGTTAAGAAATGGAAAGACTTGGAAAAAATTATATTAAGTGAAGTAAGCCAGGCCCAAAGAAACATAGGTCCGATGGTTTCCATTATTTCCAATAACTAGTGTATGTCTCAGTCAAGCAGAAAAGTTCAGATAAGGTGATGTTAGGAAAATGAGCCCTCAGATATGTATTCAAATTTTTTTTTCTTTCATGCGATTGTTTCTAACACATTTACAAGTTTATTTCTTTGTTGCTTTGCATGTTCCTCCCCCACAGTATAACCCCTGCTTTCACTGTACTTGATTTCGGTATGATTTGCGAAGGGGAAGGGGAAAAACAAATCATTTAAATAGGGATACAGGTGTACTCAATGCAACAATGTAATGTACAGGTCGTTATATCAAAAAATGAACTTTACAACTTTGGTGCGATTAGCGGGTAATGGGGAGGATTGGACAGGGGGGGGGTCGGGGGGGAGGTTTGGAAGGGATGGGAAAGGGAACCAAAGGAGGAGGCTACAAGGATTGATAAGAAATATACTCATTATCTTGACCATGTAATTGTAACCCCTCTGTACAGTATTTTCACAATAAAAAGATAAAATAAAATAAAATAAATAAAAAATAAAAACAAAAGTTCAGGCTTCAAATTGGCACTCTTAACCATAAAAGCATATTGCAACTGGACCTGATTTGCTGTACCTTTCTAAGTGTCCTGAGTCTCTTTGTGTCCGGGTCTGTATATCTCTCTCAAAATTGTGACCTTAGGAGGGTGACAAATATAGGTGGTTTTTACCATGATGTTCTTAGGTCTTGCGATATTTGGACTGAAAATAAACATAAGGATTAAACTCGTTAACCTTACCTCAAAGCTTTACATGTTTAATCACAATTCTTTTTCTTTTTATAGCAAATCATTTCTACACAAGTACAATTTAATATTATTATACTGAATTAAATATAATCCGGTAATGAATTGGCACCGATCCAGTTATTACTATCAATAAGTCCATCATGCAAACTGTTACCCAGAAAGTCTTTAGAATGCTAATTTTCAGAACTGCATCTATTATTAGAAGGATGTGTATATGCAATGGAAGATTTATTAAGTACAGACATCAATTCTATGACAGTTGGCATGCTGTTGTGTGTTAAAAATAAGAACATTGTCCTTAGAGTCTCTTGTGAAACACTGAATTTGAGTATTTGTAAATGTGGCATCTTTCTAAGTTATTTACATGTCAACCTTCTGTTCACCATCATCCATGTCTCCTTTTCAAATTAAGTATATAAACTTTATTATCATTAGAACACCTTTGTTTTTCCAAAAGGAAGGATTAGGTGAAGTCTCCTTGTAAGTGTAATTATGATTCCATCATGGTCATTATCCTTAATAATCCTTTACACATACATGCATGTTTATTTTCTCATTCTGACAAACTGATATCCTAGGAGTATTAATTTATGAAAGGGTAGAGCATGTTTAGTCAATACATTTCTCTCAGGGACAATTTGTTCTTAGTTAAGAGAAGAATAATAAAGCTAAAAATCTATTATTATTTTATTTTTTGGAATGTTTGTAAAAAATGTCTCTATAGTTGACTGATGTTTGTTCTAGCTCTATTTTTTTCTGTGGGACAGGAAAATCTAATTAGTCATTTGAATTTTACGTAATTGTCTTCTGGCAACTCAGTACATGTCTGTCCTAGTCTTCCACATTGATATCAGCATATTATGTTCTGATATCCTTAATTAGTCTACCTATATAGATTTAAATGATTAGCTTACTACCAACAAAAGCTCTATTCCTACAATATTTTTGAAGTAGTAGAAAATTTTTCTATTTTAATGATAATTGTCTTAAATATTTACTGACTGTAGTTCCAATGGGCTATGCTTCAAACTGATTAATTAGATATTTTTTCATGTAATGCTTCATAGCTCAGCTTGCTTTATAAAATAATTTCTCTTTGTAGTAGTTACTCAAATAAATTATTTCATAGTGTCTCTTATATGGGAAGCACTTTTAATGTATGCTTTAAATAACATGACTACTATATAAACTGAAATATTTGAAGAAATAGGACTGTTACAACATGAAAATAAGGACATTGACATTGCAAGTATAAGAGAGAAAAGAAAATAGAATTCCATTATGAATATAAACCACATTTTCTTGATCCATTCATCCACTGAAGGGCATCGGGGTTGGTTCCATATCTTAGCTATGGTAAATAAAGCTGCAATAAACATAGTCATGCTGGGAACTTTAGTGTGGCCTTATTTGTGATCATTTGGGTAAATGCCCAAAAGTGGGATTGCTGGGTCATAGGGGAGCTCTATGTGGATTTTATTGAGGAACCCCCATACTGCTTTCTGAAGTGGTTGAACAAGTTTACACGACCACCAACAATGAAGTAAGGTTCCCTTCTGTCCACATCCCCTACAGCATCTGTTGTTATTAGAGTTCTTGATTATAGCCATCCTACATGGAATGAGGTGGTATCTCAATGTTGTTTTGATTTGCATTTCTTTTATGTCTAGAGAGGTTGAACATTTCTTCATGTGTCTATTGGCTACCTGTCTTTCCTCTTCAGAGAAGTTTCTCTTTAACTCTTTAGACCACTTTTTTATTGGGCAGTTGTTTCTTTGAAGATTTGTTTTGGGGGGTTTTAATTTTTTAAGTTCCAGGTATATTGTAGATCTGAGACCCTTGTCGGTTGTATGGCTAGTGAATATGTTCTCCTAATTTCTTCGGAAATGGAAAGACTTGGAAAAAATTATATTAAGTGAAGTAAGCCAGGCCCAAAGAAACATAGGTCCCATGGTTTCCCTTATTTGCAATAACTAGTATATGTTTGAGTCAAGCAGAAAAGGTCAGATAAGTTGATGTTAGGGAAATGAACCCCAAGATAAGATTCAAATGATTTTTTGTTTTTTTTCTTTCATGCAATTGTTTCTAACATATTTATAAGATGATTTCTATGTTACTTTGTATATCGCTCCCCACGTTATAATCCATGCTTTCACTGTATTTGATGTTGGTATAATTTGTGGAGGGGAAAGAAAAAAAACAAATCGCTTAACTAGGGATATAGGTAGACCCATTACAAAAATTAGATATACACGTCGTTATGTGAAAAAACAAACTTTACAACTTTGATGGAGGATGAGGGGAGGATCAGGTGGAGGTGGGAGGGGAGTATGGGAAGGGATGGGAAAGGGAAACAAAGAGGAGGCAACAATGCTTGATATGAAATGTACTCATTATCTTGCCCATGTAATTGTATCTCCTCTGTACGGAATTCTCACAATAAATAAGAAAAGAAAACAGAATTACAGCTTGTAAGAGAAAGCTTTTGATTTATTGGAAAGTCAATACTTAAAGAAGTAAGGAGAGTGTCATGTTTTAAAAATTCCTAGACATGATTACATGGCTCACTCACTAAGAAAAATAGCATAAAATACACTTAGCTTTGATATAGAATGATACAGCAATTAGTATTCTATAAGGAACTAGTATTCTGTAAGCAATTGAAGGAAGATTCTATTACTTAAAATAATAGGCTTAGTTGGGTCAACAACTCAAAACGTGGAGTAAGTCTTAATAGTAGAGTTTCAAATTTGGTATTGATATTCCACCAGCAGTGTTCTTTCTGTTAAGGAGCGTTTTTGTTATTCGGGGTCTTTTATTGTTCCATATGAATTTTTGGATTGCCTCTTCCACTTCCTTGAAGAATGAGGTTGGAATTTGCTTGGTATTCCCATAAGAACATACCTCAGGACCAATGGAATAGAATTGAAAACCCAGAAATGAACCTACAGACCTAATGTCAACTAATCTTCGATAAGGGAGCTAAAATAGTAGAATGGAAGAAAGACAGCCTCTTCAGTAAAAAAAAGCAAAATTGCTTAACTACTTGTAGAAAACTAAATCTAGATCCTTATATATCACCCTGCACCAGAATCAACTCCAAATGGATGAAAGAACTTGAAGTCAAAGCACTGAAAACATTACATGATGGAATAGGAGAAACCCTAGGTCTCCATGACTCAGGCCGAAATTTTCTGAATAGAGAGACGGAAACACAACCAATCAAAGAAAGGTTGGACAAATGGGATTGCATGAAGTTGCAGAGCTTCTGCATGGCAAAGAACATAGCTAGCAAGATCAATAGAAAGCCCACAGATTGGGAGAAGATCTTCACCAGCCATACAATGGACAAGGGTCTCATATTTAAAATATACTTGGAACTCAAAAAGTTGAATCCCCCACCAACAAATCCTCAAAAAACAACTGACCAATAAATAAGTGGGCTAAAGACTTGAAGAGAAACTTCTCTGAAGAGGAAAGAAGGATGGCCAATAGACTCATGAAGAAATGCTCAACCTCCCTAGCCATAAAAGAAATGCAAGTCAAAACAACATTGAGATAACACTTCACCCCAGTTAGAATGGCTGTAATCAATAATTCTAACAACAACAGATGCTGGAGGGGATGTGGACAGAAGGGAACCTTACTTTATTGTTGGTGGGAGTGTAATTTTGTTCAACCACTTTGGAAAGCAGTATGGAGGTTCCTCAAAAGACTTCACATAGAGCTCCCTTATGACCCAGCAATCCCACTTCTGGGCATTTACCCAAATTTTTTCAAACAAGACCTCACTAAAGCTACCAGCACAACTATGTTTATTGCAGCATTATTTACCATAGCCTAGATATGGATCCAACCCAGAGGCCCCTCAATAGATGAATGGACCAAGAAAATGTGGTGTATATATACACAATGGAATTCTATGCCTCCATCAGAAAGAATGTCATTGCCCCATTTGTTAGGCAATGGAAAGACTTGGAAAAAATTATATTAAGTGAAGTAAGCCAAGCCCAAAGAAACATAGGTCCCTTGGTTTCCCTTATTTGCAATATCTAGTATATGTATGAGTAAAGCAGAAAAGGTCACATAATGTGATGTTAGGAAAATGAACCCTTAGATATGTATTTAAATGTTTTTTTCTTTCATGCATTTGTTTCTAACTCATTTATAAGATTATTTCTTTGTTGCTTTGTATGTCCCTCCCGCACATTATAACCCCTGCTTTCAATATATTTGATGTCTTTATAATTTTTGGAAGAGATGGGGAAAAACAAGTCGTCAAGGATACAGGTGGACCCGTTGCAACAATTCGAAGTACAAGTTGTCATGTTGAAAACGAACTTTACAACTTTGGTGGGGATGGGAGGGGGAAATTGGGTAGAGGAGCCGGGAATGGGGGAGGCTGGGAAGTGATGTGAAGGGTAAACAAAGGAGGAGGCTGCAATGCTTGATAAGAAATGTACTCAATATCTTGCCCATGTAATTGTAACACTTCTGTACAGTATGTTCACAAAAAATTAAAATTAAAATAAAAAAAAAACTTGGACTAACTGAATCAGTGGAAAATAATTCATCACGTAAGGACTATAGGAGAGATGCACCATACAGAACAGTTCATTTAGAATAACCAGAAGAGGGACACACGCAGAGAGACCAGATCTAAGACGGAGTCTCTGAAGAGATCCTTACGATGAACATTTTTTTTTCCTAGTGAGATAATGGTTTTTGATCCCAAATTCTACAGGTCAGTCTTTTCTACAAATAGCACATAGAGGAAGTTAGAATGAATATAGCAATACTTTCATTCAGGAGAGAAATGTTACCCACTGAGCAAAACCATGTGAAGCATGATTGTATCCTGCAGAGACCAGGGGTGGATAAACGGAAGTTAAGAAATTCATATCACATTTCCTTGCCCATTTTAGGCTACAAATCTCAGTTAATGGATGGATATTATGTTTATCATTGTTTCTTCAAGTATGTATCAGTTACGGTTCTCTAGCTAACAACAGCTAGTAGGAGATTATCTATACATAGATGGTCCTTGATATCCAGGGGACATTGGTTCCAGGAAACCCTCTGGATATTAAAATCCATTGCATTATACAACACAGTGATGTATTCACTTATTACTTGTGAACACAGCCCTGCATACTGTAAATAATCTCCATGTTATTTATAATATCTAATAAAGTGCAAATTGTATTCATTGTTATTCTCTATTACTTAGAGATTATTGATAATAATCATGCTTAGTAAAGAAATAATTTATTTTATAATTATATTTTATCTGCTCTCAGTTGAATCCATAGATGTAGAACTTATAGAAAAGAGGACTAATTCTATGACTAGTGTGTGAGTGTGTATCTACTTTTTTTTAGTTCATACAGGCATATATATGAATGTACATAATCAGCTGATGTAAATTTTGCAGTTTGGCCAGTCTTCAATCTGTAGTGCAAGCTGTTTCAAGGCAGAAATTGCTGGCCAGGCACTGATGTTTCATTCTTGACCATAATTCCCTAGGGAAATTTCAGTTTTATAATTAAGACCTATCAACTAAATGGATGAGGTCAGGTTTAAGGATGGTAATCTACTTTACTTAAAGTCAATTGATTGTATGTGTTATCCACATCTTTAAAAAAATGCCTTCACATCAGCACCAAGATTAGTAGTGCTTAATTGGACAGTAAGGTAATATTGCTTATGCAAATGGACACATAAAACTCATGCCACTGTTCTTTTCTTACCAACTTGACACCTATACATATATCACCCATACATATCAATGTGATCTGTTTTAGCGCCCTGCCTGCTTGTTTTGGACATAATCAAATTAATTCAGGTAGATTTATTTTTCTCATGTTTTCACAAGCTTCAGTTCATCATTGAAGGAAGAATGAGGAAGAAGAGAGCAGCTTTCTTGATGTAGGCCTGGAAGCACAGAAAAAGAACATAAGATGGAGCCAGGGCAAGATGTACATAGCCCTGAGAACATGCAATAGTGAGCCACTTCTAATGGTCCAACATCCAACTCAGCACGGCTTCCCAACAGTTTCATCAGGCTACAAAACCATCAAAGCAGTCCTTAGGTGAGAGCCTTTGTCATGTAATTGTCTCTGAACGTGTCTACCCCAAACCACCCAGAATTATTTATCAATCTCCTAGGTTTTCCTCAATCCAATAAATTTGAAAATTAAGACTTCCCACCATATTATCCAAATAAAGATAATAGGAAAGTCTTACTTCCACCCAACATATGCCTGTCATACCTATAACTGCAAACTTCTTAACTCTTTTCTTCATGTCTTTTATGAAATTCATATTTCTTGATAGTTCCATAACTGAAATCACATGGAACAAAATAATCTATTCTAATACCATTTTTGGTTATAAAGTGTTAAGAATGGAAATAAAATAAAATATCAGATTTTCTCTCTCATAAATATGTACATAATCTAAATATATTAAGAAAAATCACTATAACATTTCCAGATATGTATTCATCAAAACTCACAACTAGCCACCTGGCTTTAATTACTATTTAGAATTACTTCCTTATTCTTCTAATCATTTCATATGCACCTTGTCCTCACAAGAACTTCTGATGTTGTACTAGATTTTTTCTACTAATGTAATAAAATTTCCTAACTAATATGATTAAATTAAGATGAAAAGGTTTTTTAGCACAGAGTTTTGGCTAACATGTAACATTTCTTGTACATTGTGAAAGCAGTACATGACAGAGCAAGCACACTTCTCTGAATATTAAGAAGCAAAAGAGAGCAAGGAATGGACAAGACAAAATCCCAATGACTGAGAACTTCCCAGTAGGTCAGATTTCTCTAAGATCCTTACAACTGGCAATAGCATCAAAACCTGGAGACCATGTTTTAATACATCAGCCTTCTATTCACTTTTAAAATCTGAAATGTGAAAGCTAGTCACGTTTTCTTTGTTTTGGGGATGATCTTCAATACTGACACATCCGGGTTTATAGTAGTGCCCATAATTATCTTGTCATGTCTTTGATTATGTAGTCATAATTTTTCCACTGCCTCTAATTACAAGACACTGTGGTATTAAGCAATACCATACTCGATATTCATTGTCACTTTTATGTAGCAATGGTCCAATTTTTTTCAGTATCCAGGATAACCAAAACCAGTATCATAACTTTTTACTTCACCAGCTGTAGAGGTAGGAGGTGTTCACATTACACAGAGAAAGGTTTGATTTCTGGTTGAATAGTATTTGTGTCCCCCTGTGAAGCACTCGTAACTTTGGAAATAGAATAAGAGCAGAGCTTAAAGAGGCAACACAGGAAATAAAAATATTATTACTGGAGTTAGCTATGATTAACCATGAACAATGCTACTTCCTTTGATCATTGGACCATGGAAACTTGGCTATGAGATAAAGGGCCACATATATGGAATCATTGCAACTTTGAATGGTTTAACATGAGGAAGTCCAAGTTCTCAACTGGGCAGTGCCTGGTAGTTGGTTAAGAGGAATCTTAAGTCACCAACTTAATCTAGGACATTCTGAAGGACAATATTGATACGATCTAGATCATACAAGTAAGACACTTGGATAAAATCGAGTAATTCTCTAAAACTGCATTCTGAAACCAGTTATCTGCTGTGATAGCTTCAGTAATTTTCTAAATTTAGTCATTTATATTTTTCTTAGTTTTTACTGAAAGTAATCACAGAATCTTTGTATAAGGGTTGTAACTAAGATTGTCCATTGATAGATGGAACATAATTTAGAACAATGCCAGGGAAATAGAAAGTACTCTTAAGTATCACCATCATGGATGTTAGATCATAATTTAAGCTCTTTAAATGGCAGAGATGGAAAAATGTTTGTGGTATGGTAGAATCAGAATGCTCTAAAGAGTGAGATGTTTCTTCCTGCCTCTGTGTGTGTGTGTGTGTGTGTGTGTGTGTGTGCGCGCGCATATATATGTATATATGTGCCAGTTCTGGGCTTAAATTGAGGGCCTAGGCACTATCCCAGAGCATTTCGCCTAAGACTTGAGAAAAAAGACATTTTTGCTAAAGACATTAACTCTATGAGCTTCAACTCAACTTTTGGCTTTCTAGTGCTTGCTTAGAGGTAAGAATCTCGTGGGTTTTGCTACTTGTAATGGATTGGTCCTTAATCTGCATATCTGAATTTCACAAGTAGTTAGGATTATAGATATCAGCAACCAGAGCACCACCCATTTTTTCCTCTTTTGTATAGACAATAATACTTCTCTTTAAGGATCTTAGACAAATAATCACATGAAAGAAAAAAAATACATTTAAATACATATCTTAGGGTTAATTTCCCTAACATCAACTTATCTGACCTTTTCTGCTTGACTCAGACATGTACTAGATATTGAAAATAAGAGAAACCATGGGACTTATGTTTCCTTGGACCTGGATTACTTCACTTAATATAATTTTTTCCAAGCCTTTCCATTTACTAACAAATGGGGCAATGTCACCTCCCCCACAATATAATCCCTGCTTTCACTCCATTTGATGTCGGTATACTTTGTGGAAGGGAAGGGGAAAAACAAATCATTTAAATAGGGATACAGGTGGACCCATTGCTACAATGAGATGTACAAGTCGTTATGTCGAAAATGACCTTTACAACGTTGATGGGGGGGATTGTGTGGGAGGGTGGGGAGGAAGGATGGGAAGGGATGGGTAGGGGAAACAAAGGAGGAGGCTACAATGCTTGATAAGAAATGCATTCATTATCTTGCCCATGTAATTGCAACCCCTCTGTAATGTATTTCCACAATAAAAAATAGAAAAAGAAAAAAAAGGAATCTTACACAAGTGTTTAAAGTCTTCCAAAGTTATTTTTATCATCTGCAAAACAATGTTAGAAATACTCATAGACATTATAAACATAGATATACATGTGTACACATACATTTATAAATGCAAGAACCAGTGTATCTGAATCTTAAAATTTGTCATAATAGCATTCTAGTATAAAATTATTACGCAAAGCCTATTTACTCCATTTACTACCAACAGCATCTATAGCCTGTTGCATTATTCTTTAGAAAAGTAATTACTTTAAGTATGCATTGCAACCATGAGTAGTGCAACTTAATTGTCAGATAGTTTCATTAATTCAAAATTTAGCTCATTCATGAATAAAATATTCTCAGGGAAAATGTCAATATACACATGTATATGAAAGTAATACAATGAAATCTAGAATTACCATTCTACTATAATAAGCCAACCTTGTTAAACTGATATGCTTCTTCTCATGAATAACAACTAGATATTTTCACTTATGCTGGAGGGTCATATTCAACTTGACAAATTGCTTTGAGAAAATTCCCCTATCAAAGATATCATGTAAAAATCTTCTTTTTGGAAAGTCGATTAACATGGTATAAATGGCTTTCTTCTCCAGTGTGTGTGATGAGGTTATCAATTAACAATCAGTTTTGAAAGAGAGATTGTAGAGGATCTATTTTCTATGTAGTGAATGGTATAGAAATATACATATTAAGTTATGATGCCATCTAGAATACTATATGAATGTGCCTAAAATAGTAATGAGATTTTTGTTACCTCTTTCTATTCTAATGGAATAAAGAATATTGTTACTAGATATTCAGAAATACCACTACACATTGTATTCTAATTTCAACTACTCAATGAATATGTAAAGTTGTATCATTTATCTTGTTGTTGAAAGCATTGTGGACTAAGGCCGTGATTTTTAGATCATTGGTCTGGCTTTAAAAATCATGTTCTGGAGAGAAATTGAGATAACTATCCATTTAGGTACATGGGTTATTTCCTGTTATTGTCTTATTGTTATGGTAACAATAGAGTATAGAAACAGTTGATTCTATCAAACAGTTGTCAAGTCAGTAATTTTCATATGTCACTACTCTTAAGAAAACTATACTTTTTTCTCCTCTCTGTCTCTCTGTATCTATTTAAGTCTCTGTCTCTGTCTCTCTCTTGTGTCTCAATACTGGGGGTTGGACTTAGGAAGTGACATTGTCCTTGAGTTTTTTTTGGTAGTTAACTGCAGATATAAGAGTCTCATAACTTTTCTTGCCTCGGCTGTTTTCAAACAGTGATCCTAAAATCTTAGACTCCTGAATAGCTACAATTGCATATGCGGGTCACCAGCACTCAGCTTCTTCAGTATAATAATAATTATTATAATACAGTTATAATAATCGCAACACATATATAATATGATATAATATACCATATGATATATAATAATAGAATTATAATATAGTATAACTATTATTATAATATATAATATAATGCATACTATATATTGCACATTATATAATATAACATTACATATTGTATATAATATATAACACATTATATATAACTATACATCATATAATATAATGTATAACATATGATATCTATTATATATCATACATTATATACAATAGCTAATATTAACATATACTGTTATAGTATATATTATAATATATTATATTAGAGTATATGCAATATACAATATTATATACAAACATAATATCTTACATACATCATATTAACATTACATAATATATACATTATATAATGTATATAATATACATCATATAAAATGATAATATAATATTTGTTATATATCATTATTATTATGAATGAATTCTTACTAAAAATTGTTAGTGCTGCTACTTTGGCTTGAAGTCAGGGCCTTGTACTTTTGCTGGGCTTTTTAGCTTAATATTGGTACTTTATCATTATCATCTGATCCACTGGCGCTGGCTGCAAACTGAGAACTCCGGGATTTTCAGATCTCAGCCTCCTTGTATCTAAACCTACAGTGACTTGGCAGTAGCATCTAGTTGTTTTTATTTTTTTTCCTTTCTCATTTCATATTCAGACAATAAAAAGGTTTTCTATAAACTTCTATGTCTTTCGTCTCTTGGACCTTTAGTCATGCCTTGTGCAACAATTAACTCTGCAGTAATGATTCCATTTTCTTTTATTGTATCATAGAAAATTATGAAGTAGTCCTATAAATTCTCCCAGTCACACATATGTACATGTTTTATGATATTAAATCATAACAATTACTCACCATTGTAAATTATTTAGGAAAATGTTTGCCGAAACTAACCACATAATTTTATCATTATCCAACAAAAATGTCCCCTCCTAATTCAAATAGAAAGGAAAGAAAACCTGGTCATATTAATTTTCTGATTAAATGCAGTACTTTTTCCATATATCCTTTTGGAAGAGTTATACATTTGATATTTAGCTAGATACCTTGTACAGTCCTAAGGACAGAAAAATAATGGGTTATGTTAAATGTTTCTCATAGTAATTACCACTCATGAAGAGATTATGGGTAAAAAGAAGGATATGGGGTACCATTTGTTGCTAAACTACAGCAACATAACACTTTTGAGATTTGGATTAGAGAAAATAAAAAATGAAGCCACTGGAACTTAGAGAAATTGTTAGGATTATGGCAGCCACTAGCAAAGACTGAAAATCAGAGGAAACATTTATAGGATTTATGACGAGCCGTTTCTTGCAATAATTTAGAAGGTCTAGGCTTGCACATAAATTCTTGGGTGCTTCTTAAAGTATGATGAACCACGTAGCATATTGTTTCTCTTTTATCCAAGAGTTAGATTTAAAGTCATAGAATGCTGATACCAGTGAGGGATTTCAATGTACACTTCCACTCAAACAATAAGTATATAGAATAATCACTGTGCATTGGATGATATATATATATATATATATATATATATATATATATATCAGTTTTTCCCAAAGGGAAGACAAAATAGAATGCATACAAATTTAAACATTGGAATGTAGGACATATTATATTTTTTATGAGGATACATCTAGGACCTAACCAGTTTTATGAAAGTCATATCTTTTATTTTTGGGTCCGGTCGTGGGGCCTGAACTCTGGGCCTGGGCGCTGTCCCTCAGCTCTTCAGCTCAAGGCTAGCGCTCTACCACTTGAGCCACAGTGCCACTTCCGGCTTTTTTCTTTTTGCTTATGTGGTGCTGAGGAATCGAACCCAGGGCCTTATGCATGCAAGGCAAGCGCTCTACCACTGAGCCACCTTCCCAGCCCGAAAGTCATATCTTTTATAAGTGATTTAATTATTTTCAAAAATTATTTGTTTATAGAATACATCAACCATATTGATGAGTGAGGAAAAATATATTTGTTATAAAAGTATGTTACCTTATTTGTTATAACATTATTCATAATATTTTTATGATAAAACATATTATGGAGAAACTATATTAAACTAATATAAATAGATTTATAATATTGATATTGAATCCTAGACACTACAGAAAGATGAATTAATAATGGGCATGTATACATAAACTATGATGATAGACAATTGCTCATTTCATAGGCTTAATTATATTCTAAAAGTCTTAATTTTTTAGTAAATGAAGACATACTTTTAACACATTCATTTGAAATAACTTCAAAACCACTAAGAGCAGGATGTTTTTTTGTCAACTCTATGAGATTAGTTATAGATGCTTCGGATGCTTTATTAAACAAGTTATGGTAATTATTTTATTGCATGGTTATTGTAGTATTGCAGTTTTTCTACTAAAACTATGTATTATGATGAATTACATATAAAAATATCAGTTAATTTTAATAGATATGTGCAGTAAGTTGTGACTTCTCATAATCAAGGATGGAGAACACTTACAGACTTGTTCGGTGCCCTTATAAATCCCGTAGAAATTAGTACCTCTTTCAAAAGACCCCTAGGAAAGAATTCATTAACTAATAGTAAACACAAGTTTTGACTTATAATCAGTGTTAGATTGTATCCATAGTTTTTCAAGACAGAGTTATGATTCATATTTATAAATGTTCCTCTTAATATTGTCTTCACTGAATCACAACGATTCTAGCATATAGTTTTTAATTTCTGTTTGTGTGTGTGTGTGTGTGTGTGTGTGTGTGTGTGTGTGTGTGTATGCATGCATGTGTGTTTGTACATGTGTAGAATGTGTGTGTTAGTCCTGGGTATGTACTTAGGTCCTCATTCTCTCCTTTCACTATTTTTGCTGCAAGTTGGACCTCTACTACTTGTGCCACAGCTACATTTAGATAATTTTACCTATTAATTGGAGATAAGGCTTTCCTGGTATTTGTCTGACTAGACTGGCTTCAGATATCAGGCCCTTGAGTAGCTAGGATAAGAGGAGTGATCCTCTGCTGCCTGGCTAGGAGGTTGTGTTTGTTTGTTTTTTGTTGTTGTTGTTGGATTCTAGGAATTTTTGAATTTCCCTCTTTATTTAATATTGACAAAATCATCTTTTATCTGATTGTGTTTAGTTCTTTGATGTCGTCTCCTTGCAATTCTCTCAGCTGACAGAATAAGGAGGTATATTGCTGCATACTAAGGAGTATCTATGAACTTATATATCCATTCTGTATTTGCATTAAGCTAAGCAGGAGATTATAACATCTCTGATACCAATCCTCTAGTCTTATATTTCTAGGCATCGCACCTTGTCTGAAAGTTTATATCCAAAAAATGAGAAACAGTTCCCTCTATTCCATTGTTCATTTCTACTTATTCCACATACTGCTATCAGAATGGCTGACCAGAAACTTACTGTATTGATCACTATCAGCTTTATAGTAGCTCTTCAGTTTCCATGTTAATTAACTCTGTGCCTATTTTCTTTGTTTTTGTTCTCTTTTTTGTTTGTTTGGTCTGTCGTGGAGGCTGAACTCTGGGCTTGGGCTTTGTCCCTCAGTTCTTCAGCTAAAAGATAGTGCCCTACTACTTGAGCTCAGCGCTATTTCCAGCTTTTTTCTGCTTATGCAGTGCTGAGGAATCGAACCCTGGGCCTCCTGCATGAGAGGCAAGCACTCTACCACTTAGCCAACTTCCCAGTACCCCTATTTTCAATGTTTTTATAACTATGCTAATTCCATACACTTAGCACGTAAATGTTTTACAAGTATTTACTCCCAGTATTTGCCTTAACTTTTCAAATTCTATAAATTTTATTTTATTGTAAAGATGCTGTACAGAGGGGTTACAGTTACATAAGTAAGTCGATGAGTATATTTCTTGTCGAGCATTGTTACCCCTTCCCTTGTGGTTCTCCCACTATCCATTCCCTCCCCAACCATTCTTACTCCTCCCCCCACTGAAGTTGTAAAGTTCATTTCCAATATACTGTCTTGTGGGTATCATTGTTGCAATGGGTCATCCTGTTTCCTTGTTTGGGAAGCAATTTATATACTTATTATTATTTTCAACTTCAAATATTATATTATGACCTTTTTGTTATATGTATTATTTTCACTAAAACGAAAAAATAAATATGTAAGAATATTTTCTTAAATATTTTAGTATATATTATTTTCTTATGTTTTTTCTATACCTTTCATGTGAATTATTTCAATAAAGTCCAAACTATAAGGTTATTTGGTGGTAGAAATATAAGAAAATTTATAAAGAAAAAAGCATCTGAGACCATTCATTTCTTTTGTAAATCAGAAGGTAAGACTACCTCTTGAATTTTTATATTCTTACTATAGGCATATTCAAAGTATATACTAATATTAATTTTAAAATGCTTAAAATGTAAGTGTGTATTAATTTTCCTAATTGGGTCAATAAAGTAAACTACTAATTTTAACTAGTATTCAACTAGTTTGAAATACTAATTTTTAACTAGTTTTATATATTAATACTAATTCACTTTATTGAATAAATTGCATTTGTCAGTGACAATTTCATTTAGAGCTACTTATGACATCAAATGAGTAATCATACTATTAATTTTGGCATGAATGGTCTCAGAAAATAAATGAATACTTTAAAATTACACACCAAAAGATTTCTTTAACACTGAATAACTGTGTTGCACCTTAACACGTTCATTCTGTCGTTTTTCTTCCTGAGTTGTAATCATTTATGTAGGAAACCTCATTATCTTTGTACCTTTAAAATAAGTTCCTAGAACAATCTGCAAGGATTACTGTACCTCACTTTGACTATGTCAAACACCTCTGCAGGTTCCTTCTGCTAGCACATTGACACACATTTTATTCTAGAACTGTTCATGTTATAAATTGCCACTGTGTGTATGATTAAGTTTCATGAGCAAGAGAGGTGAGAGACTTCGAGTAAGTCGAGACTTCGACTCAAGACTTCGAGTACAGTGCTTGACAAGCCTGGAAGAGCTCTGAAGTCTCACAGTCCTGTAACCTTGAGCAGTACTTCTGACATCACAAATGCTCCCCAGGAGGCTATAAGACAGGGGGTGAATGGCTATCCCATGCACGAATTGCAGGAAGCAATTGAAGGCTATATTGAATCCAACACTGGAGAGCTAACAGGCTTCCAGAGTGATTTTTCATTATGCTTCAATGTTATACATTTCAATTATTCTTACTCCCTAATACCAACTTCTTCATCCTGTTAAACACACATTTAATAACTGTCTTTTCCTTCTTAACAAGCAATAGAGAAAAAAGAGGTAAAATATTTTCTCAGAAGCCACAGAAGCTAAGAGGAATGCTAGAGGACTTAGAAAGTGTATTTAGAGAAGTAATTTAAATCAATCGCAAGCTCATAGTTATATTCAATAGGTAACATTGCTTATGTGAAAATTAGAAGGTGATTTTATCTGGTGGGAATTGACAAATATATATCCAATATTAATCATCCTTTACAAACATTCTTAGAGATATCCACTAAAATTGTCATTTATTTCCAGGTTTCTTGCCTTTATTATTTTAATTGTAAAGTAATATCTAATGTATGGGAACTGTGCAATGTTGTTGTTCATATCATATCCAAAAAAGTGTTCTCTAACAATTATTTCTTAACAATGTTTATGCAATCACATGAATTCACTTGGGGAGTTTTAAGTAAGGCTAGTTGATTCCTAAACTTCACATTGCCTAAATCAGAAATGTGGACTAATGTTATTGGAGTAGGTCTCATTATTATTGTAAATTAATATGTTATCATTAAAATTATTACACTACTGTTAGAAGTTAATGTAAAATACTACTTGAAAGCTAGTCTCCTAAAAAATTGTGCATTGACAGCCTATTGTTATTTTACCTAGTTAGATAATAGCAATGTTACATATTGGCTAATTCATCTTGTTTTATTTCAAAAAATAAACTCTAACTTAATGATGACTTTAGTTAATATTTCTTAGTATGAGAGATACTCTGTATGTGCTGAATTTAGAACTTTGATATTTGTTCATAAGCTTTTTGTAATACGTTAATTTATACTTATCAGCATAGTGAAACAAAATTGACATTTACATATAATATGTCTAGCCATGAAATGTAATTAAGCATAACTTGTACCAGTATTGCCTGTTTCTGCCATTTTCTTTGTGTTATAATATCCAATTTAAACTCTTAATCCCAAAACAATAAACTATTTATTGGTAGTTAGAAAAAAAACACTTTAATTTATGCTAATTACAATGACTAGAATCCAAGAGGTAGCAGCAGGAAACGAACTCATATTTGTAGGAAAGTATCCATTCTAGAATGAAGAATGATAGTACAACTGAATAAATTGACCCAAGAGGATCAAGTTAAGCCATAATAGGAAATGCTAAAAGGAAAATTACAGAGCTGTAAATAAAACATCATAAACTGTACTGTTAATACCCCAAAACAACAAATACAGAAATGACAAGAGAAGAAGGAAACAATTAATCAATATTTTGAAGTCCTTAATAATACCTAAATTTAAGAATAATTATGTTGGAAAAAGATTTATATTCCAGTAGATTTCATTTTTTTAAATTATATCTAGGGTCAGAAGGATAAACAGATATAGCTATTAATAAGGCCTAAAAGATGGGGTCCTGACTATGTGTATCACTTTTCTCATTTCATGACCTACTCAGGTCCTAACCCTCTCTGCTCCACCAAACTTGGCCTCCCTACTACATATGCTTTTGACATATTACACATGAATTTACCTAATTTGTGGCAAGCTTTTGTTTGTTCTTGCCTCTCAGATTTCTAGCTTCCAAAACAGGTATTTGATTTACTTCTTTCACTTTTTAATTTTTTTTAAGTAAACACTCACTTGCTGATGTTATTGATTGATTGCTTGATGGATGGATGGATAGATGAATGGATAGATGGATGGATGCCTATACATGGGCTTGAACTCAGGACCTCACTCTCTCCCTTGTGACCCTTCCCCCCCACACACATTCAAGACTGGTTCCCTACCATTTGAGCCCTGGATCCACTTCTGACTTCTTGGTGGTTAATTGGAAATGAGGCTTCAAATTTTGATCCTCAGAGCTCAGTCTCCTGAGTAGCTAGGGTTATAAGCATGAACCACCAACACCCAGGTCATATTGACATTATTTGTGTGTTCGTTTTCCCCAAGCACACAAAAGGAATAAAGTAAAATATTACACAACCGTTTAATTTGCTACTCACTAGGGGAAATTAGAACTCTTTCCTCCAGAAGAGTTATAACAAACTGCTACGTATTTATAACTAGGATTGGAAGAACTTAGCATATTCTTGTCCTGGTGAAATTTCACTGAAAACTGCATTACTATTTTCTCATTCACATAATTACTGCTGCCATCTTGGTAAGCTTGTCGAATGGGCACATGTGCACATGAAAGTGGATTCTTATCATTTGTTTGAACTATATTCTGTACATTTACCATAGACTCCAAATTGCTTAATACTAATGATTACTTCACAGAACAGAACTTGAGTTTGTGAATGTACTTATCAATTAGATTAATTAATTAATCAATTATTAATTCCCAATTAATTAATAATTCTCAATAGTTCAAACTGACAGTTTATTTAGTCTGTTTTCACAAACGCAAGATTAAGGGTCAGAAGTGTTAGGAAACCTGCCGATGGCCATACATCTAACATGAGTTGGGATTACAATGCAGTTTTTCTGGACAGGTAAGGTAGCCAGAGCTCCCTGAACTCAACTGTTACTAAATAGCATGGAATACAGCTTGAGCCTCCATTTGAGGCCCAGGAAAAATGTTATTTAAAACTTCTCATTAATGCACTTTAATTAATCATAATGTATGAACATAAATTCATTAATTATAAGACATTCACATCATTTATATAATATACAAATGGAAGAACTGGGTGAAGAGAGTGGAACTATTTGTGTTAGCTTTCCAAGCTTTCTACAAATATGAAGAATGTTCTATAAGGGAGAAATAAAAAAGGTGACATTGATTCAGATCCATTGTATTCATAAGCTGGCTTGTGGAATTAAATCCCTTTGTAAAATTCATTAACAAAAAAAAACACATTAAAAATGCTCTCGTAAAAGAAGTATATTAAAACTGTATATAAATTGGTCACTGGTGGCCCAAGCCTATAATCTGGATACTCAGTTACCTGAGATCTAAGGATATCTGTATCCAGTCTAGGCTTAAATATGGGAGAGAATCTTACCTTCAATTAGACAGCCAAATGCCAGGAATGGTGTTGTGGCTCAAGAGGTAGAATGACAGCCTTGAACACATGAACTAAACATGAATATGAGATCATATTTTCAAGCTTCAGTAAGCAGTGCTTAAAATGAACAAGCAAACAAAAATATTATGATTGGGTTGGCTTCAAACCATGATAATCTGGTATCTTTCTCCTGTGCATGTTGACTACCATGTGTGAGTAACTGAGTCTTGGCTCATATTTGCTATGTTTTCTAGCTGTCCTAATTCAATTTTCCAGAAGTAAATACATTTTGATAAATTTACAAATTAGAAAAATGTTAAAAATGAGAGATTAAAGAATTACCTGCGCCTGCTGAGTTTTGCATTTTACAATGAGGAAGAAAGTTTCAAAATAATACAGAATAAAGGCTCTAAAATTTTAACAGTTTTCCAATTGTAAATATTCATAGATGAACTAGTTTAACTTTGCTTGGTTTTTTTTTTGTTTGTTTGTTTTGGTTAGGGAGCAAAAGGAGAAAAGATGTTGCTCTTTAGTTTGCTTTTGCTTTTTAAGATAGGGAGTGGCACTATTCTCTAGCTGTCCACAAACCATTCTACGTCAGCTTTCCAAGTAGCTGGAATTTCAAAATGAGTTTATATTTGTGTACCCCTATGAATGATTTACATTTTGCATTCCTACTAGCCATTGGTAGCTCACAACGGTAATCCTACCTACTCAGGACACTGAGATCTAAGAATCATGGTTCAAAGTCTGTCCAGGCAGGAAAGTGCATGAGACTCATCTTCAATTAACTACCAGAAAACCAGAAATAGCACGGTGGCTCAAAGCAGTAAGGTCTAGCCTTGAGTAAAAAAAGCAAATTAAGTTCATAATCAACCAAGGAGTTCTCAACAGTGAAATCACTGAAAGAAAATGCAAAGAAAAATATTGGTTTAGAGTGTTTTACTTTCAGATAAAATACTTTTGCTTGAATGTGTCTTGATGCATACATATAACTATGGACATATATAAAAGTAAAGTCTGTGGAGAAAGTGGTATCGTTTAAATAGGGATAAAGGTGGACCCATTGCAACAATGAGATGTACATGTCATTATGTCGAAAAATGAAATTTACATCTTTGTGCGAGGTGGGGTTTAGCGGGGAGTAGTGAGTGGGGGCAGGGGGCGGATGGGAAGAGATGGGAAGGAGAAACGAAGGAGGAGGCTACAATGCTTGATAAAAATGTACTCATTATCTTGCCCATGTAATTGTAACCCCTCTGTACAGTATTTTCACAATAAAAAATAAAATAAAATAAAGAAATCAAAAGAAAATAATATGTGTAGCAAAAAAAGTGTGATCCACTCTATAAAATCTGTGGCTCATCTTTTTTGAACATTGAGAATTTGCCAAAGGGGAAACACAGTCATTTCTGGAAACCTCAACAAAGTGTCATTTTGTGGAAATGGAAGTGTGTTCCAAAGGAAATAGGAGGTGAGAAAGTAGAAAGTAAATATAGCCAACTCTTTCTGAAATTAGAATTGAAAAGTGAGCTTTGAATATTCCAAAAAGTAGGATTTGACATGAGGGTGATTTTTTTTAAGTAGTTGAAAAATAGTATTGAATGTTTGATGATAGGACAGTCCCCAGGAGAAAAGCTGCAAGAGAGAAGTGAAAAGCCACAAGAAAGCATGAAAAACAACTACATGACAAAAAATGAGGATGAACGAATGAAAGGACAAATAATTTGTGACTACAGTCAATTGATTGAACGATGTATGGATTTTGTGATGTACTTATTACCAAAAGACTTGGAATAAGTATTTGTGAACAACTGGGAAAATATATAACAATACATTTGTTTATTACACTTCTAGGTATAATAACAAAATGAGTGTAATATTAAACTCTTGAATTAGTCTAATGTTTCCATTTTGACCTAATAATGGTGATCGAATTTAAACTCTGACATACAACAAATTATGTCATATGTGCCACTAGCATGAAAGTAGACGTTCCTTGCATTCTTTCCAAAATCCTGAGTGGAATTTTAATGAAAAAACATTATTCTATGAAGTTAGTCAAATACAATCAATCTAAATGTTTCGTTTTGGAGATAACAAATTTGAAAGGTGAATAACAGCATGCTTATATGTTGTGAATAGAGAAGAACATAGTTTTTAAAAGACAAAGTTCCTTTTCATATCAAATAAGCAAAAAGGTAGAAAATGTTATGAGTCTTACAGGGAACAATGCTGAATTTTATTTTATTTTTTATGTTTATTTTTTGTGAATATACTGTACAGATCCATTTGGAGTTGATTCTGGTGCAGGGTGATATATAAAGGTCTAGCTTTAATTTTCTAATAGTAATTAACCAATTTTGCCAGTACCATTTACTGAAGAGGCTGTCTTTCTTCCATTCTATTGTTTTAGCTCCCTTATCGAAGATTACATGGCTATAGGTTTGTAAGTTCATTTCTGGGTTTTCAATATTATTCCTTTGGTCCTGAGGTCTGTTCTTATGCCAGTACGAAGCTGTTTTATTACTATGGTTTTATAGGAGAGTTTGAAATCTGGTATTGATATTACTCCAGCAGTGTTCTTTCCGTTTGGGTGCGTTTTTACAATCGGGGTCTTTTATTGTTCCATATGAATTTTAGGATTGCCTCTTCTATTTCCTTGAAGAATGAGGTTGGGATTTTGATAGGTATCGCATTGAATTTGTAGATAGCCTTGGGAAGTATTGCCATTTTCACGATGTTAATCTTTGCAATCCAGGGAGTTTTTGCAATCTTGGGAGTTTTTGCCTTTTTCTAAGTTCTGTTCTTATTTCCTTTTTCAAGTTTTTAAATTTTTCAGCAAAGAGGTCCTTCACTTCTTTGGTGAGGTTAATTCCGAGGTATTTTATTTTTTGTGGGGCTAATACATATGGAATTGCTTTCCTAATTTCAGCCCCACTTTTCTCATTGTTGGCATACAGAAAAGCCATTGATTTTGGGTGGTTAATTTTATACCCTGCTACTTTGCCAAAGTTTTGAATCAGCTTGAGTAATTTGGGAGTGGAGTCTATGGGATTCTTTAAGTACAAGTTCATGTCATCCGCAAAGTGGGAGTTTTATTTCTTCTTTCCCTAATTGTAGTCCTTTTGTGTCTGGATCTTGTCTTATTGCTGTAGCTGGGCATTCTAATATTAGGTTGAAGAAAATTGGAGAGAGTGGACATCCCTGTCTTGTTCCTGAGTTAAGAGGAAACGGCTTTAGTTTTTCCCCATTAAGTATAATGATGGCTGTAGGTTTGTCATATACAGTCTTTATTTTATTGAGGAATGTTCCATGGATTCCTAATTTTTCCAAAACCTTCATCAAAAGGGGTGTTGGATCTTGTCGAATGCTTTTTCTGCATCTATTGAGATAACCATGTGGTTCTTATCCTTGCTCCTGTTGATGTGATGAATAATATTGATTGATTTTCATATGTTGAACCAGCTTTGCGTCCCTGAAATGTATCCTGTTTGATTGGGTGTATGATTTTTCGCTGAATTGTTGAAGTCGATTGGCCAAAATTTTATTAGGATGTTTTGCATCAATGCTCATCAAAGAAATGGGACTATAGTTCTCTTTCTTTGATGAGTCCCTGCCTGGTTTTGGGATCAGGATTATGATGGCTTCATGGAATGTGTTCGGTAGAGAACTTTGTCTTTCAATTTCATTGAAGAGTTTGAGGAGTATTGGTTTGAACTCAGCTTTGAAGCCCTTGTAGAATTCCGCTGTAAAACCATTTGGTTCTGGACTTTTCTTAGCTGGGATTCTCTTATTGCTGTTTCTATTTCAATGCTCGAGATGGGCCTGTTAAGCTGGTTTAAATCATCTTGGTTTAGTTTTGACATGTCAATATTTGCTAGGAAAAGGTCCATTTCTGTCACGTTCTCAAATTTATTAGCATAAAGTTTTGAGACATATTCCCTTATAATGTTCTGAATCTGGGTTTTTTCCTTGGTGATGTTTCCATTCTTATTTTTGATTTTATTTATTTGGGTGTGTTCTCTTCTTTTTCTGATAAGATTTGCTAAGGGTCTGTCAATTTTGTTAATTTATTCGAGGAACCAAATCTTTGTTTTGTTGATTATTTCTATACTTTTTTTTTGGATTCTAATTCATTTAATTCTGATTTAATTTTAATTATTTCTTTCCGTCTACTGGATTGGGGTTTATCTTGCTGCTTTTTTTCACGGAGGTTTAGATGTGTCATTAAATTGTTGGTTTCAGATCTCTCCAATTTGTTGATGTAGGAGGTCAGAGCTATAAATTTGCCTGTGATTACTTCCTTTGCTGTGTCCCAGAGGAGCTGGAAATTTGTGTGCAAATACTCGTTGAATAGCATGAACATTTGAATTTCCTTTCTAATCTCTTCCATTCAGCAGTCTCTTGTTCAACCTCCATGTGCTACTGGATTTTCTTTGGTGGCTTTTGGTGTTGAGTTTTAATTTTATTCCCTTCTGGTCAGAGAGAATGCAAGGTATAACTTCAATGTTTCTGAATTTGAACAAGTTTGCTTTGTAGCCTAAAATGTGGTCTATTTTAGAAAATGTTCCATGTGCTGCTGAGAAAACCGTCTATTCTGAGGCTGCTGGGTGAAATATTCAGTAGATGTCTGTTAAATGTAGTTGATCTGCGAATTCTTTGTTGAGTTTTTGCCGAGTTAATCTATCTAGTGGGGAGAGTGGTGTGTTAAAATACCCAACAATTAATGTCTTTGGATCTATGTGGGATTTGAGGGAAAGTAGTGTGTCTTGGATAAATGTGAGTGCTCCATTGTTTGACGAATAGATATTTAGAATTGTAATATCCTCCTGAAGGAGAGATCCCTTAATTAGTATGTATCGACCTTCTTTATCTCTTCTCACGAATTTGAATTTGAAGTCTATTTTATCTGATATTAGGCTTGCAACTCCCGCCTGTTTATGGGGTCCGTTTGCTTGGTTGATTTTGTTCTATCCTTTGACATTGAAAATGTGTTTGTTTTTATTGGCAAGATGTGATTCCTGAAGGCAGCAGATAGAAGGATCTTTTTTTTAATCCAACTAGACCGACTATGTCGCTTAATTGGAGAGTTAAGTCCGTTAATGTTAAGGGATAGGACTGAGAGTATTTGGGAGTTCCTGCCATGCTATCCACCTTCTTGGGGTTGCGAAAACTGGGTTCTTCTTATGGTTCGTGGATTCTCAGTTTTTGTGCAGGTTCTTGGCCTTTATTGTGGTCTTGTTGGTTTTCTATATGTAAGACGTCTTTAAGAATCTTTTGTAGGGCTGATTTGGTGGAGATGTATTGTTTCAATTTTTCTTTGCTATCGAAGGTTTTTATTTGGCCTTCAGTTATGAAGGAGAGTTTAGCTGGGTACAGTATTCTTGCTTGATAGTTGTTTGATTTTAGGGCATGGCATACGTCATTCCTGGCTCTTCTTGCTTTGATTGTCTCTGCTGAGAAATCTGAGGTGATTCTAATTGGTTTCTCTTTATAGGTATTTAGTCTTTTCTCCTTCACAGCTTTAAGGATGTTTTCTTGGGCCAAGTTGATCCTGTGTGAGGGTGGGATGTGCTATTTTGGTCTGTTCTCTTTGTAGTTCTAAAAGCTTCTTGTATCTGAATAGGCCTATCTTTTTGCATTTTTGGGTAGTTCACTGCTATGATCCTGTTAAAAAAATTTCCTAGACCATTAAATTCTGACTCTAGGTGCTCCTCTACACCCATTATCCTTAGATTAGGCCTTCTGATGGTGTCTTCCAAGTGTTGGATATACCTGTCAAATTTCTTGGACTTGTCTTGGATGGTTGTATGTTCTTTCTCTGTAATATTTAGGCTGTCTTCAATCCCTGATATTCGGTCTTCTGCATGGTCTAACCTGCTGTCAAGACTTTCTACTTTGTTTTTTATCTCTTTTCCTTCTAATTGGTCAGGTTTCATTGCTTCAAATTCTTTGTTGGACCTTTGGTTTAGATCTTTTATGAACTGCTTTACGTCCTTAATTTGGTGTTCAGTGTTTATTCTCAAATCACTTAGTTGATTTGTTTTTTTTTCCCTTGGACTCCCATTCCTTCCGTTGGGTTCCATTCAGCATTCCCTTTGTGGTCTCCCTGACTTCCTTCTGCACTTTATTAATGGAACCCATGAATGCCTTTAGTGATCTTTGTGTATTCTCTACCTGGTCTCTCAATTCCTGTATTACTCTTTGAGTAGCTTCCTCCAGCTCCCTTTCATGCCATTCCTGTAGTACTCTTTGAGTGATCTCAGCCTGTTCACACCACTCCCACCTTTCTCTTTGAGTATTCTCAAGCTGCTCACGCAAGTCCTGTGTCAGTTTTTGAGTAGCTTTGTCACGCTTATGATACTCCTGTAACCTTTGGATTGACTCCTCTCTCTCCCTACCATGTTCTTACAGTCCTTTTTAGGTTTCCAGTCTTTTCCTGCATTGACCTTTTGTTTGCCTCCTCTCTCTCCTTAGCATGCTCATAGAGGGTCCTTTGTATGTTTTCAATATTTTCATTTATCATGTTTGCCAGCAGTGTTTGTACAGCTATTTGGGAACTCTCCTGTGGATTATTCATTATCTGTTCTGTCTCCTGATAATCATGAGTGGGAGTGGAGGTTCCCGGACTTGCCATTTTTCTTGTGTTTTTCGGCCTTACTGTGCCCATTTGGGATGAAAATAACACCAGTTTTGTGCTAGTACACTCTCTTAAGGCAAGCATCAACCAAAGTCTGAATTTGCACAGTCAATAGTCTGCAGATACAATCTAGTTCAACAGGTACATCTATTCAGCATCAAGCAACTATATATTAATGGATTATGAACCGCAAAGAATTTGGAAAACCAGAAATTATTAGGGCTATGGAGAGATGTGGGTAAAAAAAAAAGGAATAGAGTGATGTGGGAAGGTACAGGGAGAGTTAACTAAGTCCTAATCTCAAAGCAGTATATAGGTTGGATAGGATGATAGTAGAGAGAGAGAAAAAAAAGAAGAAAGAGAAAAGGAAAAGAAAAGAGACCAGAAAAAATAGAAAAGTAAAAATTAATGATATTCTGCAAAGGCAAGAACAAACTACTCAGAGAAGAACATGAGTATAATGAGAGAAGGGGAGGGATATAAAGGAGATGTGAAAAACTTAAAAATAAAAATATTTAAAATATTATATAGGTATAAAGATGTAGTACTGCTATTGAGGAATTTAAGTCTCAGAGGTTTTGAGTTGAGTAATAAATTTGTGGATTAAGTGTGTACACAATTGGGGATAGGGTCTAATAGTCAACGACAGGTTTATCTGAGGATGTGCAGAACAACAATTAAGTCACATAAAGAAGAACAAAAGAGAAGAAAAGGTTAAAAGGATAAGAAAGGAAGAAAAAAAGATCAGAAGTTCAGTAGAGATAAACAAAAAACAAAAAAAAATTAAAAAAGAAAGAAAAATGCACACACACCTAAAATAAAATTATAAGAGGGAAAAAAAGTTACTAGAAAACATTTTTTTTCAAAAAAAGGTAAAAATTAAAAATTAAAAAAAAGTTTTAGAAAAGAGAAAAAAAATTTATAAAAGGTACCACAAAAAAAAAAGAAGACAAAGAAAAAAGAAAGTTCTTTGATTTTTTTGGGAGCGGTGGGAAAAATCCTGTTTTTCCCTTGTGTCTGTAACCAGCCACTTGTTGGAGTCTCTGCTCTGCTTGTGGTCCTGTGGCTTGGTTGGTTTCTTTTGTTAGTTTGTTCGAACAGGCAGAAAAATGCTTTGCTTTACCCAGGATTTTGCGATCCTCCTCCCAGGTTAGTTCAATGGGAGGGAGATCTGCTTTGAGTATCACAAAAGAGGGAGATGGTTTTTTCCTCAAGTTTGGAGATGCTGTGATGAGGCTAGATTCTGGGTAGAGTTGAGGCCTTTCAGCAAACAGTAGCTTTTCCTGGGCTAGTTTATGAGAAACTCACAGAGCCTAGCCTGAAGCCATTCTCAGGATTTCTGTTTACTGAATTTCAATTGATTGTCAAGGCTCTGATTATCCAGTGAAGAAAGCCACTCCTGGGGCTGGCACCAGAGCTGCGTGACTTTTCCCTGGGTGTTGCTGAGTCTGGCAGTTCAGGTTAAGCTCTTGTGACCTGCTAAATGACTCTAGTTTTATTCCAAGGCCTGAGTTGGACCTAGTAGCTCCGCCGAGCTTAGTCAGCATTCAAGACGGAGATCTCCGGTACTGGGGGTGGGAGGAGTGGCCTTCCCTCCTCTGTTCCCTGAGAAGGAGTGAGGATGTCAGGCTACTACTCACGCCGAATCTTGGTTCCTGGGTTGTCTCTGGTCTGCGAACTGCAGGATCAAGATGTCCGCTCCTTGTCGGTTCTTGCTGGTGTTGAGTAGAATCCACTCACCCACTGTATCTTGCTCTTTGATCCTGGACTCTCTGGGATTTAGGTATGGCTGTGACCATCACCGCCACTGCTGCCGCCACACCTGTGGTGACTGCTGGCAAAAGCTCAGATCTGTCTCCTTGCCTGGATTTTCCCTCTCTGCCCTAACTCTCTGTCCTGTGATGGCATACTTGGTGTGATTCTCTGGCTTAGGACTATTCATTGGAAATGTAAAACTGCTTTCTATGGGAGAGCTTGTTTAGCCTCTAGCTTCTCTTCTGCCATCTTCTGGAACTCTTATTCTATTTTTTTATGTACATCTACCATTATAGGGGATTCAATTCAGGATCATACCATTTTGCTTGGCTTTTTCATCAAATCTCCTGTCCTACCACTTCAGACATACTCTACTTCTAATTTTATGCCAGTTATTTTGAAATAAGAAATCTCTCAACTTTGTCTGCTCATGTGGCTCCAAACACCAATTTTTAGGTCTCAGCCTACTGAATAGCTAGGAGTGTAGGCATGAGCTATTGAGATCAGACTTAATTTTATTCATTTATTTGATTCACATCAATAAGGAAAAAACCTGAATGACAGACCTTAAAAGACAGTAAGTTTTGTATTGAATTTTTCATAAACTCAGTCATCAACACAAAAAGTTTTGAATATTTGAGTTTATTATCTCTTTAAGATGTCTAGAACATTGATTAAGCTTAAAATACCACTGTAGAACAGAAAAGTAGGGAGAAAATGTGATCTTTAATATATTTTTCTGATTATGTAAATTAGCTAATTTGTGAAGAAGAAAAGCAAATTCAATATGTAATCTATACATTCCAGTCGAATATATGTATCCCATACATTTCCAGTAAATGAAGATTTCACCTTTGACTTTTTGTTTTGTTTTTCTTTTTTAAACATCAACTTTATTTTGGGAAATTGGATGCGCATTATTCTTATGAACTGATTTGGATAGCAATATTTTAGGTATGCAATTTTGCACTTATTATGATAATAATTTTGTCAGTCTTGGGGCCTGAACTCTGGGCTTAGGTGCTGTCCCTGAGCTCTTCAGCTCAAGGATAGCATTCCAACATTTGAGCCACAGTGCCAATTCCATCTTATTCTACTTATGTGTTGCTGAGGAATTGAACCCAGTGCCTCAATGCAAGCGCTCTACCACTGAGCCACCTTCTCAGCCCAGAGGGTTTTTTTTAAATGTATTTTTCTGACTTTTTGCTAACAATCCTAGTAGAAGGATTTCAGATCTTCTGAAAGCACTTTCTTTATCTTCTGAAAGCACTTTCTTTAGTTTAGTTCAGTTTTGTAACTTTCATATCTCCAATAAACAAAGGAGGAGGTAGCAATGTTTGATAGGAAATGTAATCATTAACTTGCTCATGTAACTGTAACCTCTTTTACAGTAACTGTACAATAAATAAATGTATTTTAAAAAACATTATAAAAAGAAATTTTTAATGGAGAGTCTTCTTACTAGTTATAAGAAACAAATATTCCAGTGTAAAGACTACACAAAATCTTACCTATAGCTAAGGGTCATAAGATAATGTTTTACACTCATGGATTTTGTGGGTCAGGAATGTGACTTAGTTATGACTTGTCTGTGCTCTACGATCTGTAGGACCTTAAGCAAAGGCTTTGGGTAAAGTTGTCTAAAACCCCCCTCACCTATATAGAGAATAAACCTTGGCTGTTGATTAGAACTACTCTAGTGGTTGAAAGAGAGGAAACAGAGTCAGAGAGACAGAGTCCACATAATCTTTTACTACCTATATTGAGAAGTCCTGTAGTAATTTTTTACATTGAATTTCTAAGAGGCAGTAACAAAATGCCACAAGGTTCTTTTGTTGTTGTTGCTGTTTGTTCCACGACCAGGAATTGAACTCAGTACCTCATGGTTTCACTCTTACCTATTGTTCTACCAACCTAGCCACACCACTAACCCCAACACATGGTTCTAGGAAAGGTTTTATTACCCATCTCCTATCAGACCTTGTTTTAAATAATAACTGAATGCACACAGAAACATTAGAGAGTATTTTTACTTTCTATTTTGTAAGTAGGAAAACAGAAACATAAGAGGAAAGTGAATTGCCAACACTTACATATCTGATATTTGGCACAATCAGGATTTGAATGTTGGCAGAGGAGCTCTAGAAAACATGTTCAAAGACACAACACTTAACTATATTTCCTTTCAGATTTGATGGGAAAAAGTTCTATGACTTTGTAAAAGATTGAATATCAACTTTTCTCAAGAGAAAAGAGAATAATGTTCAAGGGCATCGTTGAACTATGTTCATCATGGCTGAACATAATAGAAATAATCTTGTGGTGAGTCAGAAACAGTTTATGAGGAAGAATATATTCGAATGCCTTCAGCTTCTGAAGCCATCATTGTTCCACAACACAGATGGGCAAATTAGTTCAATAGTTAGTGTGTCAACAGTTTTATCTTAGAAGAGCCTGCATGAGATTCAAGAAGAAAGAACTATATATAAGGTAGAATTCTCCAACAGAATGACCAAGCCTGTCCCGCACTGACCTTTACAGACTTAATCAATAAATAAGGTAGTCTTCAAAGCAACTATTTTCTCTAACAAGAAACATGTCAAAGGCAACTTGAAATCTGGGAGATGTGTATACCTAGGCCTAATTCTTACCCCTTGAGGTCTCTGGGCCTTCAAGAATGCAAACATCTCTCCAGCTAAAGGGATTTCCCTGAATTGAGCAGCCAAACAAGGAGTGAAATTAGCCTTCAGACCATCTACACATGACTATAACCAGAAATTTTAAAAAAGTAAAATAAATTATGATAAAAGAAGAAATATTAAGAAATATATTTGGTATAAGAAGCTTGCTTGTAGTTTGATGGTGTTGAATGCCAATATGAGTCCGATGTTTCTGAAATTAAAGAGACTAATGAATCATGTTTTACGATGTTCTTAGCTGAAATGTAGTTTTTGGAGAGCAGAGGGTGGGCTAACCTAAACTTCAGAGTTTTGTCAGTTCTGTATGATTAATTAATGAGTGTCAATTGTACTAATAGTGTTTGTGAAAGGTTTTATCATGGAATATAATATTTATAAGCAAGAAAGAGAAAGATGAAGGCAATAAAGAATAATGAAAATGGTATAGTTTGGTATTATTAGTTTGCCATAAATCTCTTTGGGTACCTTTTCCTTCCTAAAATTTCACAAAACTTTTCTAAGTGACTATTTATTATTGTTTTCTGTGAATATTTCTGACTTATAAGGACATTTAAAGCATGTGTCTTTGGTTACCATTACATTATAGTGACTTTGCTATGATGTTAATTCATGTGTTGTTAATGGCTCATCTTCATGATGATCTCCCTTGAAAAAGCCTTCTAAAATTTAGAGTTAAATCTTGGTCTCTTCTTCTCTCAGTATGTTCATTCTTCCTGGAGACTTTATTTTCCTAAGAAAATACGTTTCCATTTTAGCTGAATTAGCTGATTTATTAAACAATACTATTAAAATATTTAATATTAAAATATTTAAAAGTATGACACAAGGTAATCTGTAGATTCTTTATAAAATGAGAGGCATATTAAATACAACAGTTGAATAATTGCATATTGGTGAGGGTCAGCAGAACTCATTCTGTTTATAATCTGTATGCCCACCTAAGAAAATGACTTTTTTTGCAGGTACTATGTGGAGGACGTAAGAAACATATTTGAGGTGATAGCATTCAAATTTTCAAATTAGTTTCATGGGTGAAATTAGAAATGCAGTTTCTAGCTTAGCAACTCAGTTCACGCTCTTGTGGATGCTGAAGCAGTGCCTGCCTTTACGTCCTCCATTTGATGTCAGCCATAGTACTAAATTTAAAATAAAGCCAGAGAGATGTGTGTCTGACAAGGTAAGAAGAGTAAGAACCAGTTTCACCTCTGGAATGATCCTAGTGAAGTGCTTATTCTGGGCTTTGAGCAGAGCTGTGCACCTCTGCTTTGAGCAGTTCCTTGCAGGATGAACTTCCTGCCAGAATTTCAGAGGTGTTGAGAGCATCTGTCTGCTACTATAATCATTAAATTCTTCCTCAGGAGTACACTTCATATGAAGGATATTCAAGTGTACGACAGACTTTCTATTCCTAATGACTTTGAAATTGCAGCTTTATGTTCTCAGATAAGATAAAAACAGAGTCGAAATAAACAACAGTGTATTATGCAGAAAAGGCCTAACTTTGCTCAACACCATTTTCTACTGCAAGAGATAGAACTAATAACCACAAATCCATCGTATATAATAAGAAGATAGGACTATTAAAAATATGTATCCCCTCTTATCATTTGACTGGGCAGGAACTAAAAGATTCCGTGGGTTAGAAGTAAGGTGGAATGAATGCTAACTGAAAACTTGCCTTTTATATATACATACGAAGTATTATCTATTGTAAAAGGCAATCAAAACTATTGGGTTATGTGGAATGTATAGCACAATCCCCTAATAATCTCCATAAAGTACAACTAAATCTTATTTTAAGCCTTTTCTCTAACCTTCCCTTCTTTTCCCTGCTTTCTTCTTTTCTCCCTCTCTTTCCTTCTTCCCTATTTCTGTTGTTTCTCATTATCCCTCTTTCCTTCCATTTCTCCCTTCCTTTTTTCCTTCCTTTCTTTCTTATTCTTCTCTCTTTATAAGACAGTGTATCCTAGGGTGGTCTGCTCCTCATAATACTTGTCTCTTTGGATGCTGAAATTACAGGTGTGCAGTACATTTTTGGTATTCATCTGTTTCTTAATAGACTCTGCAATAGCCAAACTGATTAGAGATATTGCCAGATATTACCACCCTGAACACCTTGTTCCTTTGTGTTCTGTTTGCTTTGTGTTAGGGGGAATTTTTACTCTACTCATTTTATCTCTTTAAATCCGTAAAAGAGAAAATGTAAGGCTTTATTCAAAGACCAAAATAACAATTGAACGAAACAATCCTTAATCCTTGCTATGATATGTAATATATTTGTAATATACAAAATAACCTTGCATGTTAGACTGCAAGGGCTTAAATTTGGTGGTGAAAAATCTATTTTATCTCTAAGTGATCTGGCAAAAGCACAGAAACACCAAGTTGCAATCGGCTTTGCTTCACCAGAACTATGTCCTGAGTGAGCAGTTACTGGAAAACCCTCTAACATTCTATTTGAAGATTTGCTTCTAAGAATTTTATTATTATTTCTGCTTCACAAATCAAGGAATCAGAATAGTAAGGAGTTTTTACACATGATGAAATCAAGATTTGTATGCAGAGCATTCTGATTTCAAAATCAAAGAGTATGTATTGCATCTCAGAGTACAAACTGTAGGGATAAAATATTCTGTAGCATTCAGTCACTTCAAGTGGTTTATATCGTATCTCAGTGTGATATTTCATTTGCTAAAGAGAAATTGGGAGAACCCATAGTGCAAGGGTAACTTACATGGACTACAAAATAATTCTTTGGAACTGTTTCCATGAATTAATGATCAAATCTGATCAACCAAAGGGTTGTTCACACTGATAATGATATCAGGGTTGTTATGAAAGAGAAAAGATATTAAATAGGAAAATTAATTTGGCAGCCACTCCGATGTAATCTGTGGCTATTCCAATCATATGTAAAGCACATTTTCCTTACACTTAGGGAGATTTCTCTGACAATGATCTGTGTTCTCATGTGGTCTGAGTGAAAGCCATTTCCTTCTGTGCCATGATGCAAATTTCCTTAGTGACCAATTGCTGGTTGTTCCCTGATGCTCAGGCAGGATATGGCAATAATGTGCAGGATCTCATTCCAGAGTTGAGGTAACAAAACTGTATATTGTGGGGAAAACAGCGAAGGCATGATTTGTGGAAGAGAAATGTCTTTCAGAGATGCTATCCTCATTCTTCCTATTAACTAGTTTTTCATTTACATGACATTAAAATCTTTGAATAATACCAGATGTTAGTGGCCAAATGTATTCCATTTTAATTGGTATAATTTCTGAAAACTTCCAATGTAAAAGTTCATTAATAACCTTATTTTGTACACACTACTGGCTCTGTATTTTCAAATATATTTCTGAGAAGCTACATATTACCTGATATCCTGTCAGCCAGAAAGCTTAGTTAATTGGCATATTTGGTATATTACTTCAAAGCATCACAAAATAGTTTAAAATAAATAAAGTGCAAGGCACAGGGTAAAGTTGGAATGCATTCGTCAAAGAGGATTTAAAAGTAAAAATGTGTTTTATACAGATGAAGCACAAAATTCTTATCCTATATTATTTTCTGAATGTGGAAGCTAATTTTGTTTTCTTATGGAATTACCCTTTCTCAAACATCACAAATAACTACAGAGTTTGGAATTGATGGAATTCTAGATCTCTTTATGTTTGAAGTATTGGGCACTAAACTTAAGGCTTACTCATGTTACAAATGCTGCACCATGCAAACTCTGTCCCAATCCCTGTATTCATTCCTTTAAATCTCTAGGAGAGGGCTGGGAAGGTGGCTCAGTGGTAGAGCGCTTGCCTTGCATAACTGAGGACCTGGGTTCGATACCTCAGCACCACATAAGCAAAAAGAAAAAAGCCAGAAGTGGCGCTTTGAGCTGAAGAGCTGAGGGACAATGCCCAAGCCCAGAGTTCAGGCCCCACAACTGGAACCCAACCAAAAAAAATTTCTAGGAGAACCAAGCAAAACCCACATAAACCTTACTTATAACCAACAAATATTACTAACTTTTGTGCTTTATTTAAACAGCTTGCTAAGTTGAGTTACAGACTTAGATTATGCTCCTTTCTTTTATTTTATTTTTCAGAAGCATCTCCTTTGGTTCTATGAAACACAGAGGGGTGATACTCAATGGTAATTCTGTGGCCTATTGCAAATTTCAGAATAACAGAATTTTGTTGATTTAGGATAGTTCAGTTCACAGAACACTTGGGTTGTGAAACTCAGAACTTTACTTGTCCTGAACTAGGCATTTAAAGACACTTCTATTTTGATTCACAATTACTTATCTTCTTAGACTTGACCAAATATCTTGACCATACATTAAATTATCTATTGCAAATCTGGCTTCAGACCATCTGCTAGTCGCTCATGTGTCTAATTCTGGCTAATCAGGAGGCTGAGACAGAGGATAATGGCTGTAGGGAGGACAGATGGTTTCAGTAAAAGGCAAAAGAGACAATAGTGACACATCATCATAGAGGCAGTTACTCATTATTTTACAGCCCAGGCAACCAAGCCCACTAAACTTTATTTCTAAAATGCTCAGCAAGAAAAGCAAGACTGGAGACATGGTCCAAGTGAAGGAACACCAGATGAACAGGTACAAGATACTGAGTTGAAATAGATATGAGAGGAAGAAAAAAGAAAGAAAAATGGACTCACTCTTTAAATACTTTCATATTTGACAAATATGAGTAATCTCAGTAACTTCATAATTTTTATTTCTTTACAAAATTGTGCATATGGAAAATATCATGTCAATTCTTTAATTCTTCCTCAGGCACAAAGCTTAAAATAAGTATCTCTGTATTGTCTATATATTTCTTCAAATTAATTGTCTCTGATTATTTGTCACTCTTTTCTGTTATGCCTGCTTCTATAGTCACACTATATTCCCTAAAAATGGCTTCTTCAATCACGTGAAAGTTTCTTCAATACAGTCTTGTATTTCTCTATATAGAGAACTTGTTTTCGGACTGGGAAGGTGGCTCAGTTGTAGAGCACTTGCCTTGCATGACTGAGGCCGTGGGTTCGATTCATCAGCACCACATAAGCTAAAAGAAAAAAAGCTGGAATTGGTGCTTTGGCTCAAGTGGTAGAGCGCTAACCTTGAGCTGAAGAGCTGAGGGACAGTGCCCAGGCACAGAGTTCAGGCCCCACGATGGGAACCCTCCCCCCCCCAAAAAAAAACTTATTTTCAACATAACCATTTACTATTTTCCATTCTACTCTGGAAAAGCTCTTTCCTGGACGGAATTGTTACTCTATTTATTAATGCATGACCTTCAATAATCACATAACATTTCTGATTAGTTCCTCTTCCCTTCATCAGGTATTGTGATGTTACTTAATAAACACACAGAAGTGAAATGTAACCATATGTTAAACTACAAAGCTTCATTCTTTGGTATATTGTAGGCAACCAATAAATACATCTAGTTAAATCATCTTGGATTGTATTTGTCAGTGTGATAGAAATTTAGCACTAAGTTTCAAAAACTATGCTGAGTATGATATTAAAAAGAAATAATATTTTTATTAGTTAGGGTGTTTTTGTTTTTTGTTGGTCATGCGGCCTGAACTCTGTGCCTGGACAGTGTCCCTCAGCTCTTCAGCTCAAGGCTACCATTCTACCAATTGAGCCAGAGCACCACTTCCAGCTTTTTCTGCTTATATGGTGCTGAGGAATCAAACACAGGGCCTCATGTATGCAAGGCAAGCACTCTACCACTGAGCCAACTTCCCAGCCCTTAATTAGGGTTGTTTAAGTGAGATGAATCATTACATAATCATTAATTATTCATTAATGTATTAACTTATATACTTCATTCTAATCATATAAAACAATTTCATACAAACTGGATGAATTCAATGACAAAAAGTTATTTCTTCCTTTTGAAGCATATCTGTGGTTAATTGCAGAGGTAGGAAAGAAGACAATGGACCAAAATATGATACATTGTTTGAGGAAAGGATTACAGTTTATATCAATATTTGATCTAGACCTAAAAAATGTTGAGCAGGTAACACTAGAAGCTTCAGAAAGACATCATTAATAAGACTATGAAGGATAATCTTCAGATATGGGATGTAGGGTGAGAATGCAAATAACTTACTTAGGATTCGAGTCAAAATAATTTACAGTAGGCACTGAAAAATTTGAAATTGATCCGAATCCTACCTGTATGCTGACAATAAATCACAATTTGCTCACAAAGCCCTTTCTGTGGTTTGCTTTTTGTTCCTGCTGATTGTTTTTTCTTAAAAAAGTGAAGTAAGTCAGGCCCAAAGAAACATAGGTCCCATGGTTTCCCTTATTTGCAATATCTAGTATAGGTATGAGTCAAGCGGAAAAGGTCAGATAATGTGATGTTAGGAAAACGAACCCTTAAATATGTATTTTAATGTTTTCGTTTCTTTCATGCATGTGTTTCTAACGCATTTATAAGATTATTTCTTTTTTGCTTTGTTTGTCCCTCCTCCACAGTGTAACCCCCGCTTTCACTATATTTGATGTCAGTATAACATGTGGAGGAGATGGGGACAAACAAGTCGTTTAAGGATTCAGGTGGACCTGTTGCAACAATGAGAAGTACAAAATGTCATGTCAAAACCAGCTGTACAATGTCGGTGTGGGGGGGGTAAGATTGGGTGGGGGGGAGAGGGGAGGCTGGGAAGGGAGGTGAAGGGTAAACACAGGAGGAGGCTGCAATGCTTGGTAAGAAATGTATGCATTATCCTGCCCATGTAATTGTAACCCCTCTGTACAGTATGTTCTCAAATAAAATAAAATAAAATATTAAAAAAAAAAGAACCGGGGTCCATGTTCCTTTGTTATCTGTGACTCAGATAAAATTCAGTTTTAGTGAACTCAAAAAAAATTCATAAACTCATAAACTTTATAAAATCAACAATGCACACATTATACTTCACATTAAAGGATATAAACTGACACATCACCTATGAAAAATGGTTATTTCTGAAATCTATGTTGAAATAACTAAGTGCTGAATGTTACCTGAACTTGTTTTCCTATAGACACAAATTAATGAGTAAATAATTCATGAAAAGTCAACATACTTGAATGATACATTATATTTGACATAAATTTACACTTAAAAATATATAAAATAAGACCTAATGGCATAGGCATTCTATTTAATGATATAAACCTGTTCACTTGTCAAATCAGAAATTAAGTGATGAAAAAGAAATAAGATCCTCAAAAGCAATTCTGAATATTTGCTTACAATTGCTGATTTTTTCACTTTGAAATATGTATGTTAAGATCACAGAGACCATTAACACCATGACATTGTTTCTCAAAATGTTTCCCTTCTCTCTTTATGATAAGCTTTATTTTCTTACAATCTGTGGTGAAGACTGCTTACTTGCATTATTTTTGTGAGGAACTAAGTTAGCATCTTGGCATTCCTATATTACAATCTATATCCTGGCCTCTGAAATAATTTCATTTAACATGAAGTACTTAGGATTTATCATAATGCTTATTTATTTTAATAAGTAATTTGACACACCTATATTTATATGTTCAATAATGGCACAAAACATTGCATAGCTTTATAAGATAAATTAGAGAGCATGGCAAGTAGTCCACAGTAGATAATTTAGAATTGTTTTTAGAAAAAGTATAGAATCAAGGGTGCCAGCTCATATGTGTCATCCCAACTACTCAGGAGGCTCAGATCAGAGGATGATCGTTTGAAGCTAAGCTGAACCGAAAAGTCTATGAGACTCTCATTTCTAATTAACCATCAAAATGCCATAAGTGAAGATGTGACTTAAGTTGTATTGTACCAGCTTTGATAGGATATACCTAAGTAAGAGGGAGAGATCCCAAATTCACACTAAAAGCTTGTACACACACACAAATAAAAAACAATGCAGCTGGGTGCCGGTGGCTCACGGCTGTAATCCTAGCTACTCAGGAGGCTGAGATCTGAGGATCGCGGTTCAAAGCCAGCCCGGGCAGGAGAGACCGTGAGACTCCTATTTCCAATAAACCACTAGAAAACCGGAAGTGGCGCTGTAGCTCCAGTGGTGAGCTAGCCTTGAGCTGAAGAGCTGAGGGACAAGCGCCCAGGCCCAGAGTTCAAGCCCCACAACCACAAAAAAAAAAAAAGAAAAAGAAAAACAATGCAAACACAAACCACAAAGACAGAATGTTACAAAATCATGCAAATATAGAGACACCTTTTTCTTATTTTTCTCCTTAGGGTTAGTACATGTACTCTTATATAGGCTTTATTTTTCAGTTACTTATTCATTTGTACTTGTTAAGCTCTAGTCTTTTGTGGTAGGAACTCTTTTCTCAGGAAGGTTTACTAAGAAAATAATGGAATTCTACATTCTTACTGACAGTGTATAAATTTCAATATATTTTTCTTTCTTATTTTAATGTTCCTTTTAAAAGAAGCTACTTAAACCTTATCCAGGACACAGAGGATTTTGAACAGGTTGCACTGCTCTGCGATAATATTTAAATAATACGAACCATCTTGAACTTACTACAGAGCTATCAGGCTTGCAACTATTTAGAGGAAAGGTACAAGGATAGACTGTCCCAGAAAAGCTGCTTAATGAAACTTATTGTCATCTTGAGGGGCAGGGATAGCTAAGCAATTTAGTGAAACCAGGTATACAGTTCACAACTGTACTTACATATTATGTGTTAAAATATGTGGCTTCAAATTCATACATGTATAGATAAACATGCTTTGCAATAGCAAAATAAAGACTGAACCATCACTTACTGCATAGATAATTAGTAGGAATATAACTTTGCCATTGATGTGAAGCTGAGGTCAAAGGTTAATTAGATTGCCCTGGTATCTTTTCCTGATTCAGGATTTGTAAGGCCCTTGGAGAGAACTGATAACAACCTTTCAGAAACACTGATTACAAAGTAAGACGGATTGAATATTAATCACAGACGTTTTCCCAAGAAGCTCTAAAAAACAATAACTACTATTATTACATAAACAAAGCAGAGGGAAGTCAAGAATACTTTGGGGTTGGGGGAGTCAAGTAACTGTCTTTGAATATAATAATTAAGAATGCTAAGTTATGAGCATTACAAGGCACAACAATTTACAGTGTCTCTAAGTGGAAAAGTGTATTGTTAAAGATGAGGTGAGATTTTAATCAATGCAAATGATAATTATTGAACTGTAAGTTAAAGACTCAGTTTAAAAAATACACTTTTCAAAAGAAGTATTTATGTTACATAGGACTCATGAAATAAGAAGTGCACTTTTGGAATATGCCTGCATAGACATATGTATACCATAGAAAGTATCAATATGGTTATATTAAATAATAAAATAGCTAAGGTGTGAAAGATGATGTTTATATTTTTCATCTGAAGAAACACATCTGTATTGATAAAAGTACATAGTAATAAAAAATGGACTATTACTTTATTCATTTGTTTTCATGATTGTTTTACATAGAGTACAATCGTTCTGAGTAGGGAACCAGTGCTTCATAGCTGTAATCTTAAATACTCAGAAGGTTGAGATTTGAAGTTCATGGTTCAATGCCAGCTTGGATAGACAATTCAAGAGACTCATTATTTTCATTTAACTAAGGAAAAGTCAGAAGTGAAGGTGTGGCTCAACAGTTTGAGCATCAAACTTGAAGGTAAAAAAATTAAGCAAAATTGAATTCAAATTCCAGTATGGGAAAAAAAACACAAATTAAATTAAATTAAAAAGAACATAATGATGCACCCAGAATTAAAATGCCTTCCAAGAGCAAAATTATGCGTATAATTTCAAGTTTTATGTACATTTAAAAATTATTTTCTTGAATATCATTAAATATCATTACATTTAACAAAATATTTTCAATGTAGTTTGGAGGGGTTTTTGAAATGTAAGAATTACCTTTCACGCCTATAAACCTCGCTAAACAGAACCCTGAGATCTGAGGATTACGGTTCAAAGTTAGTCCAGACAAGAAAGTCTATGAAATTCTTACCTCCAATTAACCTCCAGAACATGGGAAGGCGTGCCTTGGCTTAAAGTGGTATAGTGCTAGCCTTAAGTGCAAGAGATGAGCAACAGCATCCAGGCTCTTTGATCAAGCTCGATGACTGAATAAAAAGGAATTACATTTCAGGATGTTTAATAAAACTTAAAAAGAAACTTTTAATTTCATACATTTTACTTACAACACAGAATTTATTTAATAGTTAACCACTAAATACTATGCATAAGACAATTCAATATAAAATGACTAAATTACATAGCTCTTTTGCACTGGATCTTAATGTTTTAATAGGAAATGGGCAAATAAATTTTATAGTACAATAGGACAACCCAGCCATAGAAACACTTAATGAATTAAGGATACCAGAAAATCAGCTAAGTCTAGTAGAAAAAAATTGTTAAGGATACCCTTTATTTGAAAAATTGAACAGGTCAGGAAAAAGCACAAGGGATCTACTCAAAAGTGGAGAGTAGGACCAGAGCCAGATATTAACAGAAGAATTAATAGAAGAATTGTGAGTTACATTCTATCCCTGTTAAACACAGCTTACATCTTAGATACATAATGCCAAATATTGGAAATTAACCTGAAAGAAAATTAATAGATAACACTTTCACCCACTTAAAATTAAATTTTAATGCACAAATTAAGGAAAGCATTTCACAATGGAATTATATGTAATTCAATAGGTACTTTTCAAAATGCATTCATATAAAAAGAAGGAAGTATTTCATATTCACGTGACAATCTGTAGACAAATTATTATTTTTAGTTTTGTGTATGTGTGTGTGTGTGTGTGTGTGTGTGTGTGTGTGTGTGTGTGTGTGTGTGTGTGTGTGTGTGTGTGTGTGTGTGAACAGAGGCTTGTACTTAGAGTCTGGGTGCTGTCCATTAGTGTTTTTACTCAAGGCTGGATCCATACTACATAAGCCACTCTTCCATTTCTTGCTTTGGTGTGGTTAAAAGAAGGTAAGAGCTCAGAATGCCTTAATCAAAAATCCTCATCTCAGTACAATAAGCAGCTAGGATTATAGGCTTGAATCATCAATATGAAGAAAATAAAGGGAGCTTTTTGTTCTTAATCTATGTTATGACTAGAAAGAAAAGTTTACTAGCAGATCTATAAGCGATTTTCTTTTTACTATCACAGGAGTTGTGTTACAGGAGTTTTCCTTTCTCAGGAAGAGATATATAGTCCAAGACCTTCAGTGCATAGTTGAAAGTGGATACCTCAGTGTACAGCTAATACTGCATGCTCTGTATGTTATATTTTTTCCTCTACATATTCAAGCTTAATGCCTTTTAAAAAATTCTCAACAAAGATTCATCACACACTGTGGTTATATTATTTGTAGTTTGAGGCTTGACAGTAAAACTAACACAGATTTCACTACACAATTTCATGAATTGATTTTTTCCCAGAATTTGGCAATCTCAGCACAGAATTTGGACTTTCCTAGGAATGTCCTAATAGTTCATATATATAGAAAGGGAGAAAATAAAGCTATGCATTATATTGGCCCTAAGAATTTGACAAAAAAGAATACGTACTTGTACTTCAAATTACAGAGATAAGCTATGAGTCACATCTACTTTGTTCTCTTTCCAATAAATGCATATATATATATATATATATATATATGCTTAGTTATTATTGCTGAGATATTAAATTCCTATTAAGAACTTTTCACATACAGTTCTTTAGTGTATTCAAAGTGGGAATTTCAAATGTGTTTTGAGCAAATTACCACATAGACAATCATTATTGACAACTGTACCTGATATATTATTCCAGTAATATTATTACAATTGAATAATCCCACTAAAACAATAGAAGTGCATTTTATATCTGAGAGATATTCACTAATGGACAGGTAGCTTAAATGGTATTGTTGAACTATGTACAAAAATAGTTCCTTTTCTTGGCAAGATGGGGCAGGGTGGTGTAAATTATTGTACAATTAAAACCCTAAGGACTTTTATTTTTAAAGTTTCTTATTTAGTAGTCTTACAGCATGCCAGACTACATATTCTAAAATCTGAAAAAAATAAAAATATTGGTTCCAAGAATTTCATATAAGTTATATTGAGATACTTGGTAGATAGATAACAGAGATAGAAGCTAACAGCTAGATATACAGTGGGTGATAGATATACAGTAGGTATGTAGATAGTCTATGTGGGAAGAGTTGAGAGAGTTGTGTTTGTGTATATATGCATATGCATATATATATATATCAATGTTTGATTTCATAAATGGACAAAAATCATTCATTTATTTCTCTTCTTAATTTTCTGTCTTGAACCTCTGAGACAATATATTGCCTTTTATTTTATTTTATAGTCACCATTTGATATGAGTTAAAAATAAGTGGAAGTTATAAACAAGCATAATCAGAGTGAAAGAAAATGAAATTAGTAGTGTGAACACAGTGCCATTTCCATATCACATTTTTAGCACTATAAGTCAATAAAGATGAAAGTAAAGATAACATTGAAAATAGCTTTTAATGAGTATACTATAATAATTAAAAGAGAAGTAACATATTATTAGAGAATATAATTTTTCATGAGTTTAAGGAAAACTAATGGTGTAAATATAAGTGTGCCTTGTTATTAAAAAGCAACTTATATGAATGTATGCATTAATTGGAAAGTGGAACAAACAGTTAAATATAAATGTGATTCAGATCTAATCTCTGTAATTTGAACTACAAGTATCCAAAAAGGATAGGGATTCTAGTTCTATCGTTTTGTTTTGTTTTGACTTATTTCTAAAGCTTTATTTTCCAGATCCAATAAAAGACAGTTGAATTAGTTATATCTCTCAGAGATTTTTTCTTTTTAGCACTATTAACATAACCTATTCTTTTGATCAAATTCTCAGGCCCTGTACACTACTTTATTTGCTCCCTTCCTGCAGAAGTGGAAAATGATTAATTAGAATAACATGTCTCATATTGAAGGTTGGTTGCTTTAAAGATTAATTACTTTCTTCCAACCTTATTTGGGATTGATTATAAATTGTAGGGGATTTTTTTTAAAGAATGTATAACATGAAAATATAAAACTCAAATAATATTTTGGTTATTATAGCTGACATTTTAGCATTCCAAATAAAATAGCTATATTCATCACTCAAAGCATCATTGTAATTATCTTAACGAAGAAAATGCTAATAATCCAACTAAAGCTCTATTCTGTAACCTTTTCTGTGTAATGTGTAAAACAATATGTAGTTCTTAAAAATTCAATTAAACACACACATACATATGTACTAGACCAACTTGTAAATATTTGAATGTGAGATAACATCAGTAAGATACTTGAGAAAGTTCTTAAAGTATTATAATGGGACATAATCCCTGTGTGCATGCAGCTGCTCAAAAGCTATGTTTAATCAAACGGGCCCCAACTATACTTATGACCTCAGATCTACCTCAGCATTAGCATATAAATTTTAATCCTTTCGGGGCTGGGAAGGTGGCTCAGTGGTAGTGTGCTTGCCTTGCATGAACAAGGCCCTGGGTTCAATTCCTCAGCACTACATAAGAAGAAATAGCCAGAAGTGGTGCGGTGATTTAAGTGGTAGAGCGCTAGTCAAGACCTGAAGAGCTGAGTGACAGAGTCCAGGCCCAGATTTCAGGCCCCACGACTGACAGAAAAAAAAAAATAATCTTTTAAAACCAAAACTTTGTTAAATTAAATTTACTGGTTTATTTGAATAAAGAATGATTTGTGAATTCGGAAGCACAAACTAAACATAACTCAATCAATAGAATTTGGGAAAGCTCCACCTAGCAATGTCATTAGTGAATTTTGGAGGGTCAAGCAGAAGAAAAACTTTTAAAAATCTTATTGGTTATAGTAAACATTTGCTTAGTTGCAGAATATCCACTTGGCTGCCTATGATTGGCTAATTCTCAATTATGTTTTTTTTTATTTCTTTTTTATTGTGAAAATACTGTACATAGGGGTTACCATTACATAGGCAAGATAATGAGTACATTTCTTATCAAGCATTGTAGCCTCCTCCTTTTTTTACTCTTCCCATCCCTTCCCAGCGTCCCCCTGCACCCTCACTCAATTCTCCCCTCCCCCCACCAAAGTTGTAAAGTTCATTTTTGACATGACAAGTTGTACTTCTCATTGTTGCAACCGGTCCACCTGTATCCTTATTTAAACGACTTGTTTTACCCTTCCCCTCCACAAATTATACCGACATCAAATACAGTGAGAGCAGGAGTTATACTGTGAGGGAGGGACATACAAAGCAACAAAAAATAATCTTATAAATGCGTTAGAAACACATGCATGAAAGAAAAAAAACATTTAAATACATATCTTAGGGTTCATTTTCCTAACATCACCTTATCTGACCTTTTCTGCTTGACTCATACATATACTAACTATTGCAAATAAGGTAAACCATGGGACCTATGTTTTTTAGGCTTGGCTTACTTCACTTAATATAATTTTTTCCAAGTCTTTCCATTTCCTAACAAATGGGGCAATGTCATTCTTTCTGATGGAGGCATAGAATTCCATTGTGCATATATACCACATTTTCTTGATCCATTCTACTGAGGGACATTTGGGTTGGTTCCATTTCTTAGCTATAGTAAATAATGTTGCAATAAACATAGTTGTGCTGTTAGCTTTAGTGTGGTCTTGTCTCAATTATGTTTAATTGTTGAAACTTGCCTGTTAACTAGAAAAAATATACTCCATTTTAGTTTTCAGTGTGTTTATGCAATAAGCTACTGTTAGTTATGTGTAATCTCAGTGTACTTATGGGTTACTTATGTAATTCAGCAGCTTCCAAAACAAACAGGTCCTAAACCAATGAGAAAGATGATTTCATATGCTACATCTTTCAGAAACCAACACTTAATATCTGAGCTTCCATTTTGATTTTATTAGTTTGTGGTATAATCTATTATTCACATGAATGAGCTCTGATAAGTCAAAATTTTATTTCACTACAATTGATAAGAACCAGCCATCTGCAAGTAGCTTAGAAACAAGACATTTTATTCACAATTACAAAAATAAAAATATATTTTAAATATTATTACATAAAATATAGGGAACTCAAACCAGATTTCCCTGACAAATATAAAATACTTGAGAGGAAAGTAGATAAAGAGGTCATAAGAATGAGAAAATTTAACATTTAAAGACGCTTTCTCATGGTAAGTTACTTAGAGATTAATGCAATTTTAAAGAAACTACATGCTGGATGTTATTGTTAGATATACCTCAAGATGTTGATGTGTCACCTAGGAATAAGGACTCTAACCCAAAAAGAATTTGTCAAGACAAAGTAAATATGTTGGGAGTTATGCAAGTGGTTATAAATGAATTAACTGATGTATAATAGACTCATTGGAAAGTTCAAGTAACATAATTTTCAGAAAGACTACATCAAAGCCCAAAAAACTAAACACTAGGAAAGAGGTATATTAATGGGAGGGGATGAGGCCAAGAGGAGAAAGGGAGACAAATGGAAAGGGGAAGAGGAAGAGAATACAGTCAAGAAGTAATTGTATATACCACAAAATTAAGAAAAGGAAAGGGGTGGGTCAAAGGGTGGTCTTAATGTTCACATGGTTAACACTGACTAAGATGTACTGTATTCATAAATATCTTTGTTAAATGGCACCTCCTTTGTATAACTATTTAAACATGGTAAATAGAAATAAAGAAAAAACCAAATGTTTACCTCTACAGAACTGTGCACCATCACCCAAAATCTAGCAAATAAGCACAGAAAACAGTTAGGCTGCTCTTCTTTTATCCATAATGCAGAAGGCCTTGTCCCCTGTTTGGATTGGCTAAGCTCAACTTTAAAATCTGCAATAGGATGTGACATAATTAACAGGAACAGGGTACATCCATTAACAGGAAAAGGAGGTCTTATTAGAAGGAACTGGGCATCTTAATTAAAAAATGTACCAGAAATAGAATGCAACTAAATCACAATCAGCTGGGGCCAAGCCATCTGGCCAAACCAGGAATTTTTCAGGACAATTCTCTCAAGATGAACAGAAAGGAAGCCACACTTGCTGATAGAAAAGATGCCCATTCTCACAATCCCCCTCTTTGTACTTTCTGATGTTTACTGCAAATTCTTTTAACATTATTTACCTCAGCTGTACTTAACTAATGGTACAATACTGAAATTTGTCTAAGGAAGTATTGATGATTCTATAAATTTGTCGCATAACTCCCAATTAAAGCCATTGTCCCCATGAGGGACAAGTAAAGGACATTAGAATTAAGATCATAGCTAGCACCTGTGGCTCATGCCTGTAATCCTAGCTACTTAGGAGGCTGAGAACTGAGGATTACAGTTCAAAGCCACCCCAGCAGGAAAGTCCGTGAGACTCTTATCTCCAATAAGCCACTAGAAAACCAGAAGTGGTGCTGTGGCTCAAGAGGTAGAGTGATTGACTTTAGCTTGAAGAGGTGAGGGACAGCGCCCAAGCCCAGATTTCAAGCTCCACGACAGACCCCCAAAATAAAAACAAGAATTAAGATCATAATACCCTTCCAAATGATTGTGTTAGCCAGTTATGAAGGAGGCTATCTCTCTCTGACTTTTTAGTTGATGGTCCCATCTAGGGTTCTAGGTTCCGAAAACATGGTACATCATTGACGTTCCCCACCCCAAAAAATCAGGGTATATAGCCCCACCAAATTTTCTGCCAGAATTGTATTAAGAAACATATACTGCTTCCCGTGCCATCTTGCTAGTGGGTCATAATTGTTCTACAGTTCCATTTACTATAAAAGTAACAAAACCTCTCTTGGATATAATAGACTTAGCTCACATTAATATTAATAATGGCATCAAAATAGTCGTGGCTCATATCCAGCTGCTATTTGATTCCTAGGCTTGGAGTCAGCTTTGGTTTTTAAAATGCCAGGGTGAAGGAAATAGCCGAAATTGAACCAAAGGACAGCCTCTGCTCCATTTGACAGAAGAGCTTCAAGCATTTAACTCCTCTACAATATTACCAAACATGAGCTCTAGCAATAGTGAGAGCAGATGCATTCCCATCTCCTCAAAAGACAGGATTTCACTGTATCCAAATGTCTTTCTTAGAAATTCTTGATTCTCTTCACTGCCTAGGGAGGCATGAGATGAAGTTACATTTATGGGAAACTGACTTAACCAACCTAGTTGGCTTTAATTCATCTGAGTCCTTAATCATAGGAAATAGTAATGACAGCATGTTATTGAACTTGTTCCTCCAAGTTATCTTGTCTTGGAAGAGGGCTATCATGCATGCCAAGCCAGCAGGATCCATTATTCATCTCAAAAGGAAGGGGAAAATCTGAGGTCTTGGTCTACCTGCCACACATGCATAATAACTGCCAACAGAATATTTTATCCATTCAATCAAGCAGGCATTTGTTTTGCCATAAACAGTTTTTGGTTGTTTCTTTTTGGTCGGACATGGGGCTTGAACTCTGGGCCTGGACGCTGTCCCTGTGCTCTTCTGCTCAAGGCAAGCACTCTACTGCTTGAGCCACAGCACCACTTCTGGTTTTCTAGTGGTATATTGGAGATAAGAGTCTCATGGAGATTCCTGCCCAGGCTTTGAACCATGATCTTCAGATCTCAGCCTCCTGAGTAGCTACGATTACAGGCGTGAGCCAACAGCCATACACAGTTTTAACAGCCATGGCTGGTCATAAATCTTTTACCCTTATTATAGTTACCATATAATAATTGCCTTACGGCCTAGGAGGGAAGGAGTAATAATTGCCTTAAGGCCTACGGTTGGAAGGAAGAAGACATCAGAAGGCTCCGTATAGTGGGCTCCATTAATTATAAATAGATTTTCCTAACTGGTAAGAATACCTAGTCTGGAACAGCTAAACAGAAGGATCCCTAAAAGGATCCTTACAATTACCATAGGGTTAAACTGATTATTCCATCATTGATGGTCATAGGAGAAAGTCCTTATATGCCTGATTTTATTCCCCAAGAATCTGTGTTTACTCCTGGTATAGTAAGATCACTGATTGTTGTTAGTTAAGTAGTTCACATAACTCTAACCCTAGTGGGCTGGATACTCATCTTCTGGGATGTAAAACTCAGGATAGACACATATATTTTTATTCAGAGTTTACAATTTCTTAGATTACCCAACCAGCCCTAGAAATTTCTAAGTACATTCTCAGTTCTTGATAAGCACCCAGCTGAAATTTCTTTTATCTTCTCAGTGGGCAGTCAGCCATTTCCTTTGCTGATTAAATGTCCCAACTACCATACTTCATCAATAAATTGTATCTCTGATTTTGAGACTCTCAATTGTTGCTGCTCACTGCCTCAAATTATTTGAACAGTCCAGACATGAAAAAAAATAGCAAGTAGAAGTTCTATTTGCAAACAAACAGGTTACTAAAAACAGCTTACTAAGAAATAAAATCGATGTGCAACTCAACATTAGCATGCTGAATTTAATATTTTTAATTTATTTATGCTATTCTAAAGGTGATATTCAGAGAGTACATTTCTTTTTAAAATATTTAATTGTAAAGATACTGCACAGAGTGATTTGCAATAACTAGTATATGTCTAAGATAATCTTACCAGACAATCAGAAAAGCTCAAAAGCTATGTACATATGACTATAAAAGATGTTAAGTGGAATGACTCTCAAGATTCAATGGGTCATAATAAGGTGCTAACTGTAAAGATACTTAACAAATCAAAGCTTACTTCTACAGAAGGGTGATCCATCAGCTGAAATCTATCAGGCAAGCACCTAAAGGAGTTAGGTGCTACTTTTTTTTATTCCTAAGGCATGAGGTTCTGTCCCTTGCCTCTGCTCAGAGTGGTCCACAATTTGCAACAGGATGTGGCTTAATTAACAAAATCAGTTGTCATAATTAACAAGAACAGAGTGTACCTAAAATTTCATGAGCTTTAAACAGGATTTCTTAATGAAAGTTTAACAAGAATAGGAAGCAACCTAAATACAATTAACCAGGGTCAAACCACCTAGCCCAAATAGTAAGTTTTCAGAAACACACACACACACACACACACACAATTTTTACAAGATTGACAAAAAGGAAATGGCACACTTCAATAAAAATGAGGTTTTTCTCAGATTAATTTTAACATGGAATAAAACTGCTGAGTACAAAAGAACAGAACAATAAGGAAATATAGCAAAGACGTGCTAAAAATAATTAATACCATTTTCTTCCAAAGGGGTTCCATCTGACAATGCCATGGTCATCCCAGCTGCATCTAACTGATGTTTTCTATGCAATAGCCAGAAATAGATGCAGGCCCAGGAATTAGAGATGATAGTGTAGAAAACATTAAATAAGGGTGCTTTCAATTGCAGATCTAAGTGCAACCATGAAGAATACATTTAGGGTTAAAATAAAACTACAATGTTACCAAAGATAATCATACAGTACTTTTTTCACTAATATTTTTTTTCTTTTAATAAGGTTATTTTAAATTGTGAAAATACCATACAGAGGGGTTACAATTACATGAGCAAGGTAATGAGTACATTTCTTATCAAGCATTGTTGCCTCCTTCTTTGTTTCCCCTTACCATCCCTGCCCTCCCATCTTCCTCCTATTCCTCCTGCCAAAGTTATAAAGTACATTTTTCAACATAACGTCTTGTACCTCTCATTGTTGCAATGGGTCCACCTGTATCCCTATTTAAACATTTTGTTTTTTCCCTTCCCCTCCACAAATTATACAAACATCATATACAGTGAAAACAGGGGCTATTATTATTATTATTATTATTATTATTATTATTATTATTATTATTATTATTATTATTTAATGGCTAGGACTCATCAAATTATTGACAGTGTGCCTTAGATCCTCTGAAAGATAACGTTACAGTAAAAAATGTATATCTCTCAATGCAGACAATCTCTATTTTAAACGTATTGGAGATCAGCAATTTGGGTTGTTTGGTCTTATTTTCTTTACTTTAACAAGTGAATATACCAACATTTTTTATGTATCAAGAAGTACTGTATACATTTTCTGTCAAAATTAACTAATGCGTTGGGAAATAGAGATTATTTCTTTTAAAAATTGAATTCACTGCCAGGTACCATTGGCTGACACCTGAAATCCTAGCTAGGATCCTCGGGAGGCTTTGATTTGAGGATCCAGGTTCAAATCCAAATAAGCCAAAAACTCTGTGATTCTCTGATTAGCCAACAAAAAGTCATAAGCAGAGCTGTGGCTCAGTAGAAAGAGTTGAATGACCACGCCCAGACCTTAAATTTAAGACCTGGTACCAACATGCACACAAAAAGTATTTCTTTCCTTTTTTTTTTTGTTGGTGTGGAGCTTGAACTCTGGACCTGAGCGCTGTCCCTCAGCTCTTCAGTACACAAAGTATTTCTTGCACTAATATATTCCTAATACTTTAGAGGCTGTAACCTAATTGTAGATAAATAAATTTATAGTCTGATAAATACATGCTTGGCTATGTAGTAAAATACGTTTAGTTACTTAATTTGTTTGATAAATATTATATAAAATTTCAATTCATCCTCAAAGTATATTTAAATATAACCATTTTCACTATGTTGCAAAACAAAATACTTAAGATAGATAATCAGATATTCAAGAATACTCCAGTTTCAAACCAGGTGATCAACTGAGAATTGAAACGTTTGATTTTATAATACCTATAAATATGTGAACAAAACAATGGAAAGTTAACAGATAAATGTTCAAAACATGTATTTATATATGTGGTAATGTACAAAGAGGAGAAATCCTAAAGTAGAAGATGAGAAAGGTAAAATGTGTAAAAGCCACTGGAAAGCCTGAAATAAAATACAATAAAATGAATAAAGCTATTTATCAAAATGATAAAACAATATATCAAAAATGATAACTTTATTAAATACTGTATTGTGAAATAAGCAAGGTTACAAATCTTTGAATAAGGAAGGGCTGATAAATTGAACTGAAAGAAATCATAAAACAAATTATGACAATCCTCACATATAACTTTCAATGTATACTCTATTTTCTTTCTTTCCTTTCTTTATTTGGGTACAAGGACTGGATTTTTATATGCTAGGCTTGTGCCTTACCACTTGATCTACTCTACTCCCAGTTGAATATAAACCAGTTTTCCTCTGGTTTATTGGTAGAAGAGTTTCACAGACGTTTCTGCCCAAGTTGGCTTAGAGCCACAATCCTCAGATCTCAGTCTCCTGAATTTCTAAGACTCAGGCATGAGCCACCAGTAATGGTTTATTTTATATTTTGAATAAACATAATACTAAAGAATTTTACTACATATGGTATTAAACTTCTTGGTGTAAAGGATACCCCAAACTGATTATTTTTAAATTTTTAGATTTTACGTATACTTAGATATGTCAAATTCTTAGAGAGAGAAACTACATCAATGTTTAAAAAAACCGATAGTGAAGAAAATTTTCATAGAAAAGTTATTTTTGACCCATTGTAACAATGAGATGTACAAGACACTTGGGGGAGGGTAACGTGGGGAGGTGGAAAGGGAAGGTATGGTTGGGGACAAACAAAGGAGAGGGTAACAATGCTTGATAGGAAATGTACTCATTACCATACTCATGTAACTGTAACCCAACTGTACAGTATCTTTACAGTAAAAAAATAAAAAGAAAATTTCTTATTGAGTAAAAACATAGATCCAATGCTCTGTAGATATTTAACTTTGTTAGGAAAAATTTCAGGCCACCTTATCATTCTTAAATACTCAAATTCAAAGGCAGGAGTGACACATAAAATGCTAGAGGCAAATTACAAATAGTCTTTTCTTTTTCATAAAGGGGTTATTTTTTTAATCCCTTAATTCTATAAATTATAGCATAAAAAGAGGAATAATATTGACTTCATAATCTAACAAGGAATGCAAGTCAGAAACCAAAAACTCATAGCTATAATCCCAGCCACTCAGAATTTCTGAGATCTGGAGCTTTAAACTTTGAATGTCTGGGCAGAAAGCGCCATGAAACTTCATCTCCACAATAACGAGCAAGAAGTTGAGATTGGGTGGTTGGTTTGAAAGGTTTAGTGCCAGTTGAATGAGCAAGCCTAGCAAGCTTGATTCCCTGAGTTAAAACCCTGGTACTGGTAAAAATAAATTCTATACTAATCTAATAATCTGAAGATTAGGGCTGGAAAGGTAGCTCAGTGGTACCTCATGCCTTGCATGCATGAGGCCCTGGGTTCGATTCCTCAGCATCACATAAGCAGAAAAAGCCAGAAGTGGCTCTATGGCTCAAGTGGTATAGCACTAGCCTTGAGCTGAAGAGGTGAGGGACAGTGCTCAGGCACAGAGTTCAGGTCCCATGACTGGCCAAAACAAACAACAATAAACAAAATCTGAGGATTAATGAGTATCAAGAACATTACAAGAAAAGTTAGTAATTATATATAAGAAAAAAGAAAAATGCATATAAATGTATCAATAATGTGGAATACAGTGATGATTTTATTAAACCCTAATAATATATGTGTGAAAATCCATTTCAGATTGTTTATTCTATGTTTTTAAAATTCAAGTAGGATGGAAGAACCTTTGCCAATAATTTGCAAGTGGATCCTTAAATACTATCCAAGTATTTTGAATGTTTGGGTAACCAGATGAATGAGACATAGAAACATTTTCCCTGAAAATAACAGATATTCTGGTTATCCAGTCATTTATCATCTCAAGTTCTTATAAACAGTCAAAGCTGAAAATCTATTTCTCTCTTGTGAGAACCATATTCTTCTTTCCTCTGTCTTGCTTTGAACTGAAGTCTCTGAAATTCGTTTGAAAAATTGGTTTGTCAGGATTTCACTTCAGTTCTGTGAGGTGCTGCTATAAATGGACAGGCAATTTGCTCAGGGAAATGGCAGATTCTGTGTCAGGGTTTGCCACAGGAATGGCTAATTGAGAAAACCTTAAGTGATTCAACACAGAAGTTTCTGACACAGGTTGTATTCAGAAAAATAAACAATATCCTCTAATGTAGTGCTCATTTTGTTTGTGTTCTGGCCAGATACACCATACCTTCCTCACATTTTGCATGCTTGTTTTAGATGAATTTCCTTAGAGACGGTCCAAGTGTCATGATTTATACATGGAAAATGTACAGAATTGAACTGTGTCCTGCTTATTATCCCACAGATGGAGGACTGGACAGAGAAAAGAGTGGAATTGTAAGCCATTGTAATGGATACCTCACATGCTCTATATCTGGTATTGCTTTCCAATGTTCTATTCCCCTGGGGAAATACTTACAGGACTTCATTTGCTATAGGGATTAGTCTTCTGGATGTCGGTCGCTTTTAGTAAAGCAGCCTTAGTTGAAGGGAATGAATTGATAGGGTCTCAGCTAAGAAACTGTGCAGCTATCTCCAATTGCTGAAGAAGTGAACATCCCAATACATGAACTTCAGGACACAACTGTAACTTGGGGATCTATTTGCTTCCTCTGGGAAGTTGCAAAAGCATCTTCTCCAGGATTCTGGTCAGTATCCTTCTAGGAATTAAACGTACAAAGCAAAAGATAATTAAGATAACTATAAGAAGACTGACCCTGGGTACAACTGACATCGATTTTTACCCTACTATAGCATTTCTGCTGGGTTAGATTAGTTCTCTGCTAGGATATTCCAGATCCTTATTCCAAGCAGTCTGAAGACTCTGGTCACTGTGCCTGTCTTGTTCGTCACAGACAATTGAACATTTACCATGAAAATGAGACCAAAAATTCCAAAAGATATCTGGATGCCAATGTTTCCACTGGAAATTTGACTATCATAAGAGTTACCCTTGTACCTGGAGAAACATTTCAGAGTGTGTCTGTGAGTATATTTTGATAGTAGTTTGAGTAAAAGCTAAATTTTTTAATAAGTTGCAGATTCCAAAATAACAGAAATACAGAGAAGAGACAAATTTGCTCCTATTTCTGACATTGGAACATCTAACTTAACATCTAACTTCTCCTTCAATTGACTATCAGACCTTTAGTGTCTCAGGTCATTGTATTCTAGAACAAACCATTGTGTCCACCAATTCCTACCTCCAGTTTTATTATGTGGCCATCATTATTGGACAAATAGTGATAATATCCACTTCCATGGGTGTTAAACCTTAAAGTATCTAGGTCTTTAGCTGTGTGGCAACCTTTTTAAAAAATGAGACTTCTTAGAGTTTGTAATCGAGTGAACCAATTCTAAATAAAACTCTCTCATATCTATCTATCTATCTATCTATCTATCTATCTATCTATCTATCTATCTATCTATCTATCTGTCTATTTGTCTATCTACCATTTAAGAAATGTAGCATATATTAATCAATCTAGGATTTATCTTTTTATCTATCATCTATTTAATATCAGTGTATTTATCAATCATCTGTCTAGCAGCTATGTAACTGTCATCTATATATCTAGTATCATATTTATGTAATTATATTCACCATCATCATCTTTTTGTCGTCTAATCTTATTCTGTTTCTTGAAAGAACCATCACTAAAGCCATAGTGAAATTTTTCCTTGATAGAAGTAGCCAAAAGACATGTGAAAAATCTACTTTAGCATCGTCTGTGCTTAGTAGAAGCATTCCTGATGTGATAATGAAATTCGTGAGTCTGCAGAGTTCAAAGTTATCTTGATACATCCCATTGTGTGTGTGTGTGTGTGTGTGTGTGTGTGTGTGTGTGTGTGTGTGTGAGTGTGTGTGAATTATTTGCTTCCATCAGGAAGAATAACACCACTCCTTTTGTAAGGAAATGGAAAGTCTTGGAAAATATCATATTAAGTGAAGTAAGCCAGACCCAAAGAATCATAGGTCCCATGATTTCCTTTATTTGCAATAATTAGTATATGTCTAGGATAATCTTAGCAGAGGAGCAGAATAGGTCAATAGCTATGTACATATGACCATATGACACTAGGCAAAATGAACTCCAAGACACAGAAACAAGAGGTTTTTGTTGTTGTTTTTTCTAAGGTACTACATAATTTCTTGCTTCTTTGGTGTGTTCTTCCCCCTATGGTATATCCCCTGTTGTCACTGTATTTGATTTTGTTACCCTGGTATTTTATATATGTTTATCTGAATTAGAGAAGGGAAGGGAAACAACAGAATTGTGAGTCAAAGGACAGTGGGGGGGAACCAATGCAATAGTGATTTTCACAAGACAATATGTTGAAAATGATCTATACAACTTGAGGAGGCTTTGGGGGAGGGAAATTAGAAGAAAAATAAGGTAGCAGGTAACAAGTTCAACAGGAAATGTACTTATTACATTACTTTGGTAACTAGAACCCTTCTGTACATTACCTTGACAATAAACATATCATTTTGTCATTTATGAAGACAGTATTTTAGATGGTAATAAATGTGTTTTGACCAGTAGGTCTCAGATGATATGCCACTGTATCTCATCTCTGCTATGAAATAGGTGGCTTATTATTTTTATTCTAAGAGATGTGGTCTGAGAGATAATGAATGTGGGGATGCTATCTCGATGCAGCCTACTTTCTACACACATTTGGTTATTGAGGAGGTTTCCAAGAAAAAAAATACTAAACTCTGTCTCATATTTAATCAAAATAAATTGTCTTGAGGGGAAAAAAGCATTCAATATAATCTGATTAAAATCAGGTCACCAGTGGATCATTCTAGATAAGTTGAATCTGGGGCAAAAGAGTACAAAGCAAAAGAGTACAAATGTTACAAGCAAATATGTAATCCTGACTGCTCAGGAGACTGAGAACTGAGCATTTTAGTTCAAAGACAGGACAAGAAGTTAATTGTGGAGAAACTCTTATCTCCAATCAACCAGCAAAAACCAGATGTGGAAATGTTTCCAAGTAGTAGAGAGTGAGCCTAAAGCAAAAAAGACAAGGAGAGCTCCAGGCTTTGAGTTAAATTTCCAATGAATAAATTCATAAAATAAAAAGTGAATATTACCAGAAAATTTTCTCAAAATTTTCAAAGTTAAGATGTTCAATGGACCTTGAAATTTGATTTTCTTTGTTTGGCAAATGGCTGCCTTCATTTTGTCCACTCACCTGGGTGCTCTCCTGCGTACACATACCTGATGTTTTCCTCTATCTCCAATTTCCTCCTCTGATTAAAAAAAAACAACAGTCAGAACAATGAGTGTGGTAGTAACACCAGAACTGTGAAAATACTGTCTAGAGGATTGCTGGTTCAAAGACAGCATGGATACATTGATAATCTATCTCAAGGCAAAAAAAAAACCCTAAGAATAATAACATCAAAATCCCATTAAATTTTCCAAATGGTTATCATTTAGCTCATTTTTAACTCAATTACCAATTGACCATCTCCATTTCTATGTGTGATCACATTTTACATTTTAAAAGACGAAGTCTTAACAAAATTTCTATCTGCTCTTCCAGACATTGAGTCTTCTGGGTAGGAGAGAGAAGGGAAGAAAGGAAGGTAGGAAAAGGAGCTGAAGATTAGTTCTCTATCTTCAGGAATATGAGTGAATCTGAGCAAATGTATTTTTAAGTCAAGGACATAAAAAGGAGATTAATAGATAGTTACTTCCCTCTGTGGTTGATGGCTTATCCTGCCCAAGTGGCCAGTAGTAAATGGATTCACTTGAGAATTTTCACTGTTACAGCTTTTCCCTTCCAGGTCAAAGAACAATTCTAGTATTCTCATCATTGTTAATTATACCCATTCTTGCTATACAGTTGACATTTGGATGAAGTGAGCAATCAGTTGTCTCATAATTGAGCTAAGCATCCCTTAGTTATCAGACCACCTCCCTTTCAGAGGACTTGGAATTACTTTAAGCTCATGGTTAGCAATGTCATGATGCTAATATCATGCCATTGGATCATCATACAATACTGGCTATACATCAACAATGAGAAAGGTTGCAGTTATTCAGAAGTAATGTTGGGGGGAAGGCATCTTGATATCTGAAGGAAAGGCCTTAGGTCCCTGGTGAGGAACATTAGGCAGTATACATGGTGTTTAATTGTTCTAAATCTGTAAACCTGGGAAGGAGTTGTATATCAGTGTGACTATCTAGAGACTCTCCCTGATCCATTTTTGACCTTTTTGATTGATCATTTTACAGGGTATTATTGCTGGAGTGGTCGTTGGGATATGTTATGAATAACCATCTTCATAAAGCAAGCATTCCTTGCTCCCACATTTGATTTTATTTTTTATTGTAATGATTATGTTCTCCTTTATTCTGATAGTGAAGTATTACCAGCAGGATTCTATCAGTGGAATCATATGATCATTTTATGATATCAGGAAACAATTCCATAGTGTCACATTCACCATCAATTTATGACTCTTAGATGATAGATACAGAATTTCTCAAGGATTGCAAATAAGGGAAATCATGGGACCTGGGTCAAACAGAAAAGGTCAGATAAGATGATGTTAAGTGAAATGAACCTCAAGATAGGGACACAAGTGTTTTTTTTTTCTTCTTTGCTATTGTTTCTAACGTATTTGTAACGTGCCATGTGATTTTTTTGTTGCTTTTTATGTCCCTCCCCCACAGTATACCCCTGTTTTCACTGTATTTGATGTTGGTATAATTTGGAGAGGGGAAGGGTAAAAACAAATTGTTTAAATAGGGATACAGGTTGACCATTGCAACAATGAGATGTACAAGACACTATGTCAAAAAACGAACTTTACAATTTAGGCATGCGGGGGGGGGGGGAGGGGGTAGCTGTGGAGGTGGGAGGGAAGGAATGGTAGGGGGAAACCAAAGGAGGAGGCAAATGCTGGATAAGAAATGTACTCATTACCTTACTATGTAACTGTAACCCCTCTGTACAGTATTTTCACAATAACAAACTTAATTTTTAAAAAACAGAATTTCTCAGGGATGCTAATGTCCTTTGTATTAATGCCCTCCTTACTGCTATTTTGCAGTAGATATGTCTACATCCCTAACACAAAATATATAAATTATTAGTGGGTTTTCTGGTCCTATTTAGTATAGCTATGTAGCATGCTAACATCTTTAAGATATGTATATGGCTTTTAAGAAACCAGCATGGAAATAATAGCATTTCTATTTCAGTTAACATTATCAGTCATATTCCCCTAGCTTCCAAGAGCCAAGTATGCATTGTGACAGCACCATCCCGTTATCACCAAGTTGTTAATCTCATACCATGGAAGAATGCTTAGATTGATAAACTCTCTCACTTTCTCTGCTACCCCATCAATATGTTCAGAATCATTGATCCTGTGGATTGGCTAGGGTGTGAAGTTTATTTAAACAGTAGTCTTGCTAACTTAGTTGATGCTTCTTTGCTTGGTTATGATACACCTTTTACTCTATTTATTGGCCTTGTGTGGGTGGATCTTGAAATTTTTATATTCAGCATTTAAGACAGAGACTTTACATCATCTGCAACAAGGGGACTATCCTAGCCTCAAATAATGAAACAGTTCTGCAAGCCTCAGCAGCCAATCGGAGTGGTGTTTTGAAAAGGTTGTCTCTCCCCAACAAAGATGTTGACTCCATTGCTTCAGAGGGTCCCCATTGTCTTTCATTGTCAAATAGATCCCTAGACTTTTCATCTCATGTTTTCAGGTGATGAGAAGACAATCTGCTTTAAAAATATCTTACTCTACACCTGCACTTGAATATTCTCCATTGTGCCATAAAACAAGTCTTCATAAATAAGTTATATAAACTAAAATCATATGGATTATAATGTCGGACCATGCTTTAGTAAAACTAGAAGTCACCAAGGGAAGGTAAACTGGAAAATTCAAAAACATATATAAACAACTGAGTCCTGAACAGATAACCAGGAAAGGAATTTAAAAGATAATCAGAGTATATTTTGAGAGAAAGGAAACAGAAACTACTATATACTAAAATTCTTGAGGTACACAAAAACGATTTTGCAATGACAAATGCTCATATTAGAAGAGAAGAATAGGAAGTGGCACTGTGGCTCAAGTGATAGAGCGCTCGCATTGAGGTGAAGAGCACAAGGACAGTGCCCAATCCCAGACTTCAAGCCCCATGACAGACAATAAAATAAAATAAAATAAAATAATAAAACAGAAGAGTAGTCTCAATAAACATGTAACACTGAATATTAAGGCTGTAGAAAAAATAGAGAAAAATGGTAGCAAATAGAAAAAATAATAAAGATTAGATTTGAAATAAATAAGAAAAGGAAAACAACAGAAAGAAAATCTACAAAACAATGGGATTTATGAGGGTAAGATAAAGAGAGTAAATCTAATATATACAGAAATAAATGCAACTGATGCCACTAGAAGAAAAAAAATCTTAAGAAGCTAATGACGACAATTATAGTCACCATAACCTAGAAGAAATTGACAAATTGCAAGATGAACACAATCTGGTGAGTGAAAATTGGAGAAGAATACTGAATAAATAGAATCAAAAGATTGATCTTGTAACTAAAACGAGTCATAGTCTATTCTGGCTATGTCATTATTCACATACCAAAAGGAAATTATGAGAATGAGAAAAAAACTGAGGAGCTTACTAACTATAGACACAGAAATAAAATGAATTTACTACACTTCTGAACAACACGAAAAGCCAAAGTTCAAGGTCCAAATGATTGATTGTCTGGTGGGGACAAATATTTTTCATCTCTTGAAGAAGAAAACCAAAATAGCTCTACTAAATAAATTCTAATGAAAATATAAGCTGCATTCATATTATATATGTTTATAATACACTTCTTACAAATACAATTATGTATGAGTATGTGTAGAGTGAATACGTATAATTATCTATAACATATACACAATTTCAACGTATATATACATACACATATATACACCAATGCCAAGCCTTATTCAACCCATAAAATTGCTATTAAAGTAGTATTAAAAATCTCAAGTGTTTCCTGTCTTTTTTCTATAGAAAATGAGTGTCATAGGAGTAACTTTGACTTTCTTATTTTCTTTCAAATGTTATTTTCTTTCTCAAAGTTTTATAATTTTAATTATAGAGGTCATTCACCTCCTTAGTTAGGTATATTTATAGATATTTTGAAGTTGAGAGTGGCTACGTTAAATGAAACTCGTCTCCAAATTTTTCTTATATCTGCTCATTGTTGACATTCATAAAGGGTAGTAACTTGTATGAGTTGAGTGTATATGCTACAACATTACAGAAGTTATTTATCATTTCTCCTATGGTGAAGGTCGAGACGTTGATTACTTTATATATAGGACCAGATCATCTGTAAGTAAGAATAGTATGATTTCATGCTTTTCTATTTGCATCCCTTTTATACTTTTGTCCTGTCTTATTGTTCTAGCTAGAGATTCCAGGGCTATATTGAAAAGGAGTGGAGAGAGTGGACATCTGTGACTTATTCCTGATTTTAGAGAAAGTGATTTTGGTTATTCAAAATTTAGTATGAGGCTTGCTCTAGTTTTGTTATAGTCATTATTATATTAAGGTTTGACCCTTCTATTTCTAGCATCTCCAGAGTTTTAATCATAAAGGTACATTGGAGTTTGTCAAAGGCTTTTTCTGCATCTACTGATGTGATTCTTGTTATGGATTCTGTTTATGAGCTTCATTACATTTTTTCATTTATGTATATTGAGCTATGTATCATTTTTGATGATCCAAAATTCCTACATTACATATATAACACATTGAACTGGTGTTGATTAATGGTATTTCCTGTGATATTTCTGACATGATAATATCCTTGAAAAAGTTTTTTTCGGAAACCTAAGCATGATTTTCTTACATGTGAAGTAATAAATCCTGGTTTGTGGCTTAGTGATATATGATTCTTCAGACCTGTGATATTTATTACTTTTCAAATTTGTATCTGATTATTGTGGTCTGAAATTGGTTTACAAGATATATATGAATTTTTGGATTGCCTCATCTATTTCCTTGAAGAATGAGGTTGGAATTTTGATAGGTATCACATTGAATTTGTAGATAGCCTTGGGAAGTATTGATATTTTCACGATGTTAATCTTTCCAATCCAGGAGCATGGGACTTTTTCCCATTTTTCTAAGTTCTGTTTTGATTTCCTTTTTCAAGTTTTTAAAGTTTTCATCATAGAGGTCCTGCAGTTCCTTGGTTAAGTTTATTCCTAGGTATTTTATTTTTTGTGGGGCTATTACAAATGGAGTTGCTTTCCTAATTTCAGCCCCACTTTTTTCATTGTTGGAATACAGAAAAGCCATTGATTTTGGGGGGTTAATTTTATACCCTGCTACTTTGCCAAAGTTTTGAATCAGCTTGAGTAATTTGGGAGTGGAGTTTATGGGATTCTTTAAATACAAGATCATGTCATCTGCAAAGAGGGAGAGTTTTATTTATTCTTCCCCTATTTGGATCCCCTTTATGTCTGCATCTTGTCTTATTGCTGTAGCTAGGCATTCTAATACTAGGTTGAAGAGAAGTGGAGAGAGTGGACATCCTTGTCTTGTTCCTGAGTTAAGAGGAAATGGCTTTAGTTTTTCCCCATTAAGTATAATGCTGGCTGTAGGTTTGTCATATACAGCCTTTATTGTATTGAGGAATGTTCCATGGATTCCTAATTTTTCCATAACGTTCATCAAAAAGGGGTGTTGGATCTTGTCGAATGCTTTTTCTGCATCTATTGAGATAACCATATGTTTCTTATCCTTGCTCCTGTTGATGTGATGAATAATATTAATTGATTTTTGTATATTGAACCAGCTTTGCATCCCTGAAATTAATCCCTGTTTGATCGTGGTGTATGATTTTTTGGATGAATTGTTGAAGTCGATTGGCCAAAATTTTGTTGAGAAGTTTTGCATCAATGTTCATCAAAGAAATGGGTCTATAGTTCTCTTTCTTTGATGAGACCCTGCCCGGATTTGGGATGAAGGTTATGATGGTTTCATAGCATGTGTTCAGTTGTGAACTTTCTCTTACAATTTTATTGAAGAGTTTGAGGAGTATTGGTGTGAGCTCTGCTTTGCAGGCCTTGTAGAGTTCCGCTGTAAAACCATCTGGTCCCGGACTTTTCTTATCTGGGATGTCTCTGATTGCTGTTTCTATTTCAATGCTTGACATGGGCCTGTTAAGGTGGTTTACCTCATCTTGGTTTAGTTTTGGCATGTCAATATTTGCTAAAAAAAAGATACATAGTTGAAGTTATGTGATAGTGGCTCACACATATAATGTAGTTACTCAGAAGACTGAAATATGAGATTTAAGGTTCGAACCCAGATTAAGCAGGAAAGTCTGTGAGACTGTAAACTTGAGTTAACCACAAAAATACTGGTAGTGGAGCTATGGCTCAAGTGGTAGAGTACTAGCCATGAGTATAAAAGCTTAGGGACTGCACTCAGGTCCTGAGTTAAAGCTCTGGGACCAACGTGCACACACGCACACACACACACACACACACACACACACACACACATATATATATATATATATATATATATATATATATATAACCACACACACATATATGGAAAAAAAGAAAATAAAAAATGTATGTAGTTGATATATTGTTTTCCAGATGTGTTTGCCATGTGTTTTGCTTTTGAACTCATGTAATAATATTCTACTTTTTTACATTTTCATGAGTAACAGGCAGGTAATTTCTACTGATATTATTTATTATTGCACCTTTTCTCTCTTGCTCTATATATTGTCTTTTTCTTTTGTGGACAATGGAGTAAATTATGAAATAGATGTATTTAAAATTTAAAAGAATTACTTTAACAGAACTATATTTTGAAAAGGAGTGAATTCTTTATTTTCAAGAATTATCTTCTTACTCAAATCACCTGCTCTTTAGTGATGGGAATCAATTTTAGGTCTTATAAATACTGTATATATTTAAAATGGACATAGTGTAGTATCCCAAATTGTGTAATATTAGTTTTAAAAGGGTTTTCAAAGTATAAGCAATATTTTTCACAGACTTTCTATATTCTGAAACATTAAGTATAAGATAATAGATTCCTCATATGAATGGCCCATGAAAGACGGATTATCTCTGTGATGTGCTCCAGTGGTATATGCAAAATATTCTCCACACTGGGAAGTACACAGATTAATGTGTTGCCTTGTATAGTATATTGATACTGCAAGTACCTTAAATTTTTCTCTCAGCACAAGCGTGGAAAAGAACCAGAAATTTTATTAACTTCAAAATTCTGTATATGTTCATAGGTTTAATTTTTGACCCCTAAACTCTTGTTTTACACAACATAGAAATATTGCTGTTTACTTATGGCTTTGTTAAGATTTAAATAAAGAATAAGATCCTGCAGACATCGATTCATCACTAGCATTATTGTAGGAATTGTCTTAAATAAGCAAAGATTATTTAGCAGAGTTTATGAGCACAACACCACAAATGCCTATAATCTTTTGCACATATTATTAGTACCAATCAGTTGTACAAAGGGTGTTTAGTTTGACAAGTCCATGTTTGGTTACAATGTATATTGATCCAAGTTCTCATCTACCACTCTCCTCCGTTTTTCCTTTCTACTTCTCAAATCAATGCCAACAAGCATTTTTCTTTAATTTGTGGAAAATGTATGGTGTTTATAGTCACCATCCTTCATGTTTTCTATTCATCTTCCCCCTTCCCATTATCATCCACACCCCAGAGATTACCTGATTTACATTTTTGTCACTACGTATTTGTATATATCCTAATTTTAGAGTGTTACTGTGCTTCATATAGACAGCATTTTCTTATAGACGTGTGTGTAATATGACTATGTGTATTTTCAGATTGACCCATTACTTTCAAACTATCTTCTCATTCAACAATTTCAGTGACTTTTATTTTTCTATTTTCACTCATAGATGCAAAGGATTTGGGTATTGGTTATTGTCAATATTCTCCCTGAATTTTTAATTTCTTCTATCAGATGCATCATTATAACCATCATTTATGTGAGAGATGTGTATATATATTATACACATGATATATTATATCATGTGTATAAAATGGATCATATTTAATGGAACATATCATCTATATCTATGTATCTTTTTTTATATATTTAATGTATATTATTATATACATATAAAATATATAATATATAAATGCATTATATTATAAATAATGTATATAATATATATTATATTTACAAATATCTGTTTGTCTTTTGAGTTAAGCAACCAACTCAGAAAAAATATGACCTTGGTCCTTCTGAACCTGGATTATCTCATGTTTCATGAGAAAATGGATTATCTCATTTACTTCCCTGTCACCTCTGCATTTTAAAATTATGTATTTGATTGATAGAGAAGAAGAAGGCATTTTGTTGTTGTCTGTTTTTAACAAAAGACATATGGATGCAATCTTTATCCTAATCAGTGAATTTGTCAGCAACAACAATCTGTATACAAGTGTGACTAGCCATTTTTTTCTGAATTGTCAATTTTCTTTTCAATATTGACTTATAGGAGGACTTCATGACTATCTCTCTCTCTCTTTCTCTGAATTAACTACTCAGAAAATAACACTATTTTGACATGTAAAAGAAACAATTTTATATTCAGAAGAAACGAGTAGAGAAAAAGAGCTAGAGGGAGAGCCAAAGGAATTAAAAGAATTAGCTATAATGCCAATGGACCCTCTTTTGATAAAGACCTTCATCCACTTGTGAATACCTAGTCCTTAAGACCTTGTTACCGCTCTTACAGGTCCCATCTGTGAACACTGCCACAAATGAAGTGTAAGTTTCCCCGCACACGACCTTGGGGGCATACGTGTCTTTCATTGTCCTTGAAAAATTCCTCATTTTACTCACTTTATTGCACTTTACAAGTTCCGGACTGATTTCTAGCCTCATAAAATGATGATTTACTGAGCAATTGAGTAATTACAACTTATTGAAAACATCTCATTTTTAATGGCAGTTAGAAAACCGTAGATTGCTTTTTCACTGGGCAGAAGAAAATCTTGAAAAAAAATTGAATCTACAAACTAGACTCATGAATATGTTCCTAAAACATTACTTGTATAATGTTTGTGTTACTTTATCTTGCTGCATTTTTTAAAATTACAAATATTCAATGATACAAAAAAGAAACCTTTGTGAAATCCAGTTCAAACAGTGAAATTCAAATAACTATTAAAGTTTGTTTACTATTCTATGATACTAGTAGCAAAATAGTTTCATATGAACAATTGTCCAGTAACGTTATAAGCTTGTTGTAATTAATTTTTATTTTGAATTTTATTTTTCATCTGTCATAATATAGTTTAATCATTCAAACATTATTTGAATTATAAAATTACACATTATCAAGTTATGAAAAGTATTTTAGCAGGAATCATTTCACACTAAAAGTTCTAGAAATAAAATAATCATTTCAAGTTAAAATTATATTCTAAATTACAAATGGCTTAATGGATCAACAATTAATTTATATCCTATTTCTCCTTAATTTCTACGTCATTTATAAGAATTGGTACTCTTTCTTTCTAATATATGTTTCTTTGAGCTGATTGTGTTTTTATTTGAGAGCTAAAAAGGCCAATTTTCTTACTTAACAAGATTTTATTCTTAGTGGTATGAAACTAAGACATATGTTAGGCAATCACCTTTCCTATTGAGCACATTACAAGTCAAGACGTATTTTTCTGCTAATTTCAGGAGTTAAAATAGTGAGTTCCTACAGAAAGCAATGGGCTACTCCAGCATATTTTCAGGAGATGAAAGAGGAATGTTATACACCCAAGCAATCAGCTTAATCTGTAGTCCACCAGAGTATTTGGGTTTCTTAAGATTAGTTTTCTTTGGCATATTGCTTTCCATAAATTCAGCGTGAAGGACATCTGTTTAACTAGTGTCTGGAGAATCTAGTTAGTCATTCAGCAGATTCAGTGAGCATGAAATTGATACAAAGGAACTGGCGATATTTTTTATCTATGATATTGTAGATCTGAATATTTTCCCCAATATATGAGAAAATAAATGACCAGAACACTGCTGTCACTGGTAGATTATGTATATTTTCTTTCTGTATGTATGGATACCTGTTCATCCATTCTTTTATGAAATACTTAAAAGTCCTTGATATGGCAGGAAATCGAAGTTGTATAGTTCATGAAATTTCATCTGAAAAAATATATAATAATCTCCTGCAACTTTTCATTTTTGAAAATTACAGTAAACTACATAGAAGGCATCCTGGTGATGTTAGTATTGAAAGGTATTGTCCACACTTTGGGATAATCTGATTTCCTATACATATTAAAGTTAATATTAGTGAATTAAAAATTGTAAATTCCAATGTTTCTGAAATTAAACTAGGGGCATAGGTATTTATTTTGTTTACCAAGAAATAGTTTCTCTGAGACCAGATGAATTATGTTTATTTTACAGATAAGCAAAGATATCATTAAAGGTAATTGTGAGATTGTATGAGAGGATTATAGGGAGTAGGGACAAATAGAAAATGTTAGATTGTGAAAAATACCAAAATGCATTGCATCTGTTAATGAAGACAGAAAAACAAAACTCACGAAGCTGTTGAATAATAGTTGTGTGAAATACTATGATGTAATCCCTTTGAACAACTAACATATATTTTAAAAAAGCATATATTTTAAATAAGATGTAACCTCATCCTGCTTTTGTGTAGTAGTGGTAGTGGGGAAGGTGATTGTGTAGGAGAATGGCAGTGATTGTGTTGTGGTCAGAATACATTGTGTCCATGTGTGGAAATGGAGCAACACAGCTATTTTTAATTTTTTTAATTTTTTTATTGTGAAAATACTGTACAGAAAGGTTACAATTACATGGGCAAGAAAATGAGTACATTCCTTATCAAGCATTGTAGCCTCCTCCTTTGTCTCCCCTTCCCATCCCTTCCCATAGCAAGGAAGCTTTTTGAGATTGGTTTGGGAAGAGAGGAAGAGATGGATGAGCATGATGTGGGGAGGTGTGGCTGATCCAGGTAATAAAAAATGTGAAAAAACAATTTTACGGAGGAAAAAGTATTTTCAAGGTGTATTGTAAAAGAAATATTTAGATTCAATCTTTTTTTTTCCCTGACGGTCGTGGGGCTTGAACTCTGGGCCTGGGCACTGTCCCTGTGCTCTTCAGCTCAAGGTGAGTGCTCTACTACTTGAGCCACAGCACCACTTCCAGTTTTCTAGTGGTTTATTGGAGATAAGATTCTCATGGACGTTCCTGCCTGGGTTGGCTTTGAACCGAGATCCTCATATCTCAGCCTCCAGAGTAGCTAGAATTACAGGCGTGAACCCCCAGCACCCGGCTTAGATTCAATTTATTAACTCCTGTTTTAACTTTTCTCATTTTTTTCTTACACATTTAGATGTATTTCTAATGAATTTGTTTAAAAATTCTTTGAAAAAATGTCATACAAGAATCAAACACAGTGATTATTTGGGATAAATCAATGGAAAAGGAAAAATGAAATGAAATAAAAAGAAAGAATTTGATACAGGGCATTGATGACCACAAGGTCACCAACCAAAAACAGATCTGTTGTTTCCATGTCTTGGTGTGCATTTCAATTAGCAACTTTTATATGGTGATATGTACATAGTTAGGACAAGAGTGGCACCAGGTTGCACCAAATTTCTTTCTTCATATTTAGGGAAGTATAATGGAATAGATATTTTCTTTAATATATTAGACATAGGTGAAAAAATTTGTTTTTCAAAATTGATTCTTAAAATAGTGAAAAAAGAATCAAAACACCAGTGGCTCATAACCCTAACTACTTATTAGTAAGCTGAGATCAAAGGCAGCCCAGGCCAAAACATCTTTCAGACACTTGTCTCCCATTAATTAGCAAAATGTCAGAACTGGAAATATGACTCAAGTGCAAAGTTTAGTTTTGCAGGAGAAAGCCAAGCAAGAGTCAGAGACCCAGTTAAGTCATGATATTTTAGTGCCTTGCGTCTTGTATATACATTTTTCTAATTTGGGGAGGGAAAGGGAAATAACAAAATGCTGAAACAAGGATACAGGTTGACCCATTGTAACAATGAGATGTACAACCCACTATGATGAAAAAGAACTTTACAACTTTGGCCAGGCAGGGACGGGGTGGGGGAGGGGAGGGGGAGATGGGAGGGGATGGGAAGGGGTAACAAACGAGAGGAAACAATGTTTGATAAGAAATGTACTCATTACCTTGCTCATGTAATTTTTAACCCCTCTGAACAGTAATTTCACAATAAAAAATTAAAAAATAAATAAATACTTTATGTATAAAAACACAGGAGGATGTAACAAATCACGTTAGGAAACTTATTCATGTAACTGTAAATGCTCTTTACATAATTTTTATAATAAAAAATTAAAAACTCAACAAAACAAATAGAAAGTTGAAGTTAAGGGTGGTACCAGGTAGTTAAATCAAAATGAGGAAGAGACTTGACAAATACTAGGCAGAGTAATATCAGTGAAAATACATTTGGACTGTATCAAGAGATTAGCATAAATCTGGAATCAGGAATTGAATACGGTGAACTTAAACAGCATTGTTAACTGGAAGGGTCCATTCGGTTTACCTCCTTTGGAGGATTATTCACCTACCTTGCTCTTTTATAATCAACTATGTTGATTTAGTAAGGAAAGTCAAATTTTTGAAAGTTTTTCTATAATGGATTGAACCTGCTATGGAAAAATAAGTATGGCATATTATTAAAGTGTTTTTTGTGTGTGTGTGTGTGTGTCTGTCTGTCTGTGTTGCTCTGAGATTATATAAATTAGGTATTCATCCTTGGCCATGGTTAGTTCAGGGAACAAGGAATCACATTTACAAATTTAAGACAAATGGGCCCCACTGAGCTCCTGTGTATACAAAACTGAAAAGAATCCATCCATAAAATGTGCTAAGAGAATTCCGGGAAGATGGCGAGGAGAAGATGGAGGCAAAACGAGCTCTCCCAAAGAAAGCAGTTTTAGAGTTCCACTGAACAGTCCCAAGCCAGAGAATCACACCAAATGTGCCATCACAGGACAGAGAGGCCAGAAAGGGAAAATCCAGGCAAGAAGACAGATCTGAGCTCTTGCCAGCAGCTGCCGCTGTGGCGGCAGCGGCAGCGGCAGTGGTACCGACATACCTGAAACAGAGAGAGTCCAGGATGAAAGAGCCAGAAGCTGCGGGCAAGCAGATTCTACTCAACACCAGCAAGAACCGACAAGGAGCAGACATCTTCATCCTGCAGTTCGCAGACAAGAGACGACCCAGGAACCAAGAATCGGCGTGAGTAGAAGCCTGATGTCCTCACTCCTTCTCAGGGAGCAGAGGAGGGAAGGCCATCACTTCCTCCCCAGTACAGGAGATCTCCGTCTTGGATACCAACAAAGCTCGGTGGAGTTGCTAGCTCCAACTCAGGCCATGGCATAAAACTAGAGTCATTTATCAGGTCACAAGAAATTAATGGCATGATCTGCCAGACTCAGCTCCACCCAGGGAAAAGGCACCCAGTTTGGGTGCCAGTACTAGCAGTGACTTTCTTCATTGGTTAATCAGAGCCAGAGTCTGCCCCTCCCTTTAGCAGCCTCAACAATCAACTTAAATTCAGTAAACAGAAACCCTGAGAGTGGCTCCAGCCTGGGCTCTGTGAGTTTCTCACAAACTAGGCTCCAGAAAAAGCTACTGTTTGCTGAAAGGCCTCAACTCTACCCAGAACCTAGCCTCCTCACAGCATCTCCAAACTTGAGGAAAAAGCCATCTCCCTCTTTTGTGATTCTCAAAGCATACCCCCATCCCATTGAACTAACTTAGGAGGAGGATCGAAAAATCCTGGGTAAAGCAGAACATTTTTCTGCCTGTCCATACAAACTGATTTAAGAAACCAACCAAGCCAGAGGACCACAAGCAGACAAGAGACTCCAACCAGAGGCAGATTACAGACACAATGGAGATACAGGATTTTTTCCAACCCTCCCAAAAATATCAGAAGTTTTTTCCTCTTCTTCTTTTTTTTATACCTTTTATAAAAATTTTTTCTTTTCTAAACCTTTTTTCAATTTTTAATTTTTACCTATTTGAAAAAAATTCTTTTCTACTAACTTTTTTCTCCGTTATAATCTTTATTTTAGGGATACATGCCTGTGTGAGTTTATCTTTCTTTTTCTCTCTTATTTATTTATTTTTCTTTTTGTTTTTTGCTTAGCTCTACTGAACTTCTGATCTTTTTTTTTTCTTTCTTCCTTACCCTTCTCACCTTTTCCTCTCTTTTGATCTTCTTTATGGGACTTAATTGTTGTTCTGCACATCCTCACATAAACCCATAGTTGACTATTGGACCCTATCCCACATTGTGTACACACTTAATCCACAAATTTATAACTCAATTCAAAACTTCTGAGACTTAAATTCATTAATAGCAGTACTACCTCTTTATACCTATATAATATTTTAAGTATTTTTATTTTTAATTTTTTCACATCTCCTTTATATCCTTCCCCTTCTCTCATTATATTCATGTTCTTTGAATAGATAGTTCTGCAATTTGCATGTTATTAATTTTTATTTTTCTATTTTTTCTGGTCTCTTTTTTCCCTTAAACTTTCTTCTTGTTTTCTCTCTCTCTACTGCCATCCTATCCAACCAATTTACTGCTTTGAGACTAGGACTTATTTAACTCTCCCTGTACCTTTCCACATCACTCTATTCCTATTTTTTACCCACATCTCTCCTTATACCTAATAATTTCTGGTTTACCAAATTCTTCTTTGCGGTTCATAGCCCATTAATATATAGTTGTTTGATGTTGAATGGAGGTATCTGTTGAACTAGATTGTAACTGCAGACTATTGACTGTGCAAATTCAGACTTTGTTTGATGCTTGCCTTAAGTTAGTGTTCTAGCACAAAACTGGTGTTACTTTCATTCCAAATGGGCAGAGTAAGCCGGAAAACCACAAGAAAAATGGCAAGTCCGGGTACCTCCACTCCCACTCATTATTATCAGGGGACAGAACAGATAATGGATAATCCAGAGGAGAGTTCTCAAATAGCTCTACAAACACTGCTGGCAAACATGATAAATGAAAAGATTGAAAACATACAAAGAACTCTGCATGAGTGTGATAGAGAGAGAAAGGAGGCAAAACAAAGTTCAATTCAGGAAAAGATTGAAAACCTACAAAAGACTGTATGAGCATATAGGGAGAGAGAGGAGGCAAACAATAGGTCAATGCAAGAAAAGATTGAAAACCTACCAAGGAATCTGTATGAGCGTGAGAGAGAGAGAGGAGGCAATCCAAAGGTTTATACAGGAATATCATGAGCATGAGGAAGCTACTCAAAAACTGATACAGGATTTGCATGAGCAGAGTGAGAATACTCAAAGAGAAAGGCAGGAACGGCTATAACAGGCTTAGAACACTCAAAGAAAGATACAAGAATGGCATGAACGGGCGGAAGCTAAGCAAATTGAGAGAGCAGGATTAGAATACACAAAGAACATTAAAGGCATTCATGGAATCCATTAACAAAGAGCTGAAGGAAGTTAGGGAGACCACAAAGGGAATGCTGAATGGAACCCAACAGAAGGAAAGGGAGTCCAAAGAAACGATAAGCAATCCACTAAGTGATTTGAGAATAAACACTGAACACCAAATTAAGGCAGTAAAGAAGTCCATACAAGATCTAAAACAAAGCTTCAACAAAGAATTTGAAGCCATCAAAGCTGACCAAATAGAAGGAAAAGAAATAAAAAACAAAGTAGAAAGTCTTGACAGCAGGTTAGACCATGCAGAAGATCGTATCTTGAGGATTGAAGACAGCCTATATAGTATAGAGAAAGAACATACAACCATCCATGACAAGTCCAAGAAATATGACAGATCTATCCAACACTTGGAAGACACCATCAGAAGGCCTAATATAAGGATAATGGGTGTAGAGGAGCACATAGAAACAGAAGTTGATTGTCTAGAAAATTTGTTTAACAGGATCCTAACAGAGAACTTCCAAAACATGCAAAAAATAGGCCTATTCAGATACAAGAAACTTTGAGAACTCTAAATAGACCAGACGAGAATAGGATATCCCACCATCACAATATAATCCACACAGGATCAACTTAGAACAAGCAAAAGATCATTAAAGCTGTGAAGGAGAAAAGATTAATCATGTATAAAGGGAAACCAATTAAAATCACCTCAGATTTCTCAGCAGAGAAAATCAAAGCAAGAAGAGCCTGGAATGATAAATGCCAAGCCCTAAAAACAAACAAATATCAACCAAGAATAGTGTACCCAGCTAAACTCTCCTTCATAACTGAAGGCCAAACAAAAACCATCCATAGCAAAGAAAAATTGAAACAATGCATCTCCACCAAACCAGCACTACAAAAGATTCTTAGATATCCTACACATAGAAAAACAACAAGACTGCAACAAAGGCCAAGAAACTGCACCCAAAATGAGAATCCAAGAACCCTAGGAAGAACCCAGTGGAATTCCCAAATACCTCTCAGTCCTATCTCTTAACATAAATGGAATTAACTCTCCAATTAAGCGAGATAGACTGTCTAGTTGCATTAAAAAACAAGATCCTTCTATCTGCTGCCTGCAGGAGTCACATCTTGCCCGTAAAAACAAACACATTTTCAATGTTAAAGGCTGGACAAGAACTACCAAGCCAACAGCCCCCTTTAACAGGTGGAAGTTGCAAGCTTAATATCAGATAAAATAGACTTCAAATGAAAATTCATGAGAAATGACAAAGAAGGTCGCTACATACTAATTAAGGGATCTGTCCTTCAGGAGGATATTACAATTGTAAATATCTATTCGCCAAACAATGGAGCACTCAAATTTATCCAAGAAACACTACTTTCCCTCAAATCCCACATAGATCCAAAGACATTAATTATTGGGAATTTTAATACAACACTCTCCCCACTAGATAGATCAACTCGGAAAAACTCAACAGAGAAACCACAGATCTAAACATCTGCACAGATGAATTAGATTTAACAGACATCTACCGAATATTTCACCCAGCACACTCAGAATACACGTTTTTTTTTCCCACAGCACATGGAACATTTCCTAAAATACACCACATTTTAGGCTACAAGGGAAACTTGTTCAAATTCAGAAACATTGAACTTATACCTTACATTCTCTCTGACCAGAAGGGAATAAAATTAGAACTCAACACCAAAAGCCACCAAAGAAAGTCCGGTAACACATGAAGGCTAAACAACACACTGCTGAATCACGAGTGGGTCATGGAAGAGATTAGAAAGGAAATTCCAATGTTCATGCTATTCAACAAAAATGAGCACACAAATTACCAACTCCTCTGGGACACAGCAAAGGCAGTACACAGAGGCAAATTTATAGGTCTGAGTTCCTACGTCAACAAATTGGAGAGATGTGAAACCAACAATTTAATGAGACATCTGAACTTCTTTGAAATTGAGCAGCAAGATAAACCCCAATCCAGTAGACGGAAAGAAATAATTAAAATTAAATCAGAATTAAATGAATTATAATCCAAAAATAGTATAGAAAGAATCAACAAAACAGAGAGTTGGTTCTTCGAAAACATTAACAAAATTGACAGGCCCTTAGCAAATCTTATCAGTAAAAGAAGAGAACACACCCAAATAAATAAACTCAGAGATGAGAATGGAAACATCACCACGGAAACAACCAAGATTCAGAACATTATAAGGGAATACTTCTCAAAACTTTATGCTAATAAGTTTGAGAACATTACAGAAATGGACCTTTTCCTAGCAAATATTGACATGCCAAAAATAAACCAAGATGAGTTACACTAGCTTAACAGGCCGATCTCAAGCATTGAAATAGAAACAGCAATAAGAGACATCCCAGATAAGAAAAGTCCAGGACCAGATGGTTTCACAGCGGAATTCTACAAGGCCTGCAAAGCAGAGATCACACCAATACTCCTCCAAATCTTCAATGAAATTGAAAGAGAAAGCGCACTACCGAACACATTCTATTAAGCCTTCATATCCCTAATCCTAAAACCAGGCATGGACTCAGCAAAGAAAGAGAACTATGGACCCATTTCTTTGATGAACATTGGTGCATAACTTCTCAACAAAATGTTGGCCAATCGACTTCAATAATTCAGCCAAAAAATCATAAACCATGATGAAACAGGATTCATTTCAGGGATGCAAAGCTGGTTCAATATACAAAAATCAATTAATATTATTCATCACATCAACAGGAGCAAGGATAATAAACACATGGTTATCCCAATAGATGCAGAAAAAGCATTGGACAAGATCCAACACCCCTTTATGATGAAGGTTTTGGAAAAATTAGGAATCCATGGAACATTCCTCAATACAATAAAGGCTGTATATGACAAACCTACAGCCAGCATTATACTTAATGGGGAAAAACTAAAGCCATTTCCTCTTAACTCAGGAAAAAGACAAGGATGTCCACTCTCTCCACTTCTCTTCAATCTAGTATTAGAATGCCTAGCTACACCAATAATAAAAGATGCAGACATAAAGGGGATCCAAATAGGGGAAGAATAAATAAAACTCTCCCTCTTTGCAGATGACATGATCTTGTATTTAAAGAATCCTGTACACTCCACTCCCAAATTATTCAAGCTGATTCAAAACTTTGGTAAAGTAGCAGGGTATAAAATTAATCCCCGAAAATCAATGGCTTTTCTGTATGCCAACAATGAGAAAAGTGTGGCTGACATTAGGAAAGCAACTCCATTTGTAATAGCCTCCTCAAAAAATAAAATACCTGGGAATTAATTTAAGCAAGAAGTGAAGAAACTCTATGATGAAAACTTTAAAATCTTGAAAAAGGAAATCAAAATAGAACTTAGAAAATGGCAAAGCCTCCCATGGTCCTGGATTTTAAAGATTAATATCCAGAAAATGGCAATACTTTCCTAGGCTATCTACAAATTTAATACGATACTTATAAAAATTCCAACCTGATTCTTCAAGGAAATAGAAGAGGCAATCCAAAAATTCATATGGTACAATAAAAGACTCCGAATAGCAAAAATACTCCTCAACGGAAATAACACTGCTGGTGGAATATCAATACCAAATTTCAAACTTTCCTATAAAGCCATAGTAATCAAAAGAGCTTGGTACTAGCATAAGAACAGACCTCAGGACCAATGGAATAGAATTGAAAACCCAGAAATGAACCTACAGATCTATAGCCAACTAATCTTCGATAAGGGAGCTAAATAATAGGGAAGAAAGACAGTCTATTCAGTAAATGGTGCTGGCAAAATTGGTTAACTACTTGTTGAAGACTAAAACTAGATCCTTTTATATCACCCTGCACCAGAATCAACTCCAAATGGATCAAAGACCTCAGAGTCAAAGCAGACACTCTGAAACCATTGCAGAATGGAATAGGAGAACCCTAGGTCTCCTTGGCTCAGGCCAAAATTTTCTGAATAGAGACCCGGAGACACAACAAATCAAAGAAAGGTTGGACAAATGGGATTGCATGTAGTTGCAGAGCTTCTACATGGCAAAGGACATAGCTAGCAAGATCAATAGAAAGCCCAGGGATTGGGAGAATATCTTCACTAGCCATAAAACGGACAAGGGTCTCATATCTAAAATCTAATTTGAGTTCAAAAAATTCAATCCCCCAAGAACAAATCCTCAAAGAAACAACTGCCCAATAAATAAGTGGGCTAAAGACTTGAAGAGAAACTTCTCTGAAGAAGAAAGGATTGCCAACAGACACATGAAGATATGCTCAACCTCCCTAGCCATAAAAGAAATGCAAATCAAAACAACATTGAGATACCACCTCACCCCAGTTAGAATGGCTAGAATCAAGAACTCTAACAACAACAGATGCTGGAGGAGATCTGGACAGAAGGGAACCTTACTTCATTGTTGGTGGGAGTGTAAACTTGTTCAACCACTTTGGAAAGCAGTATGGAGGTTCCTGAAAAGACTTCACACAGAGCTACCCTATGACCCAGCAATCCCACTTCTGGGCATTTACCCAAATGTTTACAAACAAGACCACACTAATGCTATCAGCACAACAATGTTTATTGCAGCCTTATTTACCATAGTGAGATATGGAAACAACCCAAATGCCCCTCAGTATATGAATGGATCAAAAAATGTGCTATCAATACACAGTGGAATTCTATAACTTCATCAGAAAGAATCACATTGCCACATTTGTTAAGAATTGCAAAGCTTGGAAAAAAAATTATATTAAGTGAAGTAAGCCAGGCCCAAATAAACAAAGGTCCCATGGTTTCCCTTATTTGCAATATCTAGTATATGTATGAGTGAAGCAGGAAAGGTTAGGTAATGTGATGTTAGGAAAATGAATCCTTAGATAAGTATTCAAATGTTTTTTTTCTTTTATGCATTTTTTTCTAACTCATTCATAAGATTATTTCTTTGTAGCTTTGTATGTCCCTCCCCCACAGTATAACCGCTGCTTTCACTATATTTGTTGTCGATATAATTTGTGGAGGAAATGGGGAAAATCAAGTCGTTTAAGGATACAGGTGGACCCGATGCAACTATGAGAAGTACAATTTTTCATGTCAAAAACGAACTTTACAACTTTGGTGTGGGTTGGGGGGGGTTGGGTGAGGGGGCGGGGGGAGGCTGGGAAGGGATGTGAAGGATAAACAAAGGAGGAGGCTGCAATGCTTGATAAGAAATGTACTCATTATCTTGCCCATGTAATTGTAACCCCTGTGTACAGTATGTGCACAAAAAAATAAATTAAAATTAAAAAAAATTTAAAAATGTGCTAACAAGATATCTGAATTATCCTTTTAATTTATTTGATTAGAGAAAATATGGAAAGGTTTGTTTCATTTTAAGCAAATTTTTGCTGGAAATATGTAAGTCAGTGTAGCTAGAGAGTGATTGAATAGGTAACTTGATCCCAATAATAGCTGATCACATTATGCCAATGAAGTTCCAAGATAGAAGATACGGTGTGAGTACAAGTCTAATTTTATCATAATGTCAAATATTGTGTTTATCACTACATTGCTAAAACACCCCTAAAAATAAAGACTGGCCTCCCATTGCTATAACCTCAATTTTGGACATTTGGCTCTCAATTTTAGCTGTAGGCCCTTAAATTATACCCTTGAATGTGTCAAATGTCAATGGCATAATGTTGTGCATCCATTACTGTGGTTGAATAAAGTGTTAACTTGCCTAATTTTAAATCTCAAATGTGCTCTCATTAGAACATTCTACCTACTTGATTTCTTAGTATATTTTTGCTAATTTTCAGAGAAAATGTTGGCAAGGTTTACATATGGTGCGTCAAACCTGGGAAGAATTGCCCCATCTTGAGGAAAGGATTAGTAAATGTTCTTTTCTCGGAACACTATCATGAGTAACAGAGAAGTCACACTTTGAGAGACTGAATTTGGGGTCTTTATTAGAGAGCCAGTGACTTCAGGTGCACTCCTTTTCAAAGACCTGCAGCCTAACAGTTTTCTAACCTGAGCTGTAAGGGTAGGAAAGCAAAGAAAGAGTGGAAAAAGAAACCCAACAAACATGACCAATTCTATCGGAGAGCTGAAGAGAGATGCCACAGTGACCCGAAAAGAGTCAGCAGACACTTGGCACGGTGCACAAAATTGAACCTCAGCTGTTAAGGGCCTAAACAGGGTCCTGGTCAGGAGCTAGGGTAACAGGGAGCTCAAGTCTTTGAAGTTCATGGCTCAGAACTGGCAGGTAGGAATTGGCCTCTAGGAATTCAGCTATACCCTCATCTGAAGATGTGATTTCACCTTTCTCCACCATGAAGTCAAGCCAGTTAAACCCAATTCCCTATCATCCACCACATGTCCAAGATGGCACTGGTTAAACCCAGTATCCTTACTTCCATGTTTACTATGCAGAGATATTCTTAAGAAAATGATCCAGTACCAAGAGATACATGAAAAAGTTACTCATCTTTAGCACAAGTTGGGTGCTATTATAAGAAAAATAGAGTTGATCAACTATCCTACTGAATTCTTCATACTGATTATTCACATTTTTTCTTGAACATGATGTCCTTAGAACTGTGTGTCTTGAATAAAGTAAGGTCTTTTGAATTAGCATTTGATTTTAAGCATATTTATTCTGAGCTACCTACATGATTTCTAAGATATCAGGTAAGTATTTGGATATGGTTACTACTTCTGGAAGTTATTTTTAATTTCACTAGTGTGAACAATGTTGTGCATAAACACTTACCATAAACAAAAGTGTACACTTAACCTCTCTTTGTGTGGTATATACCAAAATCTGTGGCAGGGTCATTAGGTAGGTGACTATTTTCGTTTTATTTTTAGCAAACACCATTATGATATCCAAAGTGGTTGCACTAGCCTACAGTGTATGAAATTTTCTTTTTCAGCTTAGCCTTCTCAAAATGCATGGTTCTTTGTTTTCTTATTATGACTGGGCTGAGAGAGAATTTCAATGTGCTTTTGTTGGTATTTATTTATGACATAAAGATGTAGTACATTTACTCATGTATGCATTTTCCATTTGTACTTCTGAGATTTCTCTGTTCAATAATTTCTCATTTATTAATTGGATTACTTGTTTAAGAGGAGTTACCTTATTAAAGTCTATGTATACTCTGGTTATTAAATCTTCATCTGATAAATAGCTGAACAAGATTTTTTCCCCATTCTGGGAGTTGACTCATCATTCTTGTTGTAGTTTGTTTTGTCAAGACAAATCATCATTTTTGAATTTGATGCAGTCACAATAATCCATTCTTGATCTTATTTCAGAGGAAATTGGATTTCTATTCAGAAAATAACTGCCTATGTTTAATTCTTCAAATATTTTCTACATTTCTTATAATAGTTTCAATGTTTAAGTCTTAATCAATTTTAAGGAGCAGAGATCTAATTTTAGTCGTTTCCATGTAGATGTTCAGTTTGTCCAACATCACTTAAGAGGTGTCTCTTTTTAATGTAAGATTGCTGGCACTTCGATTGTCAAAAAATCAGCTGGCAGAACTTCTGTATGCTTATTTCTGAATCTTTTATTATGATTCATTAATCTTATGCTGGTTTTGTGCCAGTTCTATGTTGTTATGGTTATGGTTACTATGGGTCTGTAGCATGATTCGAAACTTAGTATTGAAATACTACTAATATTGATGACTATATTTTTTGCTCAGAATTACTTTTGCTATTTAGGGTCTTTTTATGTTTTCATATGAACTCTGTTGTTGACATGACTGTTTCTGTGAAGAATGACATTGGGGTTTTGATAGGAATTGCATCATATCTGTGAATTGATTTCATTACTGTAGCTATGTTTAAGATATTTAATGCTGCCAAATGATGAATTGTTTGTTTTCTCACACCTTTAGAAAGCCTACATTTTGGATAGAACTCTTAAATTTTGTTATATTAAAGCTTAACATATATTTTGGTCTGTCTGATTGAATGATAGTATTGGATCTACATGTTTAGAAGAAGGGTTTATGGTGGGCGATTATAAATTTCAAGCATATAAATTTTAAAAATGATTTGCAAATCCTCAAAGAAACAACCTCCCAATAAATAAGTGGGCTAAAGACTTACAGAGAAACTTCTCTGAAGAGGAAAGAAGGATGGCCAATAGACGCATGAAAAAATGCTCAACCTCTCTAGCCATAAAAGAAATACAAATCAAAATAACAATGATAACCCCACACCCCAGTTAGATTGGCTATAATCAAGAACTCTAATAACAACAGTTGCTAGAGGGGATATGGACCGAAGGAACCTTACTGCATTGTTGGTGGTAGTGTAAACTTGTTCAACCACTTTGGAAAGTAGTATAGAGGTTCCTCAAAAGACTCCACATAGAGCTTCCCTATGACCCAGCAATCCCACTTTTGGGCCTTTAGCCAAATTATCACAAGCAAGACCACACTAAAGCTACCAGCACACCTATGTTTACTGCAGCATTATTTTTCACAGCTTAGATATGGAACCAACCAAGATATGCCCCTCAGTAGATGAATGGATCAAGAAAATATGGTATAGATACACAATGGCATTCTATGCCTCCATCAGAAAGAATGACATGGCCCCATTTTTTAGGAAATGGAAAGACTTGGAAAAAATTTTATTAAATGAAATAAGCCAGGCTCAAAGAAACATAGGTCCTATGGTTTCCCTTATTTGCAATAACTAGTATATTTCTGAAACAAACAGAAATGGACAGATAAGTTGATGTTAGGCGAAATGAACCCCAAGATAAGTACTCAAGTGATTTTTCTTTCTTGCTAATCTATCTAAGATATTTATAATGTGATTTTTTCGTTGCTTTGTATGTCCCTCCCCCAGGGTATAACCCTTTTTTCACTGTATTTGATGTTGGTATAATTTGGGGAGAGGAAGGGAAAAAACAAATTTTTTAAATCGGGACACAGGTGGACCCATTGCAACAATGAGATGTTCAGGATACTATATCGAAAAAAAAACTTTACAACTTTGATGGGGGGCTGAGGAGAGATGGAAGGGCAGGGATGATAAGGGGAAACAAAAGTGGAGTCAACAATGCTTGCTAAGAAATGTACTAATTATTTGCTCATGTAATTGTAACCCCTCTGTATGGTATTTTCACAATAAAAAACTTATCAATAAATAAATTAATTAAAATAATTTTCAGCATATAGCATTAAAAAGGGTATAAAAAATAAGACTAAAATCTAATTGGCTTGATGAAGAGGCAATTCACTATATTAGGGCATTTATTACTTAGAAAAAGGAAAAAGAGCCATTTAAGTAAAGCCAGGAGTAGCTGTTTTTTTATTTTTTTAATTAATTTATTTTATTTTATTTTATTTTATTTGTGAACATACTGTACAGATGGGTTACAATTACATGGGAAGTATAATGCATACAGTTCATACCAAGCATTGCAGCCTCCTCCTTTGTTTACCCTTCACTTCCCTGCCCAGCCTCCAGCCTCCACCTTCAAACCTTCCCCCCCCCCGACATTGAAAAGCTCATTTTTGACATGACAATTTATACTTCTCATTGTTGCAACAGGTCCACCTGAATCCTGAGACGACTTCTTTTTCCCCATCTCCTCCACAAGTTATACTGACATCAAATATAGTGAAAGCAGGGGTTATACTGTGGCGGAGGGACATACAAAGCAACAAAGAAATAATCTTATAAATGCGTTAGAAACACAGGCATGAAAGAAAAAAAACATTAAAATACATATCTAAGGGTTCATTATCCTAACATCACATTATCTGAGGTTTTCCGCTTGACTCATAAATATACTAGATATTGCAAATAAGGGAAACCATGGGACGTGTGTTTCTTTGGGACTGGCTTACTTCACTTAATATAATTTTTTCCAAGTTTTTCCATTTCCTAACAATTGGGGCAGTGTCATTCTTTCTGATGGAGGCATAGAATTCCATTGTGTATATATACCACATTTTCTTGATCCATTCATATACTGAAGGGCATCTGGGTTGGTTCCATATCTTAGCTATGGTAAATAATGCTGAAATAAACATTGTTGTGCTGGTAGCTGTAGTGTGGTCTTGTGTGTAAACATTTGGGTAAATGCCCAAAAGTGTGATTGCTGGGTCCTAGGGGAGCTCTATGTGAAGTCTTTTGAGGAACATCAATACTGCTTTCCAAAGTGGTTGAACAAGTTCATACTCCCACCAACAATGAAGTAAGGTGCCCTTCTGTCCACATCCCCTCCAGCATCTGTTGTTGTTAGAGTTCTTCATTTTTGCCATTCTAACTGGGGTGAGGTGGTATCTCAATGTTGTTTTGATTTGCATTTCTTTTACGGCTAGGGATGTTGAGTATTTCTTCATGTGTCTATTGGACATCCTTCTTTCTTCTTCAGAGAAGTTTGTCTTTAAGTCTTTCACCCACTTGTTTATTAGGCAGTTGTTTCTTTGAGGATTTGTTGTTGGGGGATTTAATTTTTTGAGTTCCAAGTATATTTTAGATGTAAGACCCTTTTCTGTTGTATGGCTCGTAAAGATCTTCTCCCAATCCGAGGGCTTTCTTTTGATCTTTCTAGCTATGAACTTTGCCATGCAGAAGCTCTGTAACTTTATGCAATCCCATTTGTCCAACCTTTCTTTGATTTGTTGTGTTTCCAGGTCTCTATTCAGAAAATTTAGGCCTGAGCCAAGGAGACCTAGGGTTTCTCCTATTCCATCCTGTAATATTTTCAGAGTGTCTGATTTGACTTTGAGGTCTTTGATCCATTTGGAGTTGATTCTGTTACAGGGTGATATATAAGGATCTAGTTTTAGTTTTCTACAAGTAGTTAACCAATTTTGCCAGCACAATTTACTGAAGAGGCTGACTTTCTTCCATTATATTGTTTTAGATCCCTTATCGAAGATTAGATGGCTATAGGTCTGTAGGTTCATTTCTGGGTTTTCAATTCTATTCCATTGGTCCTGAGGTCTGTTTTTATGCCAATACCAAGCTCTTTTGATTACTATGAATTTATAGTAGAGTTTGAAATTTGGTATTGATATTCCTCCAGCAGTTTTCTTTCCGTTGAGGACCGTTTTTGCTATTCGGGGTCTTTTATTGTTCCATCTGAATTTTTGGATTGCCTCTTCTATTTCCTTGAAGAATGAGGTTTGGATTTTGATAGGTATCGCGTTGAATTTGTAGATAGCCTTGGGAAGTATTGCCATTTTCACGATCTTAATCTTTCCAATCCAGGAACATGAGAGGTTTTGCCATTTTTTAATTTCTTTGTTGATTTCCTTTTTCAAGATTTTAAAGTTTTCATCATAGAGGTCCTTCACTTCTTTGGTTAAGTTAATTCCTAGGTATTTTATTTTTTGTGGGGCTATTACAAATGGAGTTGCTTTCCTAGTTTCAGCCACACTTTTCTCATTGTTGGAATACAGAAAAGCCATTGATTTTGGGGGATTAATTTTATACCCTGCTACTTTACCAAAGTTTTGAACCAGCTTGAGTAATTTGGGAGTGGTGTCTATGGGATTCTTTAAATACAAGATCATGTCTTCTGCAAAGATGGAGAGTTTTATTTCTTCTTTCCCTATGTGGATCCCCTTTATGTCTGCATCTTTTATTATTGGTGTAGCTAGGCATTCTAATACTAGATTGAAGAGAAGTGGAAAGGTTGGACATCCTTGTCTTGTTCCTGAGTTAAGAGGAAATGGCTTTAGTTTTTCCCCATTAAGTATAATGCTGGCTGTAGGTTTGTCATATACAGCCTTTATTGTATTGAGGAATGTTCCATGGATTCCTAATTTTTCCAAAACCTTCATCATAAAGGGGTGTGGGATCTTGTCGAATGCTTTTTTGCATATTTTGTGATAACCATGTGGTTCTTATTCTTGCTCCTTTTGATGTGATAAATAATATTAGTGGATTTTTTTATATTGAACCAGCTTTGCATCCCTGAAATGAATCCTGTTGGATTATGGTGTGTGATTTTTTGGATGAATTTTTGAAGTTGATTCTCTGAAATTTTGTTCTGCAGTTTTGCATCAATGTTCATCAAAAAAAGGGTCTATAGTACTCTTTCTTTGATGAGTTCCTGCCTGGTTTTGGGATGAGGTTTATGATGGCTTCATAGAATGTATTTGGTAGTGAGCTTTCTCTTTCAATTTCATTGCAGAGTTGGAGGAGTATTGGTGTGATCTCTGCTTTGAATGCCTTGTAAAATTCCGTGGTGAAACCATCTGGTCCTGGACTTTTCTTAGCTGGTAGGTCTCTTGTTGCTGTTTCTATTTCAATGCTTGATATGGGCCTGTTAAGATGGTTTAACTCATCTTTGTTTAGTTTTGGCATGTCAATATTTGATAGGAAAAAGTCCATTTTTGTCACGTTCTCAAACATATTAGCATAAAGTTTTGAGAAGTATTCCCTTATAATATTCTGAATCTTGGTTGTTTTCGTGGTGATGTTTCCATTCTCATCTCTGAGTTTAGTTATTTGGGTGTGTTCTCTTCTTTTTCTGATAAGATTTGCTAAGGGTCTGTCAATTTTGTTTAGTTTTTCGAAGAACCAACTCTTTGTTTTGTTGATTCTTTCTATAGTTTTTTTGGATTCTAATTCATTTAATTCTGATTTAATTTTAATTATTTCTTTCCGTCTACTGGATTGGGGTTTATCTTGCTGCTCTTTTTCAAGGAGGTTTAGATGTGTCATTAAGTTGTTAGTTTCAGATCTCTCCGATTTGTTGATGTAGGAGCTCAGAGCTATAAACTTGCCTCTGAGTCCTGCCTTTCCTGTGTCCCAGAGGAGCTGGTAATTTGTGTGTTCATTTTTGTTGAATAGCATGAACATTTGAATTTCCTTTCTAATCTCTTCCATGACCCACTCATGATTCAGCAGTTTGTTGTTCAGCCTCGATGTCATACCAGACTTTCTTTGGTGGCTTTTGGTGTTGAGTTCTAATTTTATTCCCTTCTGGTCAGAGAGAATGCAAGGTATAACTTCAATGTTTCTGAATTTAGACAAGTTTGCTTTGTGGCCTAAAATGTGGTCTATTTTAGAAAACGTACCATGTGCTGTTGAGAAAAGCGTTTATTCTGATGCTGTTGGGTGAAATGTTTGGTAGATGTCTGTTAAGTCTAGTTGATCTATGCAGCTGTTTAGATCTGCGGTTTCTCTCTTGAGTTTTTGCTGAGTTGATCTATCTAGTGGGGAGAGTGGTGTGTTAAAATCCCCAACAATTAATGTCTTTGGATCTATATGGGATTTGAGGGAAAGTAGTGTTTCTTGGATATATTTGGGTGCACCATTGTTTGGCGAATACATATTTAGGATTGTAATATCCTCCTGAAGGAGAGATCCCTTAATTAGTGTGTAGCGACCTTCTTTATCTCTCCTCACGAATTTTAATTTGAAGTCGTTTTTTTCTGATATTAGGATTGCAACTCCCGCCTGTTTATGAGGACAGTTTGCTTGGTATTTTTGTTCCAGCCTTTAACATTGAAAATGTGTTTGTTTTTATGGGCTAGATGTGACTGCTGCAGGCAGCAGATAGAAGGGTCTTGTTTTTTAATGCAACTAGACATTCTATGTCGCTCAATTGGAGAGTTCAGTCCGTTAATCTTAAGAGATAGGACTGAGAGGTATTTGGGAGTTCCTGCCATGTTATCCACTTTCTTGTGGGCTGCGAAAACTGGGTTCTTCCTATGGTTATTGGATTCTCAATTTGGGTGCAGTTTCTTGGCCTTTATTTTGGTCTTGTTGGTTTTCTATGTGTAGGACATCTTTAAGAATCTTTTGTAGGGCTGGTTTGGTGGAGATGTATTGTTTCAATTTTTCTTTGCTATGGAAGGTTTTTGTTTGGCCTTCAGTTATGAAGGAGAGTTTATCTGGGTACAGTATTCTTGGTTGATATTTGTTTGTTTTTAGGGCATGGCATACATCATTCCAGGCTCTTCTTGCTTTGATTGTCTCTGCTGAGAAATCTGAAGTGATTCTAATTGGTTTCCCTAGGAGTAGCTGTTTGAAATCAAGATCACACAATTTTCTTATAGGCACTAAAGTAAATTTATGTGTTAGGTGACACTCTTTTGGCATATTGATGCTAATTATTCTTATGAGAGCATGTAAGAGAATTACACTACAATGTAAAGATAGAGCACACTGAAAAACAAGAATAAAGTTTACCATGGCCAGAAAACAAGAGAATATGTAAGGAATGAAGAAAGGAAATATTTCAGTAAGAAAATGGCAGAGAGATAATTCCAGAAAGAAGAAGAAAACCATGGAGGTGAGAGATGATTCTTAAACACAGACTTTGATGATCTTTGATTCCTATGTGGAGCAGCATTTTCCACGTTCTTTCTTTTAATATTCGTTTGTTTTGAAAATACTATACAGAGGGTTTACAATTGCATGGGCAAGAAAGTGAGTACATTTCTTATCAAGCATTTTAGCCTCCTCCTTTGTTTTCCTTTCACAGCCTCCCCCACACACCCAATCCTCCCCTCCCCCAAACTTGAAAATTTGGTTTTCCTCATGACAACTTGTACTTCTCATTGTTGCAACGGGTCCACCTGTATCCTTATTTAAATGACTTGTTTTTCCCCTTCCCCTCCACAAATTATACCCACATCAAATACAGTGAAAGCAGGGGTTATACTGTGGGTGAGGGACATACAATGTAACAAAAAGTAATCTTATAAATGCGTTAGAAACAAATGTATGAAAGAAAAAAACATTTAAATGCATATCTTAGGGTTCATTTTCCTAACATCACCTTATCTGACGTTTTCTGCTTGACTTATAGATATACTAAATATTGCAAATAAGGGAAACCATGGGACTCATGTTTCTTTGGGATTGGCTTACTTCACTTACTATAATTTTTCCAAGCCTTTCCATTTCCTAACAAATGGGGCAATGCCATTCTTTCTGATGGAGGCATAGAATTCCATTGTGTATATATACCACATTTTATTGGGTTGATTTCTTTGTCTCAGACAGTTCTTCCCTGCCCCCTTCTGATTTTACTTGCTAGAAGTTCTGCAAATTAGAATTAATTGTCAATTGGGGTGAATTTCAATTATGTAAACCTTACAGCTCAAACATCGCCATGCTAGGGGTCTGATTTTGTACTCTAAGTATCCAGCATGTGTAACTCTATTGATTCATCTGAGTCATCCAGCTTCATTTTAATGATTCCTTTCTATTTTCTTATTGTTTTTTCCATCTTGAATTAGCCATAGCTTCCTCAGTAGAGTACATATCCATGGATGATTCTAAATTATTTTGTTATTATTAAGGTATTGTACAGAGGGGTTACCATTGCATAAGCCAGATAATGAGTACATTCCCTGTTTTGCACACTGTCACCCCTTTACTTCATCAATGGATTTTGACTGGCATGAAGCAACCTTTAAGGCCATTTCCAGTGAAATCTTGAAATAGTATAATTCTTCAGGCCTAGGAGTTATGTATTATCTGAGTGTCCTTGAGCCTACACTTTTCCAAAATTAACTCATTGTTGTCTACTTTCTAAGAACTAGATTGTAATTGTTATATGCTGTGATTTAAATCATGAATCACTGGATGGTAGGCACCTTTCTATGCACCAAGAGATGAACTAGCTTAGCAAGATTGCATTATAATTGTTTTTTGAAGCCTAAGTATTTGATGCTATACCTTAAGTTTCTAGTTTTTAATGGTATTTAGTCTTGTTTATACTTGAATATTTATGTACAAGAGATGTTTAGTACATGCTATATCCTACATTATTTCTGAAATGAATCAGTGGATATATAAATAAATAAATGCCCTAAAATCTAGCCCTTTTGTCTAAAGTATTATGGTTGATCTTGTATCTACTTTTAAAAGACAAAAGTTGTATAGAGTTGTAATCTCTATCTAATATTTAAAGGTCCTTTGCCTAAACTGAAATTCATGTAACAGGAGCCACAAATTTTTTGGCCTGCTTAGTTTTAAATCATTCCTACTTCTACCTATGTCCTCTCTGGACCTTTTGTTATATTTATGTTACTGTTTAGCCCATGTCATGTTTGTCTCTGCATCCTAGTAAATCCTAGGAATTGCCTACATTCTTGTAATAGTAATGTCTTCTGTCTCTATCTCTGCCCCAACTGTCTTTCTGTCAGTCTGTTTTTGTCTCTCCTCTACTCTTCTGTCCCCTCACTTCCCCTCCCCTCCATCCTCTTCTCTCTCTCCTACCTGCCTGCCTGACTGCCTGTCTGTCTGTCTGTCTGTCTCTGTCTCTGTCTCCCTCTGACCTTTGCTCTGCATGTGTGTGTATATATTCTACTAGGAAGAACTTCAAATAATACAAATAATGTCATTCCCCTCCTAATCTTTGACTGATATTGAACATACAATCTGCCTTAAGGCTGAATATATTATAAAGGCAATGAAACACTTGTAGAAACCACTAATTACATGAATTTTCACAAGCAAATATCAAAGTTTAGAAATGTGGAACATTGAATAAATAACTCAAGATATACTTTGATATAAAATATATAATTTCACCTGGAAAAGCAGGCAAAATTAGAGTGGTTGCCTAGCATCGGTAAAATTTTAAATTTCATCCCAACAAATATATAAATGTATAGGTGCCAGTCCTGGAAACTGAGCTCAGGATCTGCGTATTGTCCCTGTGCTTTTCTCTTTCAATGGTACCCATAGCTCTACTTTTTTTTTTTGTATACTGGTGGCTCACTCTTGTAATTCTAGCCACTCAAGAGGCTGAGATATGAGAATGGCAGTTAGATAACAGCGTAGGTAAGAAAGTCTTTGAGATTATTATCTCCAATTAACTACTAGAAAACCAGAAGTTGCTCTGTGGTTCAAAATAGTAGAGTATTAACATTTAGTAAGAAATCTCAGAGACAAAGCCCAGGCCCTAAGTTCAAGCCCCATGATTAACCAAAACAAAAATAAAATCAAAAAGAGCCTCATGGCCTTTCTGCCTGGCCAACCTTTAAAAACCGTTCCTCAACTCTCATCCTCCTGAGTGACTAGGGCTATAAATGGGAGTTGCAGACATCTGGCTCAAATATTGATTTTTTTGGAGACCAGAGGCATAGTTCAGGAGGAAAAGAACAGGTTGACAATAGGAGGCTCAGAATTCAAATTCCAGTATGATTCAAAAATATTGTAGTAGTAGGTAGAAAGAAATACCTATCAAAATCTTAATTTAATTCTAACACTATCACAAATACTGTCTTTGTTACTGTCTAGTGTGTGTACTTTCCATAGTATAATTGCTTTATAATAAACATAATTCATATTAGGGTTAATGTCTTAATAAGAAGACTGGTAAGTAGTTAGGTACTGATGACTCACTTCCATAATCTTTGTGTCTCAGGAGGCTGAGTTCTAAGGATCATGGTTCAAAGCCATCCAGGAAGGAAATCTATAGGACATATCTCCAATCCACCACTCAAAATCAGAAGTGGAGCTGTGACTTTAGTGGCACCAACCCTGAATAGCAAAATCTGAAGGACAGAGGTCAGACTCTGATTTCAAGCTTCAATACCAGCAAACACATGCACAAAAAATGTGGCTGGTAGGTGAGTAATTTTAGTCAGAACATTATATGCACACTCTACCAATTATTTCTGTATTGTATGTATTATTGACTTAAATGAATTGAAGTTAAAAAATATTTTAAAATGTATTCTTCTTTGCAACATGACATCTATTACTTGACAGCTTAATTCGACAAAATGTAAATTAGTAAACAGAACATAAGTGGGCCCTTTTAATGCTAGCCGTGTCCTCCTGGCATTTTACTTGTAACCACAGGAGACTTAGGAAAACATGGGTAATGTTTTAAGTCCATATTTACAGATGTGACAGCTTGACATTCACTTTACTGAAATGGCATGTAAAGAAAATGCCAGATATACTTCAAGAGAATTTTTCACCTCGGGTACTGAGAATAATCTGGTCAAAATGATAGAAATTGACATCTCAAATCAATCAAATATGATACCATTGGTCTTACACTAAATTAACTAATAAGAGTGAAAAAATTGCTGGATGTTAGATACCAAAGAGATTTTGAGTTTCTTTAGCTCTAAGGAAATACAGAATTAGCTGAAACAAAATGGGTCAAATCAGAGTACACATCATTAAATTTATTGTCTAGTAAGAAATAAATTTTAGCATCATTCCATATGCTAATTACCCACTAGTATTTCTTCATGCATATGTAACAGCTTATATGTTTCATTTAGGACATGATTGATTCATGACTTATTTAAAACAAGAGGTTTTTCATATAGCTCTAATAGTCTTTTCCAGAAATCTCCTTAATAATCATCCTAGACTTTACAGTATTTTCTGGTGGGTCAACTGCATTCTAGACTTTCCATCTTCCCTTTTTGGAGTACTCCATTGTCCGGAGGGTGCATAAACTCTCAAGGATCAATCAGAAAGGAAGGATGGTAGCAATGTGGATAGCAATATGGTAGCAATGTGGAGAATATGGATGTATGAAAATGTCTTTATTTTCATACATTTCACTTAAATTTGACTCTAGAAGGATAATTTCTAAGTAAGGAATGAAAATTCCATTTTCCTTAATACCTTAATAATCTAGAAAACAGATTCTAAGTTAACTAATACATAGAAACTATGGCTAATTGGGGTTGTTCAACCAAGAGTTTCTGCAGCGAAGTGATACAATTAGAGAAAGGAGAATTATGTGAGGAGTTTCTGGAAAAGAATGTTTGTCCTCTTTCTTCATCTGATGTTGGAAGCTAGTCTTTCTTTTGTCTCTCTGCATGATGACTTGTGCAGAATGAAAGTCTCTGTCCATTTTCCCTGTAGGGAGTTGATGTCTTTGATACCAGAGTTGATAGATAAGAAAATACTAGTTTGTGAATGAGAAATTGAATAAGCACAGCCCTCAAAGCTGTCAACTGAATCATGAGAAAACAAATACTATTTACATAAAACCCAATATGAACTTGTTGTCTGTAATTTATCCAGAAAGAATTCTAAGAATGAAATACATTTTATAGGACATACATATTAATCACTATGTGTTTTGTTTTGTTTTTTATCATTCTAAGAACTACAACCTTAGCAATCCAAATGATCAAAGGGCAAGTAATTTTTCTTTTGATTATCTTACAGACTTCCTTTTATACTTGATGTAAGAGTCTGAGCATCAACAATAGCTTTAGTGATTGCCTTTCAAACTGCTACAGTAGCAATAACAGCAATAACAATCCATGTAAAATGAAGACAACAATTAAATATCAAGTTAGTGAGTGTTTGTGTTATTGTGATGAATGTGATATGCATGTAAATTTAGAAGAGATGTATAAAGAATGTCCAACTGGTAAGAAAAGTTCAAATTGATGAATTTCAATGGTCATTTTATGATATATTCTTTTTTTTAGTATTTGTTGTTTATGGAATATTCTCTTATGCCATGTATAAATGAAAACTCAATATTTTTTAATATTTTTAGAAAAAGTTCTCAAATACTTATGTTCCTAAGAGTTTTCAGAGAATCATGAAAATTAGAAAAAGCATTTTAAGGTAGTTTAAAGATGCCTAGTTTATTACTCATTTTGGATTCATAAATTCATTTGATTTAGCCAACTGTCAGATGATTTTAAAAATCAGAGAAAATTCTGTTTTTATGAGTTCACTTCTAATATTATCTTTCTTTAGAATTATGGGAAATGGAAAGACTTGGAAAAAATTATATTATGTGAAGTAAGCCAGGTGCAAAGAAACATAGGTCCCATGGATTTCCTTATTTGCAATAACTAGTATATGTCTGAGACAAGCAGAAAAGGTCAGATAACATGATGTTAAGTGAAATGAACCCCAAGATAAGGACACAAGTTTTATTTTCTTTCTTGCTATTGTTTCAAAAATATTTATAAGGTACCATGTGATATTTTTGTTGCTTTGTATGTCCCTCCCCCACAGTATAACCTCTGTTTTCACTTATTTGATGTTGGTATAATTTGGGAAAAGGAAGGGAAAACAATTGTTTAAATAGGATACAGGTTGACCCATTGCAACAATGCGATGTATATGATGCTATGTCGAAAAACGAACTTTACAATTTAGGCAAGAGGGGAGGAGGAAATGTAGTTGTGGAGATGGGAGGGAAGGGATAGTAAAGGGAAGCAAAGGAGGAGGCAACAAAGGTGGCTCAGTGGTAGAGCGCTTGCATTGAATGTCTGAGGCCCTGAGTTCGATTCCTTAGCACCACATAAGCAAAAAGAAGGAAGCTGGAAGTGGCGCCTTGGCTCAAGTGTTAGAGCGCTAGCCTTGAGCTGAAGGGCTTAGGGACAGCGCCCAGGCCCAGAGTTCAGGCCCGACGAATGGACCCTAAAAAAAGAAAGAAAGAAAGAAAGAAAGAAAAAAAGAAAGAAAGAAAGAAAGAAAGAAAGAAAGAAAGAAAGAAAGAAAGAAACAAAGAAACGAAGAAAGAAAGAAAGGAAGAAAGAAAGAAAGAAAGAAAGAAAGAAAGAAAGAAAGAAAGAAAAAAGAAAGAAAAAAGAAAGAAAAAAGAAAGAAAGAAAGAAATGTATTTATTACCTTGCTCATTTGATTGTAACCCCTTTGTACATTATTTTCACAATTAATAACTTATTGTTTTAAAAAAGCAATATAAAAATTATTACACATCAGTGCTTACATTCAGGTTATGTAAGTTTCACTAAAATTTAGGCATCTAATATTATGGCAGAATTAATTCAAACCTATTGAAAATTTCCCAAGTTACACAAATACAAAACAAAAAAAAATTCTCAGAAATTGATGTCTGGGCCAACTACCATGCTAAATTAATTACACCTAGATACTGCAATGGTAACTTCAAATGTTACCTGTGGAATGAAAGACATCATGAATAATCGCAGAATGTGTTACCCTAGCCTAGTACTTAGCAACGATTATTTGATTTAAAAAAAAAGGAACACAGGATGGCACTTGCGCAAATTGTCCTTTATCTGACAAAATGCCCAGTTTCTAATAGCACCTAATATATATGGATGAACTAGTATGGAAGGAATTGAAATATATTTTCATACTCTGAAGACAATGTGATTACAAAAAAACTATGGATAACTCAAAGCAAAGTTTCAAAGTTAGATATGCTATTTAAAAGAGAAAGTGCAATAACATCTTAGTTTACTTAATAATTTGTAGGTCAGAAATTATTATCTGTTAAGGTAAGTGCTTATATAGTAAGCTCAAAGCTAGCTGACTGTGGCTCATTTCTGTACTCCTAACTATTCACCAGGCTGAGCTCTAAAACCTGAGGTGCAAAACCAGTTCAGGCAGATAAATCCAAGACATTTGTATTTCCAACTAAATAGCAGATCCCCAGAAGCAGAAGTGATTCAAGGGATACATTGCCAGACTGAGCAAAGAAAGGCAAACAAGAACACAAGGCTCTGAGTTTAAGTCACTGTACACACACACACATACACACACACACACACACACAGACACACACACACACACACACACACACACACACACATGAACCCACACCTACAAACAAAAGAAAAGTAAAAGAAAAATGTAAACTTAAAAAATCTGGTGGCTCTACAAAATATTGCATGAATTAGAATACTGCATTATGCCTTATGTTCTATATCCATTCCTTTTTGTTGTATGGGTTGATTGCATATATTACCTACTGTAAAAGAACAAGGATGTGCACCTGGTTAAAAAATGGTGTGTTGGGTTTATTGCTGTATATTTTAGAGACATGCCTACAGATGTCCGTAAAATCTCAATATTTTCGATAATTTTGTAACTCTATGCCTCCATCAGAAAGAATGACATTGCCCCATTTTTTCGGGAATGGAAAGACTTGGAAAAAATTACATTAAGTGAAGTAAGCCAAGCCCAAAGTAACATAGGTCCCATGGTTTCCCTTATTTGCAACATCTAGTATATGAATGAGTCAAGCAGAAAAGGTCAGATAAGGTGATGTTAGGAAAATGAACCCTAAGCTATGTATTCAAATGTATTTTTTTCTTTCATGCATTTGTTTCTAATGCATTTATAAGATTATTTCTTTGTTGCTTTGTATGTCCCTCACCCACAGTATAACCCCTGCTTTCACTGTATTTGATGTCAGTATAATTTGTGGAGGGGAAGGGGAAAAACAAGTCGTTTAAATAAGGATACAGGTGGACCCGTTGCAACAATGAGAAATCCAAGTTGTCACTTTGAAATGAACTTTACAACTTTGGTTGGGGGAAGGGTTGGGCGGGGGGGTGGGGACGGCTGGGAAGGGATGGGAAGGGGAAACAAAGGGGGAGGCTACAATGCCTGATAAGAAATTTACTCATTATCTTGCCCATGTTATTGTAAGCCCTCTGTAGAGTATTTTCACAATAAAAAATAAATAAAAATTAAAAAAGAAAAAGGTTTCAAATATCAATTCTAATTAAGAATGGTAAGACCACATAAACATAAAGATAAAAGGTTAAAGAACAATCTTTATTGAACTGAGAAGATTTATTCTTACTGTTAAAAAATAACATTTGGAAATAGTGTATCTGAGAATATTCCTAGATAGATAGATAGATAGATAGATAGATAGATAGATAGATAGATAGATAGATAGATAGATAATGTATGTTTTAATATATATAGGCTATAGAATATGTGGGTGTATATATGTTATAGAATGTGTATCCTATAGAATGAACACACACACACACACACACACACACACACACACACACACACACATCTACAGGTCAAAAGTCTGCAGGAAAATCTCCTTCATATTACCACAAGATTACCATTGCCCTTACTATGCACTTCATTTCTTATTGTGTTGATTTCACATAATTTAAAATCAAATAGGATCCATATATTCAAAACTTTTTATTAAAATATGAACTTTTAAACTGATGAATACCAATGCCATTGCTATTCTTACTATTGCTAATGAAAGTAATATTGATAAAGATGACTATAGCAATAATATTATCTTGTAAGTGTTAATGTGTAATAAGCATTCTGCTAAGATATTCATGCACTTAATCACTTAATTGTGAAATTGTACTACATGATGCTATTTAAAATTAAACAAGTATTTTCTTGGCTTGTTTAAAAGCTCAGAATCCAATTGCATAGATTAATATGTATAGATTTTCATCATTATTATAAATATTCCCCTTCAATTAGGTCATCAAGTGACAGATTTTCAAACGGTAATTTAATGAGTCTTTTCTCTCCAATATCTCTCAATCTGAGTAATAAAATAAGTACTTATAATAAATATAGAATCAAGTATATAAGTTATGCTTTTCCAAAAACCTCAAAGTATTCTAGAAGCTATTTGAGATACCTCACAGTTGAAATAAATAGAATATCCTTTTTCCTAAAAAGTATACATATGTTTTTGATACCAGATTATTTATGCTCTTTTTATCTTCTTTTTAAACTTAATAGTGTAATAGACAGGTGCTTATGTTTCAATAAAAATAATGTTATATGGTAATAATATTAAGCCTTGGTTGTTCCAATAATGTTTTACCATGTTGTGCAAACTATTTAATTTTTCATAAGACCTCTGAGAAATGGATGCAATCACTCCTCAACTCTACCGAAAATGCTCACGAAGCATGTGAAGAAAAACACCTGTGTCGGTAGGCACTGCAGACTAGCCCGGTGGGTCATGTGGATAGCTGGAGGCCAGGACATGTTCTGAAAGCATAGAATGGTAAAGATGGTGGAATGCATCTGAGCCCAACATATGAAAATACCTCGTGATAGTCATAGTCAGTTACACCTCACTAACCAAGTAACCGAGCAGAATACTGGCATGCTTTCCTAAAACTTGATATCTGTATGAGGTCATACAAGCAGTCAATGAATGAGATGTTCAACAATGATTAATTACAAATTTAACATCAATAACCAAATAAAGTTAGTGCTTAGTTCCTTCACAGAATTTTTTTAAAATAAAATGCCTACTGTTTGGGTCTAATATAATATACAGAATGAGAAAAATAATGCAGGTATTAAAAGAAATAGCTTTCACCTTTCAATTTACAAAGAATTAATTTCAGGATAGTAAGTCAGGTAGCCTCTGGAAGGTATATAATCACATTGTCGCTATCTAAAGTTGAGTTACATGTTATGGAAACAGATATGAATTAAGAGTGTCAGAGCAGAGTGAAAAAATGGAGGTGATCTGTGATCATTGAATGAACATATCACTACAAATCTTAAACTAGAAATACTAGTGCATCAGCTGAATTTTACTTTAAATGAAAATGTTGCTAGGCACTGGTGGCTCACTACTCAGGAGGCTGACATCTGGGGATGGAGGTTTGAAACCAGTCAGTAAGACAAAACCAAGGGATGTTTATTCAACTAATCAGCATAAAACCATAAGTGAAGGTAAGGTTCAAGTGGTAGGGTGTTAACGGTTACAAAAAATACAGCCCTGAGTTCAAACCCTAGTACTAGGACAAAAATAATAACTAAAACATAAATATTATAGCAACAGTTAAATATTTTGACACATTTTCTTTCTGTAAATTAATCTGAGGAACTGGGTACTGTACCTTTGCTCAAGGCTGGCACTCAACGACTTAAACTACAGTTCCACTTCTGCATTTTAGAGCTGTCACTCTGATTTGTCTGCTCAGGCGGGATTTGACCATGATTCTCAGCTCTCATTCTGCTGAATAGGTGGGATTACAGGTAAAAGGCACTGGCATCTAGCACAAATTTTTTTTATATTTTGACAGATGTTCAATTAAGAAATTCTTATTTCAGTTCTCTTGACATATTGTTGGGGTTGTCTTTACTTTTTTGTATTTTTAGTTAATATTATTTACTGGGAGAAAATATCTTCATCAGTTTCAGTGAACTATAAGCATCAGTCCATTTTTTTAAAGTCTCCAGACTATATGCTTTATTTCAACCTCTATGACTCTCCCCAAAAGTTTTAGCCTTCTTTGAAGTTAGAAGAACTAGCAGAACAGATTTGTAAATCATCTCTCTCCCACTGTCTTCCTTGTTTGGGCCCCTCAATGATTTCTCTACGTGAAATTGTCTTTCATCTTTTTTTTCAGGTGAAAAGTTTACATGGAGGTTTTCTACAAATGAATCCAGCTAAAATCTAAGCTCAGAAAGAAATCCTGGCATCTTTTTGAAGGAGGCTTGTGGGCCATAGCTACTCAGCTGCACAACCCACCACTTGAACAAGGGGCAGATGCCAATTTAAAAGAAGCCATGCAGGTAGTAAGCAGTTAAGCAAGAAGGCACCTGTTCTGTTCTGTGCCAAAGGGTATAGCCTGTCAACGAGGCATGTGAGATACAACTCTGGTCTCTCTTTTCACGGGTTACTAAGGGGATCTGGGGCAAGAACTAAACACATGTGGTCAAATTTGCTGGGTGCTCTGGATTTTTATTTCATGAACAAAACCGAACTGAACTGGTCTGAATCCACTACCTTAGGACTGTTGACAGCTTATCTAGCTAGTCATTATTTTCCCTTCCTTTTTCATTAGAGTACCACTTCAGTGGGAAAAATGATAGATTACTTCTTTTGGTTTAGAATATAATGGATAAAAATGGCTTCGACTTTTTCATAGTGATTTGACATTTTCTAAAGCCCCAAATAAAGCATAGGCATTGTTGAAGTCTTGCAATGAGGCAACGAAGATGAGAATATTTTGAAGTAGTATAAATGTGTGAATTATTTCCTTATCTAAGCATTATTTGTTTTTTCCTTACATAAATAATATGCATGATTCTAAGTATGCATAACTGTTATTGTCAGCCATGTTGGAATTTAGGATATTTGACATTTCCTTTCAGTAAAATCAATTCTTGATACACTGATGAGATGATAAAGAATTTTGTATGCAGAAATTACCATTCTTCCTGCTTTTCAGTGTTAACTTTCCCTGGATTTTGACCCTCAAGCAGTAGGATTTATTAAACGTTTTCAATGACTTTTCTATTGACAACACCAAAATTACTAAATAAAATATTTGTAAACAGAGGACTGATGTAGAAAGGAAAGGAAAAAGCCAGCAAGTTTAAACACGGGTGGGTAAGAAACAAGTGCGTTTTAAAGGTATATTAATTATTTTCGGTCAGTTAGTCCATAGGCCTCATAGTATTCCATAAGGTGCACTCATAGCAGGATTTAATAAAATTAAGGTATGTTAAAGGAAGAAGAAGTTGAGGCAAACATTAGAAATGCTCAACACTCACAAACACAGCTACTACAGAGGTTGCAAAGCTCATAATTTAACTTTAGATTATTAAGCACTACACAGAATATCCAGATCTCAGGAAGCTCTTTGTCTTCTCAGAAGAATCTTTTACACTTGTCCGTTAATGTAGCCAAAGTGACTCTGCATTATTCTACTCAATATAAATATCCAGAGAGCTAAAGAGCAAGCAAATGGAAACTAAACCTATCAGTTTTCTATATGCTGTGCTTATTAACTAATGCAAAATTGCCTTCTGGTTTGTCTCAAATCCTAGTCCATGAAATGAGTCACTAGTTAGTACAATATATAAAGTTAGGGTCAAAAGTCCCTCCAGTTCTCAGACAACTATGGAAATATGCACAGGGTCGAAACAGAAAAGTTGACATTTTAATTTAATATATACAGAAAATATATATTTTTTGAGGGCATACTGGAATTGAATCTTTAAGGAGAAAATGAATATTGTAGAACTGAGGAGAAAACATCTACATGGCTAGGCTAATACATTCCAAATAGAATAAATAAATACAAAACTTCCCTTATGAAATTATGACAAAGGTTTTGTAACATATTAGGGAGAAAATATAGACTGTGAGGGTTAGGAAAGACAGCGGATTGGGTAGTTTGCCTTTGCTGTAACCAAAACACCTGACAAGATCTGCTAAAAATAGAAAAAATTACACTTCAAAGGTATGTCTGTCAGTTATGGATTTCCTCTGGCTAGGTCTCTCTTGAAAACATCACCACTTAGAAAAGTCTCCACCACCTCTAAAATTCTCCATCACCTCCAAAATTCTCTAATACAGCTGTACGACCACCAACTGTAATATCCCATTAACTTATGAAACTATCAATGAAAAAATATCCAGAGATGGAGTTAGAGTCATCACAATCATTCCGCCGCCTAACGTTTTCATCTTCAAACACTACTTCATTGAAAGAAATACCTGCTGCATCTAAGAGTTGGGGAGATATTTCAGATCCCAGCCCTAATATTCAATGCGTCATAACCATAGTGGAAGCCAAAATAACTCTAGAAAAAAATTAATAGACCAAGAAAAAACACACCTAATTATGGTGTCTAACAACAAATCTATCTTTGAAGAAAGATGTCAAATGTTGAGATTTAGATGGAAGCTCTGTATAAGACAAAGGACAAGGAAGGAAATAATACAACGGCAATACTCCAAGACAATATGTTGGAAATGATTAGTACAAGGACGGGGAAGTGAGTAGAGGGGCAGAAAAGTGGGAGAAAAATGAAGGAGGGGTAAAAAGTTCAATAAGAAATGTACTCACTATCTTACTTATGTAACTGTAACCCCTTTCCCTGACAATACTTTTTAAAATAGAAATACTAAAGAAGACAGAGAAAAGTGAGTCTTAGAAAGGTTGAAATATAAGAATGTTTATTGAAGATAACAATGTATATGAGTTCATTCAAATATATTTATCATATTTAGTATTAAATAAATGATTGAGGTAAAATACAGAGTAATAATGTCTTTTAACGGCACCATTTATGTTAGGTTTTTAAAAAGAGGTATCCGAGTAAGAACTGCACCACGCACGTGGTATTTAGGTAAGGGGAAGGTTTACTCAGTAGACCTGCTGGGACCAGGCAAGTTTGGCACTCCACGTGGCTGGGAAAGAGAGGAGAGAGAGGAAAGAGCTAGAGCTAGAGCAGAGAGAGAGAGCAGAGAGAGCTAGAAAAAAGAGCAAGAGCAAGAGCAAGAGCAAGAGCAAGAGAGGAAGAGCAAGAGCAAGAGAGGGGTAAGAACAGAGAGAGAGCAGAGAGCTAGAAACGAACGGAGAGAGAAAAAGCTAATAATGTATTTTTAAGTGGAGGAAACTTGAAATTAGTTTCAGGGATTTCACAGAATCCTTTGTCTTGTTAATGAGCTCTGAATGGAGGATATACAAATGTTTGCTCTTTGATCAAAAGATTTCACAATAAACTTATAGCATAAAGCTATAATCCTAGCTACTCAGGAGATTGAGATCTGGAGATCACGGTTTGAAGACAGAATGGGCACAATTAACCCACAAATGTCAGAAGTGGAGGTGAAGTTCAAATGGTAGTGAGCCAGCCATGTGCATAAATGTCAAGTGAGAGTTTGAGGCCTTGAGTTCAAGTCCCCGGATTGGTGCGGTGTGTGTGTGCATGCACACACACACACACACACATACACACACACACACACACACACACACACACACACACACACACACACACACACATTCCAAAACAAAACACACAAAAAACATGTAGAAACATAGAGAGAATATATATTGTGATGTGGCAGTCAATCAGGAATATAATAGCGTTCTTGGGTTTTTGCTGAACAATATTTCTTTTCTCTATTACAATGTAAAATGTTGCTTATTGCCGGCGTTGGTGGCTCACGCCTGCATCCTAGCTACTCAGGAGGCTGAAATCTGAGGATTGCAGTTCAAAACCATCCTGGGCAGTAAACTTTGTGAGACTCTTATCTCCCATAAACCACTCAGAAAACTGGAAGTGGTGCTGTGGCACAAGTGGTAGAGCACTCACCTTGAGCTGAAGAACTGAGGGATAGCACCCAGGCCCGGAGTTCAAGCCTCTTGACGGACAAAAAAACAAAAACAAAAATAAACATTGCTTATTATACTTAATCAAATACAACCAAAAGCCTATAGAGTTAATGTTTACAGAAATAAAATGATAATTGTGTTCCAATAGACATTTCATTCCTCTCTTATATAGGGAAAGAATTTTACACTTACAAGTCTATGAGGAGGCAATATATTTCTTTACATTTCAATTCAGTGGCAATGATTTGCCATGTATGTATTTTTTCAGACTTGGGTGTTACTTGGAAAGGAAAAAATAAGCTACCCTAAATGACTTCAAAGAAGTTAGATACCAAAATGGTATCTAAGGGGGTGTATGGAGGCATGTGTGGACAGGTGGGTGGAGGAGGTGGATGAGATTAGGTAGGAAGGGAGAGGAAATAGAAACCATTTTGCCTGAAAGACAAATTCTTTTCAAATTTTGGCCTGCAGATGACTAGACATTAAAACTGAACCTCAAAGAAATGTATGCTAGATGTTTATGAAGAAATCTTGTTCTGTTATCCAAGTGGAATCTTCGTATTTGCCCAGAAGTACAGGCAGTCTATTAATGCTCTTATGCAAAGTTAAATAATATTTCCCACCTTTTTCTTTTTCTTAGCAGGTAATGTCATATGCCACATGAGTTGCAGGAGCATAGATGATTACTTTTGCATATTGCAAACTGTTAAAAACATCCTTGGTGTGCCATATCTACAATAACTCTGATAGTGCTGCCACCACTTATTATTAATTTACCTTTCAAAAAAGACAAAGACACTACTGATACTAAATACGAAGCTGAAGTGACGGAGTTCTTTTCACAACTTAAATAAATATATCACTGTCATTTAGTAATCCTCTGCATTCACATGGAATTTTTCCAGCACTGTTAAAGAAGGATGAAAATGGAGAGACAGCTCATTGACTTCCCATGCATATGTCCATACCACTTTAATCTTGCACATAAAAGGTCAAGCATAAAATTATTTGTCTGGAGTAGCTGTCCTTGGAGATTTAAATTAATATAGAAGGAGAGTACTACGAGGGGGGAAAGTTAATTTTATCTTCATTGGATTAAGCCAGGTCACATCTACAATGAGGGAATGAGGTTACAGAAGACTATAAACTGTTGGGTTGACAGAAAAGGATTAATTCATGAGCCAGCGTCAGGTTGTTGACTAATAACATATTGATCAGATCTATAAAATATGCAGAATGTCTGTCAGGAGGAGAGACATTATTGAATTGAAGATTGCTAGCCTCTGAAATGATCCAAGTTAGATTAATATTATTAAGAAGCTTTGAGCGAGCTACTATTACCTTAGCAACCACCGAAATTCTCTGCAAATGGCTTGGATTGACTGTCCTAAGCAACTGCAGTACTTGTTGGTGAGAGGGAAAAGACTGATTAGTGTAGCTGCTGCTCCCTCCCTCCTTTCCCCTTCCTCTTTTCATGTGTTCCAACAGACATATTGAATCAGTACAGTTTAATCCCAGTGGAGCCTGCAGGTGGTATTGTCCTAACATGGAGGAGTTATTAAATTCTTAAGGTCACCATAAAAAGGTTCTATTAAATTGAGTTAATAAAAACATTGGACAAAGGTTTGCAAAGAGCAAGGTGTCAAAGTGGGGGAGCTGGAATGTTTCTCTTGATCATAGACAAGAAGAATAATTTATATCCATCAAAGTGTAAAGAAGATAAAAAAAAATTGTATTCTTCAATAAAATGTGAGCTTTTTCCCCCTAGCTAATACACATGTGTATATACAAACAGTCAGATAGGACATTCATTTCTTTGGATTTTTTCAGTTGAAATGGACTTAGAGTGGATAAAATACAAGGTCCCTGGTAAATACCATTCTGACAATAAAAACATAAAAGCTATCGAATATTAGGCAATTTTTGCATGTGTGAAAGCTGATTCTTGTCCTTTTTACTTCTTTTCTGAATTATCTTCAAGTAATTGTACAATGGGGTTTCAGCTCAACAAAAGAAATGTTGGTGCTTGATTTTGAATCACTGTGGAATTTTATTTGGAATTCTCTGCTCTCCCAGTAATCCCTCCACTCACACTGGAACTAGTTTTACTTTCCTGTCATTCTCTCTCTTTTCTTTCTCTTTATTTCTCTAGTGCATATTAAGTCCACTAAGGGATTTCACTATGGTAATTTAGATGTGCATATATTGTATTTTGCCCAGAATATATCTCTCCATTTCATTTTCTTTCCCCAATCTCTCAATCCCCTTCTAATCAACAGGTTTCCCTGAGATTCCTTAGACTGCCTTCACACATGTACTGACATCTGTTTTTCTAAAGAAATAGTGTATTGAACATCGCTGTATATTTTAAAGTATTTTTGGACATGTAAAAACAGTACTGAATTTGAACCATTTCTCAGAGATGTACAACATCTAATCAAAATATTTATCTGCTTATAGTAGATATAGTTCCTATATAAAAGTGAGAATAGGAAAATTGAAGTTTGTTTTTAATAAACAAAAAAGGGAAACTGAAAACAGCAACAAACCTAGAAATGAATCATTAGCAATGTACAGTAATTTATTTTGAGGAGTATAACAGAGAGATTCACTTACAGTACTCCTTTCATAAAAGAAACCAAGATAAAAGTTTTCCAAGGCCAATTTTCAGATTCCCAAAGGCAGATGAGAAGTCCAGAGGATTGCAGATGCCCAGAAATCACTGGCCCAATGGTAAAGCGAATTTATAGGCAAAAACTAGGGTATATTTAAGGTTTGAAATTTGAAGTAGGAAGAAGGAAGAAGTAATAATTTAATTATCTGCTATCTCAGCAGAAGGAAAAAGCAAAGATCAGTTGGTAGAGCTCTATTCAGAGTGAAAGCATCAGCTACTTAGAGTCCCATTCTTGGACTAGAGAGTAGGGTAGAAAGAGGACAGAGAGAGAGAGATGGGGGCAGAGGGGGAGAGGAAAGTGGAAGAGAGTGAGAGAGCAAGAGAAGAGAGAGAAGGGAAGGAAAGAAAGAAGGAACGAAAAGGAGAGGAAGGAAAAGAATAAGAAATGAAAGGAAGGAAAAGAAAAAGAAATGAAAAGGAAAAGAACAGAAAAATAATTAATTAAGTCCCTTCCTTCATTGTTGGACATTGAAGCCACTTTGTGAGGAAATCTGTTTTCATTTATATCAGTGAAGATAATTCCAACCTAAATTTTTAATTAGGAATAAATGCATTTGGAGATGTATATTATATTTCTTCTTCTTCTTCCTATCAACAACTTAATCTTAAACTGTATGAAAAATATACAGGGAGAATGAACCAGAATAAGTTTAACAAACATTCTTTAAATGGAAACAGTGCAGCATCTTACCCTGAAAAGCTGTAACAAAGTATCTTAGACTAGAGGATTCAGAAACAAAAGAAATGTATCCTCACGGAATTTCCTGCCCGGGCTGGCTTTGAACCACGATCCTCCCTTCTCAGCCTCCTGAGTAGCTAGGATTACAGGTATAAGCCATCAGCGCCCAGCTCATATAACTTCTTGAAACATAACTCATCAGGCTAAAGATGTGAAAAATTAGAATAAATAATATTTTATCATTTTAAGATATTCTCTGTAAAAACTTGTTTTTAAATAATATGTGATGATTATTATAAAAGCTAAATAATTGATTTCTGAATTATAAAAATGATAAATTATAATTAAGTAATGATCAAGAAATTGAAATAAAAGCTATCATACAACTGGCTTTCTCAAAGGTTACAAAGAATTTAAATTTTCTCAAATCTTTGAGTATTTTCAAAATACCATTGTGAGTTTAAGGTTATTGGATTATTGATTTTTTTGGTAAAACAAAACAGGGAGAAATCAATTTGTAGGTATTTCTTATTTGCAGGGGGAAGATAGCTCATGGGGCTTGAACTAGGAACCTGGTGCTCACTCTGAGCTTTGTTGATTAAGGTAGTGTTCTAGCACTTTGAGCCCAACTATATTTCCAGTTTTTTTTTTCTGATTGTTAATTGGAGATAATAGTCTTATGTACTTAACTGCCCAGGCTGGCTTTGAACTGCAATCCACAGAGCTTAACATCCTGAGTAGCAAGGATTACAGGAACGAACCACCAGCACCTGACAGCTGCAGATTTAACATACAATGAAAACAAAAGAAAATCTAGAAAGGGACCAAAAAGAATAAAGCATCATCTTATCAACTGAATGATAACTGTTTCGTTAAACTACATAAGAATAATAAAACATAATTTAAGATAATACATAAACAACAACAAAAATTCAAAAGCACTTTGAAGGCAATCTTGGGGTCAGTGAATACATTTGCTTTCCTAATATGTTCACACTAAAGTAAACTTCAATCTGCTATTGGGAAAAATCAATAAATTAATGCAATATTGAACAAGATTATGACTCCTAATTTATTTTTATTGTGTAGTAGTAATCAGTCATGCATTGTGTAACTTTGTTTTAAAAAAACAGATGCATACTTTGCCTCCCTGAGCCTTGATTTTTGCCTTTAGGAGGAACAAATTCCCTATGTATGCTTGTGGCTGGTCTAGAAACACCTTATTATAAGAAAGACCACAAAATAATTTACTAAGAGCAGCAAGAAAATAAAACATGAACTATCTATGGGCTTCCAGAAGTTTCTAGCCCATAATGACAAAAATAAGAGTTTAGAGTTTTCTTCGGTAATTAGGAATCATCTTCTCCGTCTATTAGAGAGGGAGTATCCAAATAGTAGAAAGATATTTGGACTTCTTAAATGAGCTTTCATGCAGATGAATACTGTATTACAAGACAGTATTTCTTCTCTTAAGGTTTATTACTGGAAAGGTTCTCATTGTATAACATTTTCAAGAGCAAATTCTGTTTTATGAATGATTGGAGGTGGTAGAAGTGCAGAGGGTGCTGGCATAAGATAGGATTCCAATTATTTTAAATGTTATCATGCTTTACTGCTCTTTTTTATCTTCACTTCTTTCAGTGTGACAACAGAGGGCACTTATATATGCAGAGAATTCAGAGTATTATAGGAAACTAAACCTTAAGCAAAGGAAGTCCCCAGATACAAGGATCACTAATACGGAAAATTAAACATGATCCTCGTCTACCAAATGAATCCCTATCCATTTACTGTTATTGTGTATTAGCACCCAGAGACTAGGTAGTGAAAAACCAAGTTGTTGGGAAAATAGTGTATTCTCTCCATTTCACAGGAATAAAATTTTGAAGGAAAGTGAACGAGATTTCTTTTTTTCTTGTCCTTTAGGTGCTGGTATGGAACCTGAATTCAGGGGCTCTGGCTCTTGCTCCACTATATTTTTACTCAAGTTTGGCACTCTGCCATTTGTACCACAATTCTGCTTCTGGATTTTTAATAATTAGTTGGGAGACTCTCTGACTCTTCTGCCTGAGCTGGCTTTAAACTAATACCTTTCATAACTCTACTTCCTCGGTATCTAGAATTACAGGCATGAACCACGAGAAACGTTTCATTATGTCTTCATTTTATGCTTTTAAAATGTTACTAGAACTCTCCTACAATGCATTTCCTGTGATTTCCTTTACCCAGGGGTAGTAACCTGTAGTTAGCTAATTGATATCTCTGTTAGCAGAACAGTCTTGAAAAAAATCAAAAAGAAATCCTTTAAGCTGCTGTATCAATTCATATATTACAAGATATTTTAGAGAGATATTATTTAATCTTTGCTTTGATACTGCAGCATGTGCTTTCGTTACACATAAGGATAATTAACCTTTATGATGGGCTTGAGATATGGGAAGACACAGTATGAAATAGCTTGAATGTTATTTGTGCAATCACAAACTAAAGAGGTAAAATCTTACTAAATGTTCTTGTCCCTTCAATACGATTCTGTTTGTTCATTTATATTGCTTTCCATATGACTTTCTTTGACTGGAGCCTTTTTATTTTGTTGGTGGGTGGCTATTTTTAAGTGAAATGAGAAACATTCTAAGGCAGTTTTCAAGATGATGCAATCTAACCTTGGATATATTGTATAAACCCTGCAACTTAATTAGTACTTATGCTGCAGAGAGAAAAAAAGCCTTGTAATTACTAAAGACAACATATGGCAGGTGCATTGAAACTCTGGAGTGACAAGAAAAACATATGACTTCAGCTCATTATAAGTATTTTCAAAGATACTACTAATTGCAACAGTAATTAAAATTTACCAATATTTGTGAAATTGCCAGGTGACACGTATATATGGAATCAATGTATGCTTTGCATTATTAAATTTGCATAAGATGCATATTCAATTATAATTTATTTTCCTCTCTGCATATATACATATGTATGTGTGTATATGTGTATGTACATGTGTATGCATACATATATACATATACAGATATGTCCATATGTGGAGTATGTGTATAGAATCTTATGATTTGCACATCTCATTTTCATTTATAATATACAGTAGCTTTGTGTATCAATGTATTCTGATTACTAATATATGTACCATAGCATTTGTAATCTGCTGGAATCAGGTAACAATTAGCATTAAGAAAACGTATTGATTCCATTCAACAAGTCCTCTCAGTTTCCAGATCACATAGTACTGCTGGCAACACCACTTTGATTATAAGAAATGTTGTTGATTGAAATACAAATGCAACTCTAATAATATGCATTAACATCTTAATTCTAAGAACTCACACAACAAGGGAAAATCCTTTCTAAGGAAATTCGATTTTTCTCCCTCCCTAACCCTTATAGGTTACATATTACAGGTTACTGACTACCCTTGAGAAAAGTTATTTTAAAAAATATAATTTTAAATTCATGACAATATAACCACTTGAAATTGCCTTTCAAGTAAGGGTTTACTTTTATTTCTTTAATCAATCCAAGCTTTATGAAACTCTTAGAGGGCTATAAATAGCTAGAAACTTTCTTAGGAAAGGAAAGAATATATAATAGGCTAACTAACAACTTTCATAAGGTCAGCAAACTCTGAAATATAGTTCTCTTATGAATTATGAATCAAAGTGCATATAGTTTAAAAATATAAAATGTTTAGGAATGTAATGTAACATATGTAACATGTAACTTTTTTCCTAGTTAAAAAATATTGTTGTTGTTATTCTAAAGGTGAGGAACAAAAGGTTTACAATTTCATAAGCCAGGTAATGAGTACATTTCTTTTTGTATAGTCACTGCTTTCTTTGCTCTCCCCCACTCCTCCCGCCAGTCTCCACCCACAAATGGTATAGTTTCGTTTCAAACTATCATCTAGAAAGTAACACATGAAATGTAGGATTTTTCTTTCTTTTTGTTTTTATTTATTTATTTATTTTTATTCATTTATTTTTTTATTGTGAAAATATTGTACAGAGGGGTTACAATTACATGGGCAAGATAATGAGTACATTTCTTATCAAGCATTGTAGCCTCCTCCTTTGTTTCCCCTCCCCATCCCTTTCCAGCCTCCCCCCTTCCCTCCACCAAATCCGCCCACATCAAAGTTGTAAAGTTTTTTTTCGACATGACAACTTGTACTTCTCATTGTTTCAACGGGTCCACCTTTATCCTTATTTAAACGACTTGTTTTTCCCCTTCCCCTCCACAACTTATACCGACATCAAATACAGTGAAAGCAGGGGTTATACTGTGGGTGAGGGGCATACAAAAGCAACAAAGAAATAATCTTATAAATGCGTTAGAAACAAATGCAGGAAAAACAAAAAAACATTTGAATACATATCTTAGGGTTCATTTTCCTAACGTCACCTTATCTGACCTTTTCTGATTGACCCATACATATACTAGATATTGCAAATAATGGAAACCATGAGACCTCTGTTTCTTTGGGCTTGGATTACTTCACTTAATATAGAAATGTAGGATTTTAACATAAGCTTAATTTTATATTTTGAAGCATGCAGGTTGTATCAACTCTGGACAGAGTATTCTTTTGTTTATTTTGATTATGTTTCAACAGAATGGGGAAGGGCTTCTAAAATTATAGATGGTACTAGAAATTCTGAGTTTGAAAACGCAGCTCCTGGAGAACACAGGCATATGTGAAGACCCAGATCCAGCAGTCTTTGCCACTCACAGCTCAGCATCTCACAGAGCCCACAAGGGTCTGGAATGCTGAGTAGAACCAGCTCACCTGATTCAGAAGAACACCCACAACTAGATACTGGATGCTTGAGTCCAGGAGAAACAACTTTAATCCACCTTACACAGAAGTACTTCTGAGTAATTGGAAGCACAAAATACAATATTACTCTTTAGAATAGCAGGAATTACATAAATGAAAGGTTTTCTTCTTATTATTGTTTTGAGAAGCCCACCTGAACAGTGACCACCTCTCCTAGGTGAGCTGCTTAAGAGCTAGAAGCAACTGCTATTACCATTAAGGAGAGATGGAGTAATTAGGAACTATCAAAAGGATTCACTGTTGACTTTTGGGAGCAGAAACCATGGTAGACATGTCTGGGTGGAGCTGGAGTTATGGAGAAAGTATAAGGATAGAAGGGAAGAATTATGGCCCTTCCTTCTCCATCACTAAAGCATTTTATTGTCACTAATACTGATGTAAAACACAAGAAAGTTCATGGCATCCTTTTATATATGATAATTCTCACCATAAAATCAGATGACAAAGGAATCATAGAATAGTTTCAGCTTTCTATCCAGGTGCTTAGAGGAATGTTCACTGGCCTAATAGAATAGATTCTAAAATAAAAGTTCAATGTACTCAATGAATTCCACCTCTGCTGCTACTCAGTAAGTATCCATCCGCTTACAGATTCTGTGTTCAGCTAACACCAGTAAATATGATTTCAGAAATTAAAAGAAACAAAACTATCACCGTTTTCCAAAATGGAAATATAGCCAGGTGCTTTTAGCCTATCCCTTTATTCCAATCTACTTAGCAGGCAGAGATCTGAGGATCGCAGTTCAATGACAGTAACAGGCATGAGTCCAATAAACATGTAAAATGTAGAAAGTAGCATTGTCGTTCAAGTAGTAGAGACCAGTGTTGAGGGGAAAATACAAGCAAGAGTGGAATTCCTGAGCTCAAATCCCAGAAGTCTCTCTCTCTCTCTCTCTCTCTCTCTCTCTCTCTCTCTCTCTCTCTCTCTCTCTCTCTCTCTCTCTCTCTCTCTCTCTCTCTCTGTCTCTGTCTCTGTCTCTCTCTCTCTCTCTCTCTCTCTCTCTCTCTCTCTCTCTCTCTCTCTCTCTCTCTCACACACACACACACACACACACACTCAGAGAGAACAGATCATTTTGTTACTGATAGAAGATCATTTCTCGTTCAGTTTAGGTGCAATGACTCTAGTAATTGGCAAATTCAAGCTGAAGTGGAAAGCTATCATTAACATCAATCTTATTTAAAATGCTAGCTAAAACAGTTGCCAAAATACCAAAAGGATAATCAACACAGAAAATTCTTCATATTTAAATCTTCCTATTACTATTTCCAAATTTTCTATGCCTTCAAACAGTATTCACTCTCCCATAGAAAGTGAACTGGCATCCATACAATGTCTATCTTTTTAGCTGAATAATGAAAATATGCAATTCTAAGCCAGCGTAGTCTCCTATTTTCTCCCTTCCTCATTCTTTCTTTAATTAAAAACCACCTTAAAGCCAAGGCAGGTTTTTAGAGGTTCATTATTGTAAGTTGCTTGGCACTTCTGCTTTCCCTGCTGTTCCAATATCATTATCTCCGCCTGCCTTTCTTGCTGTCCATCATGAGCCTTCAGAGCACCAGAATTTTCAGATCATCTCTTTCCTCCAAACTTGTGTTTCCAAATGTATTACTTGAAGATCTATCCAGGCGAAAGGTGATCCTTCTTTTAAATTGAATTGCAATGGTGCAAACATGCATTCTATGGATGCCAACACAAGGAACAGGGTTAGGTTCAACTGTTTTATCTTTGCTCAATTGGTGCTATGAACCTAACTGTAGTTCTGAGTAAGGGAGTTGGTAATGTTCCTGGAACAAGTCTACTGTCTGAGTGATTATTCAAATGAGCGTTTTCTTTGCCTCCTGGAGAGCATCATCTGAGGACCACTACTTTCACACAATAATAATATTTCAAATACTTACCTTAATTTCTGTTGTTATTGTTGTTGTTGTTTGGGGGGTATAGATTTGTCCTGAGGCTCAAACTCTAGGCCTGGGTGCTGTTTTGAACTCCATTTTTTCAAGGCTAGCATTTGAGCCATTTTGCCACTTCTGGCTTTTCTGTGATTTAATTGCATAATAGTCTCACAGATTTTTCTGCCAAGGATGGCCTTGAACCATGATGCTTAAATCTCAGCTTCCTGAGTAGGTAAGATTACAGGTGTGAACCACCAGTGCCTGGCTACTTAATGTCTTAGTTGGCTCTTGAAACTTCTATTATAAATTAAAATCAAATCAAATTAAATTAAATTGAAAGCATACATAGCAGTGGTACTCACTAGACTCTATGTGGAAATTGAACTATATAACCTGTAGGTAGGAACAGGAGGGAAAACCAGGGAATGAGAGACGGGGTGACATTGTTCAAAAAGAAATGTACTCTGACATATAATTGTGACACCTCTGTAATCACCTTCATAATAAAAATAAAAGTGCATAAAATACATACTGCTATGGTCTTCTTTGTTTGACCTACTACTCGATATGTTAAAATTATGTTTACAAAGGATAGCAAATATTAGAGTTGTTTCAGGTTGTCTGTAAATAGACCATTTTCATTATGTTGTGCAATTAAGTATAAGTGTCTCCAACAGCAAAGTTTTCAATCACTGCAAGTAATTAGGTCATTAGTCCTACAATTACTATTTAGTACCTCTCTTAGAATTATTCTGCATTTTCTTACCCCCTAATTCAACTGTTATATGTATCATATATCAAAACAATTGTGTGTGTGTGTGTGTGTGAGTGTATGCTTGCTAATCCTGAGCTAGTCAAGGCTGAGTGCTGAGCCTGAGATTCCTTTTTGCTCAAGGTGAGAACTGTACAACTTGAGGTGCAGCTCTATTCCCAGCTTTTTTGGTGATGAATGGGAGATCAGAGGCTCACAGCCTTTCCTGCCCAGGTTAATTTTGAACAATGATCCTCAAATATCAGCCATCTGGGTAGCTAGGATCACCATTGCCAGCCATTGGTGTCTAATTAAGTAGTATTTTTATGAAATGATTTTCATTAGGTGTTACATTTGAAGATCTTTTTAAACATTGAGATGGACACAGGACTGTGGAAGTCTCTTGGAACTCAAAGCACATACTCAAGCACCCCAACAATAGCTCTGGAAACAGGATTTCTAAATGAATGTGAACTTAGAGATTTATTGACATTTATCTGATTTCTTCCATTATAATTAACACAAATGTAAAGTCACCTTAACACTTTCAAAAACATTAAGGATGAGTTTATGTTCCATGTTTGTGGTTTATTTGGATTTATTTTCCATTTTCTACAGTTTACTAAAGACTAGAAGAATTCTATCTACAATCACTAGAACTATATGGCATAGAAAAGAGAATTGTGGCAAGAGACACCCTGGGGTTTATAAACTGACCCCTTTCTCTCCCTTTTCCTTCGCATAAGAATAATATAGAATTTTGAAATTACAGCAGTGCTAACAGTTTGATTTAATAATTATTTAAGGAAGCTCTTCTACCCATGGGACCATGTCCCACAATGCCATTGATCTCTATATGATTCAAAACTTTATCAAAATTTATCAAATATATTTCTACGTGTTTCAAATGTTCCTTAGGGTTAATATTAATTACTTGAAAGCCAAAGGCACGTGGCAACCTCATGTTCTATTGCCTCCATATTTGTGATATTCACAATAGTATCTCCATTATCTTTAATGCTTTCTGTGTGACTTAGCTTAAGATCTTTTCCAAAGAATCATACTATTCAGTTTAAAAATAACAAACCAAAATTTCATTTCACCAAACCTGTTTTGAAAGAGTGAGTGTAATGAGTCTTCATTTTTTGTGTAACAACATTGTGATATTTCTGGTACAGACTACCTTTTGTACTTTATCCTTTCTTTTTTCTCCATACTGCTTATGATTATGTCGTAGGCATCTTTTATACCTGTAGGTGCCAATTTCCTTTGCTTCACTGCTGTGGACTGCTTTGTCTAATGGAGTATGTGAGTAGATTATAAATGTATCTATTTCCATCAAGGACTGAAAATGTATTACTAACTTTTACCAGTGTTTTGAGTTTTCAGTTCTGACATGTTCTCAACATATCTCAAGAAACCATTATTCTATGAATCTAGCTTCTGTTCAACAGGCACAAAAACCCAATTGAAATGAAGAGTTCTCTGTAGCTCTGATTAGGCCAGAGAAGCTCAGCCAGGCAGATCAAAAAGTACCCAACTTGCGCATGAATATAAAATCAATGACTGGTGTAGAAAGCCACTGAGGTCCTGTTATTTTGTATTGACTATTGTCTAGAAGGATAATTGAAAACAGCATTGCTATTTAGTAGTTCTCTTCCTTTAAGAAAGACAAGTTACATGTATTGTAACTGCCTTTATTTATGAGTCAATTGGACAGATGATTTAACTTTCCTCTAGCATAAACATTCTAGTTTTCTAGGATTATACGTCATCTATAAACATATAGATTAACTTTTCACATCAATAAAATATGTCATCTGTGAGCTAGGGACAAGAGCCCTCTGGGTTTCAGGCATGCATGATTTGAAAAAGAATGATCTTGCAACAGATAGAAAAGCTCAGAGAAATGAGGGATTCATGAATCTCCACTGACTTTCTAAAGTGGGCACGAAAAATGGGAAGTGTATTTCAGGCTTCAGATTTTCCTATGAAGAGTCACAGAAGGAAAGGAAGTAGACAAAGGAATCCTATAAATCTAGATATGGAAAGAGGAAGAATTCAAAACTAACGTTTTGGAGTTGGGAAGGTGGCTCATTGGTAAAGTTCTTGCCTAGCATGCATGAATCCCTTGGTTTGATTCCTCAGTACCACATAAACAGAAATGAAACAGAAGTGGCACTATGTATCAAATGGTAGAGTACTAGCCTTGAGAAAATAGAAACTCAGTGATTTTACCCAAACCTTGAGTCAAGACCTAGGGCTCGCAAAAAAAATAAATAAACAAGTTAATAAAATAAAAAATGAATTAAATTAAACATTTACAGAACATAAACTGTGAAGAAGAGCATATAAAAGGTCAAATGGATTAGCCTTAGATTGTGGAACTGTCATGTGAGCCCTCAGGAACAGAGGTTGTTTGGTAATTTAACTACAGAAAGTAATGCACATGTTAAGAAAAAGTGAGAAAGGATAATGTAGTCTAAGATTGTTTTCAAGGAATAAATTCTCTTCACACAGGAAACAAAGGTTGAAGAAGTAATATGACATATTTAAATGTAATATGGTGAAATCCTTTTGAGGAAAAATAAATTACAGATTTTATAGGGATTTCTCAATATTGTGACAATCCAGATTACAATATCTTACTTTGATTTTACTCAAACACTTTACTCAAACTCTTCATTCTCAGCTGGACATCCTTCAGGATGTTTGAGCTGATACTTACATCAGCTCAAAAAATGATTATAGTCACCAAATTCGTTTATGAGTAAAGTTCCTTCTAGGTAATGAATAAAATGCTGGTGTTCAACTACATGAGTTACAGCTCTACTTCTTTATTTTTGCTAGTTAATTGGACATGAGTCTCAAGGAATTTCCTGTCAGTATTCCTTCATACTCAGGATGCAAAGATCTGAGAATCACATTTCTAACCCAGCCCACAAAGATCTTAGTTTCTGAGTATCTAGGATTGCTTGCATTAACTTCATCTTTTATTTATTATTATTATTAGTAGTAGTAGTTGTTGTTGTAGTTATTTGGCCATCAGCCTATCCTGGTTCCTCCGTATGATTAGTTAAGTTAGCCTTGTCTTATGGCTCTGATATGTTACAATATGCTAGAATCAATGCAGCTTTTCTCTTTAATATGCAATCTGCCTGAGAATTATTGTGATCATTTTTAAGAAACGATTACTAAGTTATATTTGACATAATAATAAAATTCACCTAAATTTAACAATTTGTTTAATGAAATAAAGTATTTCATATTTTCATTTTAATAAAATACATGTTAAAATTGAAATTTTTATGAAGTATGACTATAATTCATACACCTAGTGGCTGCTTTTTTTCCAATCAGAGATATCTAGTTAGACTTTTTCTAGGTTTAGTTCATTTTATTTCTGTGAATGCCGTCTATATTTTGACCATTATTCTTTTATGAGATATATGGTTGGCAACTATATCCCATACTCTATAAATTGATTTTCTATTCTATTGATGAATTTTTTTGCTGCACATAAGATTTTTAGTTTGATGTAAGTATGTTTATTTGTTTTTTGTTGTTTATGTTTTTGAGATCATATCCCAATAATCTTTCCCCCAAACTATTGATATGCATCATTTCCCTTGTGTTTTCACTGTTTTTCTTCCTCTATTTTTATATTTCAGGTACTCTGTGAAGAATTTCAACCCATGTTGAACTAATGTTTGTGTATACGATATTATGTATCAAATTTTGTCGATCTGGACATATACTTTTCCAAACACCATTTATTAAAGAGACTCTTTTTCTGTGTGTTCTCTTTGTATGAAAACAAGAAAAGCTCTTGATATTCACCAAATCTTTAAGTTTTGGCTATTTGTCCTGTCACTTTGGTCTTTGTGTCAGTCTTTCTGCCCAAAACAATAAGTTTGGATGCTATAGATTTAAAAAAAATATTTTGAAGCCAGATGGTGTGATCTCTAGTTTGTTTTATTTTGGAGTCCTTTATGACAGCCTACAAAAATTTTAATTTTATTTCTATTTCTGTAAAAAATAACAACGAATGTTTAGTAAGGATTTTACTGAATCTGTTGATTACTTTGAGGAGGAAGGGCATTTTATGGAAAGACAAGCATTTTAATAATATTTATAATAAGACATTGATATATTTATTTCTATTCATTTATTACTTCTTCAATTATTTCATTAATTTCTTCCAGTTTTCTGAATCTAGACTTTGTATCTTCAATAGATTTCTTTCTGTGCTGCAGTAAATCATATTTTAGGTTTATTTTTCTTAATTTAATTTTCTGAGTTGACATTTACTATATGAGAAAATTCTTCTGATTTTTATAGGTTACCTTGTTGCCTTGCAATGTTACTGAATTTATTCTATTATGCATTATAGAATGTTTACTTTTTTCTTATATAATACCATTTCACCTTCATGCATTTTTATATTTTCTTAAAAGAAAAGAGAAAAAGGGAAAAGTCCTGGAAGTAAGCAAGTGGTGTGATAGCAGAAGGGGAAAGACATTGGAGGAGAGGAAGTTGAGGGACGGCAGGAAGTGAAGGATGGCAACTGACTACCCAGGCAAAGCAGGTCAGACCTTTGGCGAGTGGAGAGGCCTGAAGAGAAGAAGGAACTGGTAGAAGGGAAAAATGGAAAGACATGGAAGGATGTATAGTTCTGTAGCCAAAGAGAGACAAAGGGAAGGGGGAAAATGGCTTGCCTTTTGATGTTTGGAGTTTTGAATATCATAATTTGGGGGGTTGGTGGTTTGGAGAACATTGATTATAGTAAATGTATCTCGATGGATTCTCTTGAACTACAGAGTTCCTAATTTTCGGAAACCCCATCAAGATAATCAATTTGGATAGCTGTTGGGTCTTCATCCGTCCCACGAAAGATGGATGGGGTCTGAGGAAAAGTAAGTGTGGTTCTTGCCAGTTCCCCAGCCTCCCTCATCCCGGGAGACAATCAGACACAGCAGGGAGCCAAATTCAGCAGGTAGAAAACTCATTTATTAACAGAGAGCAGCCCTTTTTAAAGCCAAAAAGGGCGGGTGGCAAGGCAAGGGAGGAAGAGGAACCAATCACTGTCAAGGTCACACCCTACCATGCACCTGAGCCTTCCGGGGCTGGTTAGGCACTGATCGGGAAATCAATTGAGCTCTGCCCACTCTACTCTCTCCCAGTGCCATCTTTGCTGCCCATGTGCTCTACAGTAAATTAGGCTCTGCCCAGTAAAGCCACTCTCAGCGCCATCTTTGCTGCACATGTGCGCCACAGATTCCCCCTTTTTTTTTTGTTTTAATGGCAGACCCACCTCCCAGTTAGTTATCCTTTTCCCTCCTCTGTAAAAGTTGTTTTAACATGATTACATTGGTAAGGATAGCATTGGCTACACAGGGGGTTCCAGGCAAGTCTGGGGATCGAGATTCGCCAGACAAGGATAGTAAGGGCTCTTGTGCATGATCCAAGAGCCTGTCCCAGTTACCTCACATCCGTACCTAGCACAGTAAAAAACATCAGTCCCACCACAGTTAGAAATATCCGAAGCAGTTCAATTAAATCCTGGGCACCTGGTGTCTTTTAAGTAAGCCAGTTCCTTGTACGTAGCTTTAAGCTAGCACAGGGGTCAAGATGACCTTTGAGCTTTACTGTCAGCTCTCAATGGCTCCCAACATCATCTCCCCATCTTAGTTTAAAGAAGCGAACCCGCCTGTCTTAGGTTGGGTGGATCGCCTTGTCTGCCCTACCTATCATCGGGAACTTCTTCAGAGTGAACCTGAAGGGCCTGTCTTAGGTTGGTCAGACTGACACTCCCTCTTACCTGTCTCTGGCTGTGATTCCTCTTGGGGGATAGACATTCATTCATTTGGAGCTTGATAACTGGCTGGCTAAGCTCTTAAGAGTTTTGCAGTGCATGTATAATGCAAGGAAGTCATAGAAAAAAAAAAAAAAAACATCAGCAAAAGCATTACCAGGCCAGGAAATGTCACTAGTCCTTTAAGCTTAGTGAAGGATGGGATAACAGTCTTTGCCACTTCAGAGTCCAGAGGTGGGGATGTTCTAATCCAGCTATTTGCCTGTGGGGTTGGACAAGATCTAAACTGGAAGCATAACAAAAGGTGGTTGTTTAACAATAAGTATGGATTCAATGCTGCTATACAAGCAATTAGTAAAAGAACAATTATAGAAGGTAACATTAAAAGAATTAACTACTACAAAAATATGAAACAGTCCATAGGGTGGTGATCAAAATGAAGGTTAGGCCACCAGGTCGAAGGTTCTCTTGTGGTGCTATTGATGAATTCTGCATTGCCAGCGTTGATCACTGCCCAGGTCACCTACTGAGGTTGATGCAGATTCCATAGGGCCGTTTACAGGATTGGGAGTAAGGACAGCCAACAGCTGGAGTATCGCCATCTGCAATTGTTAGAGAACACAAGAGCTTCTCAAGGGCTGGTTGCCCTTGGGGATGGTTTGTAGTTGTCTTTCTGGCTTGTGTCTTTAAAACAGAAGCCTCGTCCATGGCCGTTTTTCTTTCCTTGTTGGTTAGCTTATTTTGGGCATCCTCTTGTATAGAGGAGATGGGTAAAAACTTAAGGTTCCTGGCAGGGATCCAAATGGTAGCAGAGTCCCCTATGGGGAAAATGCATCCAAATCCCCTGCCCATAGTAAATATGGGGTCAGGTCCTCTCCATTGTTGTGTCAGGGGGTCCTTCCACCTGACTTTCACTTGGGACTTAGAGTTTAGTTGTCCTCAGTGCTTCTGAAATCTGGATTCAGTTGCCAATTTTGAAAAATTTTTAAATTTTAATGGTAAACAAAGCTATCTGTAACTGTATATGGGGGCTAACTCCCCCTTTTTTGTTTTATTGGCTATCAGAATACAAATTAAAAGGTTTTTGAATGTCCTGAAGGGCCATAATTACGGCCAGCATTTCCTTATATTGTAATTATAATAACTTCTTGTGGCGTCCTGTCTTTTAGCAGGGCAAATAAGGGCACAAGACTATCTTTAGGGACAGAAACCCATGGCAACAGCCAATTGATTTCCCCTAAAAGACTCTGAAGTTGGGTTAAGGTCAGAGAGGCTGGAATATCCAGCAAAGGCTTAAGGGGGCTGGCCTGAGTCAAGGTAAGGTGGGTCCCGAGCACATTAAAAGGAGCTGCCTTTGGGGCTGGGAAGGTAGCTCAGTGGTAGAGCGCTTGCCTTGCATGCCTGAGGCCCTGGGTTCAATTCGCCAGTACCACATAAGCGGAAAAAAAAAGCCGGAAGTGGCGCTGTGGCTCAACTGGTAGAGCATTCGCCTTGAGCTGAAGAGCTGAGGGACAGCGCCCAGGCCCAGAGTTCAAGCCCCATGACAGGACCACCCCCCCAAAAAAAAGGAGCTACTTTTTGAATTTTATTAAGGGCTATGGTAAAACCCCTTTTTTTAAATATGGGGAGAACCTGGGCCAGAAGGCCCTCCAGGCAGCTTGGGTCTCGGTGCCCCAGAATTATATCATCCATGTAGGCATAGGCAAGGGAGGTATCTGAACCCAGCACAGGCCGTAAAAGTGTGGCCAAGTATTGTTGGCAAAAGGCCGGGCTATTGGCCATTCTTTGTGGCAGCACAGTCCATTCAAAACTCTGATCAGGCTGGGAAAAATTAAGAGAAGGGATGGAGAAAGCAAACTTCTCGCAGTCATCTGGATGCAGAGGGATAGAAGAAGAACAATCTTTAATATCAATCACAACCAAGGCATATTCTGAAGGTATAGCAGGAATCCAGGGCATGCCTCTTAGGGGCGTTCCTACTAGCTCCATTCTTTCATTTACCTTACGTAGGTCTTGGAGCATATGCCAAGCCCCGGAGGCTTTTTGAATAACAAATATGGGTGTGTTCCAAGGACTTATAGAAGGGCGAATATGCCCGAGGTTTATCTGTTCCTCCACCAGAAGGTGGAGTGCTTCAAGTTTAGGTTTGGTCAACGGCCACTGCTCCACCCAGATTGGGCTTCCTGGCTTCCACCTAATGGGAAGTGGCCTTTAGTATTGGGGGTGCACCCAAGCGGGTCCCCATGTTCTTCTCTGTAATTATGAAAGTTAAAAAATCCCTTTCCTTAACTCCCTCTAGATCCTGTTTAAGCCTTTGTTCTTCTTCCCCATCCAGGATATCATCATATGATGCTCGATAGTCTGTAGTGAACACGGCATCCATTTGTCTTAGCATGTTTTGGCCTAGTAAATTGGCAGTGAGGTTCTCTGCCACTAAAGGGCATATCTTTCCCTGTTCTTCATCTGGGCTAGTCCATGTCTTAAAGGCAACAGTCTCTTTGGACTGGGAGTTGCCCCCGTATCGGGGGCCCAGGTGCAAGTTTTCAGTCCAAGGGCACTTCCTCCTCCCTGAGTGTGGTTTGGTCTGCCCCAGTGTCAATTAAGCAGTGAAACCACTTTCCGCCTATGAGAATACTCATTTTAGGGTGGAGTCCATCCATCAGGGGGACGATCCAATGGACCTGAGCTGCTCTGCCATGAGGCTGCCTGAGCCTCACAGCAGAGGGGGTTCCTCCTTGAGTTTATTGGGTGGAGGATACCCCTCCCCTAGTAAAAAGGCTTTTCATCTACATCAAACTTGATCGACAATCCTTTTTCCAATGGAATCCTTTCCTGCACCTGGGGCAGGGCGTAGGGGGCAGTCTGGCTCCCCTGGGCCGGTTGGCGGGCGATTGTTGTGTACAGTCCCTCCTAAAGTGCCCCTCCTGCTCGCATTTAAACCAAGTCCCTTTCCCCGATGGTCTTAGGGTTCCTTGGCCCTGGGCTACCAGTGCCTGAGTAATAGCCTCAGTCATTGTGGATGCCTGAGCCTGTAAAACTAAAGCTAGGGATTGGGCCTGGTGCTGTTGGATTCCCACATCCTGTGAGGCCACCACCCATCTGCTCAGGGAACTCTCTCTCAATCCCGCACAGGCCGTGCAATGGTCTGCATTCATCCCTTCCCAGAACAGCAGCTTTACAAACTGATCTTGGAGATTCCCTGCCGGCAGCTTGTGATGAACACTCTGTTGGACTCGGTCTATGAAATCAGGTAGAGGCTCACCCGGTTTTTGTTTCACTCCTGCCATGGGGGACTCAGTGGGCCCATGATCTAGTTTGTACTATTCGGCAAGTCCTGTCTGCTGCACCTGGTCACGGTACGGGCCAGGTATTGTGGCCTGTTGGATGCCGATGGAGTAACCTCCCCTGTCCCTGCCAGCATGGCAGTAATAGGTATCGCTGGTTTATCCTGCCGGTTACTCTCCGCTCGCACTCTGCATTCCTCCTCAAAGAAAGCACACCATTTAATAAACTGAGAACTAGTAAGAATGGCTTTGGTCACATCCATCCAGTCCTTAGGGACACACAGGTGATATGCAATGTCTTATAATAGGGTCTGGGCCCAGGGAGTGTTTGGGCCATCCTCCACCACCGCCTTAGCCTCCCATGGATTCCATTCCAAGGGCCTGTTAGCTCCTGGTGCCAGATTGACTGGATACGCTTGGGGAAGGGAATCCGGTGGCCTAGAGTCTGGGCTCTTGAGTGGCTCTTCCTTTCCAGAGGAGGTCTCCAAGTAGGTTACTTCCTCAGCCCTCGGCCTCTCCATGGAATGTTGGTAGGGGTCTGGGTCTTGCAAGTCCCTCTCACAGGTCTCATAATGCACCTTACCTCCCCTCCAATCGGGGGAATACGGAGGGAGCCTAGGACTGTCAGTATCAGCTGGGTCAGAGGGGGTAATTTTTACCCTTGTTTTCACTTCCACTGTGCACGTTTCAGTGCGTTCTCGATTGGATTTGACACATTCCTTTTCCTTCTCACTTCCCAACTCCTCCTGTACTCCTTCTAGGCCTAATGTTCCCTCTTCCTCCTTCTTCTGTGATATAGCATTACCCATATTTAGGGTTTCACTTACACGGAGAGACCACTTAGCCTCGGCAGGTATCTTTTCCTTTCAAGCCCCACGTTGGGTGCCAGATGTTGGGTATTTGTCCATCCCATGAAAGACGGACGGGGTCTGAGGAAAGGTAAGTGCGGCGCTCGCCTGTTCCCCAGCATCCCTCAGCCCAGGAGACAATCAGACACAGAGGGGAGCCAAATTCAGCAGGTAGAAAACTCGTTTATTAAAAGAGAGCAGCCCTTTTTAAAGCCAAAAAGGGCAGGTGGCAAGCCAAGGGAGGAAGAGGAACCAATCACTGTCAAGGTCACACCCTATCAAGCACCTGAGCCTTCCCGGGCTGATTAGGCACTGATTGGAAGATCAATTGGGCTCTGCCCACTCTACTCTCTCCCAGCGCCATCTTTGCTGTCCATGGGCTCTACAGTAAATTAGGCTCTGCTCACTCAACCCCCTCTCAGCGCCATCTTTGCTGCCCATGTGCTCCACAGATAGCATTGGGCCTTGGCCCCAAGGAAAAGTCCCCATAGGTGAAAGTGTCAACCCTCAGGGTTAAGAGTCTACCTCGAGTGTTTGTCTCTGGAGGACCAACATTGACCAAAGTCATTTAGGTTCCTTTAAGGGTGTGTCTGGGAAAGCTTGCCAGCCTGTTGTGGGGACCCCCTCTGGAGGTCACTTGTGGTTTCTGGGAATTCCTTGAGAGGTCATGTAGGGCTTCCTTGGGAAGCCATCTGGAACCTCATCAAGTGTACATCTGCGACTTCCTAGAGAAGCCAAATGAAACCTACCCTCGAGGTCATCTACGGCCTTCTCCAGGGGCCATATTGGACTTTCTCCAGACGTCATCTGGGGCTTCCTCAGGAGGCAACCTGAGACCTCTTCAAAAGTAGTCTTTGGGGCTTCCATAAGAAGCAATCTAGCACGACCTCTTTAGGTCATCTGGAATTTCTTTGGGAGGTCAGCTTGGGTTACCTTGATAAGAAATGTATGACCGTCTTCAGTCATCATCTAGGACTTCCTTGAGAAGCCATATAGGACCTTATCTGTAGGTCATCTGTGACTTCCTCAAGAGAGTTTTCTGGACACTCCTCTGGGGTTCATATATGGCCTCTTTGAGTGGCCATTTGGGAGCTATTCAAGACGTAATCTCAGCCTCATTGAGAGGACATCTGGGACCTCCTTTGGAGGTCATCTGACACTTCCTTAGGGAGCCATTTGGAACCTCCATGAGAGATTATCTAGGGCCTCCTAGGGAAGACATATGTGACATTCTCCAGAGGTCATCTGTGGCCTCCTTAAGAGGCAATCTGGGACATTCTCTCTGTTATCTGGGACCTGCTGTAGAGGTCAACATTGAGAGGTATGGGACATGTAAATTAAGTGTCTGTGGCTATTGGTCTGTTTGTGTATGCTGATAGTTCTATTTGTGTCCTGTATGCCCCTCTGTTTACTCTTTTTCTCAGGATGGGAGAACAAGGCCTAAAGTTCCTATATCCAAAAAATATTCTCCCCAAGGCTTATAGAGTCCCTCAGAGAAAGATGCATTGGTGTATTCTCTCTCCTATTCTTTGCCATCAGCAACTGTAATGTTAAGTCCTCCCATACCAAAAGTGGCTACATTTACCAGCCTGAGGTGGTACAATGTGGTATGTTTCCATTATTACCCTTGAGACAGGAACTTGAAGGAGATGGGGGGCAGGCCCCCTTTATAATATATATTCCCTTTACAACTAGTGACCTGTATAACTGGAAATAGCAAACTCCATCCTTTTCAGAAAAAAACCAGGGGCTCATTATTTCATTAGAGACAGTAATTTTAACACAAAAGCACATCCGGAATGAGTGTCAGCAAATTTACAGGTGCTTTTCACCTGGTAGAAAAGGGAGTGAATCCTGCTCTGTGACTTGAAAGTAGTCTTTGGACCAGACAGTAGACCCACTATTAATGAGACCATTCGGAGCAAGTCTTTCCACAGACTTACACAAGCTGAGACTAACAGTGATCGAGGTATGGAAGTGCATACCTAATATTGCTAGGTTTGATTAGCAGGGATACCTCAGTGACTAGAAGCCAAGTCATCAATCTAAGGTGAGTGAGATGGTACAGTAGGGAACCTCTAGGAGTAGATCAGTGTGCTTATTGAAAGCAAAATGGATATTGGGAAAGGAATGTCCAAGGAGGAGAAAGATAGAAAAGAACAGGTTATGTAATCACATTAAACACCTGAAAAATGTGTTCATATCTCTGGAGTAACATGCAAAGGAGCTTGGGGCTCTGAATTCCAACTATGTTCAATTTAAAAAGCAGCCCTCTGCATTTAAGAAGAAATGTGGCAAAGGAAAATTCACACACACACAGGCTTATAAAAGACTGAATCTCCATGATGTGGTAGTCAAAACCAACCAAGAGGTTAAAAGCACATAGAAGAGCACATTGGAGAAAACAGAGAGAATTATTTGACGTGAATAAAAGATTTGAAGATATAAACTTGTGAGAGTCAAAAAAAGAAGAATAGCTTCCTCACGCTCATGATATTCCTTTATAAACCTTTGGATTGACTCCTCTCTCCCTATCACGCTCATACAGAATCTTTTGTAGGTTTTCAATCTTTTCCTGCATTGACCTTTTGTTTTCCTCCTCTCTCTCCCTATCACACTCATACAGAGTTCTTTGTATGTTTTCAATCTTTTCATTTATCATGTTTGCCAGCAGTGTTTGTAGAGCTATTTGGGAACTCTCCTCATCTGTTCTGTCCCCTGATAATAATGATTGGGAGTGGAGGTACCCAGACTTGCCATTTTTCTTGTGGTTTTTCGGCTTACTCTGCCCATTTGGGATGAAAGTAACACCAGTTTTGTGCTAGAACACTAACTTAAGGCAAGCATCAAACAAAGTCTGAATTTGCACAGTCAATAGTCTGCAGATACAATCTAGTTCAACAGATACCTCTATTCAACATCAAACAACTATATATTAATAGGCTATGAACCGCAAAGAAGAATTTGGTAAACCAGAAATTATTAGGTTTAGGGAGAGATGTGAGTAAAAATAGGAATAGAGTGATTTGGAAAGGTACAGGGAGAGTTAACTAAGTCCTAGTCTCAAAGCAGGAAATAGGTTGGATAGGATGAAAGTAGAGAGAGAGAAAACAAGAAGAAAGAGAAAGGAAAAAAAGATACCAGAAAAAATAAAAAAAATAAAAATTAATAATAAGCAGAAGCGAGAACAAACTATTCAAAGAACGTGAATATAATGAGAGAAGGGGAGAGATATAAAGGAGATGTGAAAATATTAAAAATAAAAATACTTAAAGTATTATATAGGTATAAAGAGGTAATACTACTATTAAGGAATTTAAGTCTCAGAAGTTTTGAATTGAGTAATAAATTTGTGGATTAAGTGTGTACACAATGGTGGATAAGGTCTAATAGTCAACTACGGGTTTATCTGAGGATGTGCAGAACAACAATTAAGTCACATAAAGAAGAACAAAAGAGAGCAAAAGGTGAGAAGCATAAGGAAGAAAGAAAAAAGATCAGAAGCTCAATCGAGCTAAGCAAAAAACAAAAAGAATTTTTTTGAAAAAAAAAGAAAGAAAAACGCATACACATATGTATCCCTAAAATAAAGATTATAAGGGGGAAAAAAGTTACTAGAAAACAATTTTTTTCAAAACACGTAAAAATTAAAAAAAGTTTTAGAAAAGAAAAAAATTTTTTGTAAAAGGTATAAAAAAAAGAAGAAGAAAAAAAAGTTGTTTGATTTTTTTGGGGAGGGTTGGGGAAAATACTGTCTCTCCTGTATCTGTCATCAGACTCTGGTTGGAGTCTCTGGTATGCTTGTGGTCCTGTGGCTTGGTTGGTTTCTTTTGTTAGTTTGTACGAACAGGCAGAAAAATGCTCTGCTTTACCCAGGATTTTGCGATCCTCCTCCCAAGTTAGTTCAATGGGAGGGGGGTGTGCTTTGAGTATCACAAAAGAGGGAGTTGGCTTTTTCCTCAAGTTTGGAGAAGCTGTAATGAGGCTAGGTTCTGAGTAGAGTTGAGGCCTCTCAGCAAACAGTAGCTTTTCCCGGGGCCTAGTTTGTGAGAAACTCACAGAGCCCAGGATGGAGCCACTCTCCGGGTTTCTGTTTACTGATACCAAGGATGCTAAAGGGAGGGGTAGATTCTGGCTCTGATTACTCGGTAAACAAATCCACTCCTAGGGTTGGCAACCGAACTGGGTGACTTTTCCCTGGGTGGAGCTGAGTCTGGCAGGTCATGCCCTTAAGTTCTTGTGACCTGCAAAATGACTCTAGTTTTATTCCAATGCCTGAGTTGGAGCTAGCACCTCCGCCGAGCTTTGTAGGTGCGCGGCTAGAGAATACTCAAAGAGAAAGGCAAGAGAAAAGGTGAGCAACGTGAGCAGCTTGAGAATACTCAAAGAGAAATGCAGGAATGGCGTGAACAGGCTGAGAACACTCAAAGAAAGATACAAGAATGGCAGGAACAGGAGGAAGCTAAGCAAACAGATATACAGGAATTGAGAGAGCATGATGAGAATACACAAAGATCAATAAAGGCATTCATGGGATCCATTAACAAAGAGCTGAAGGAAGTTAGAGAGGCCACAAAGGGAATGCTGAATGGAACACAACAGAAGGAATGGGAGTCCAAGGAAACCATAAACAATCAACTAAGTAATTTGAGAATAAACACTGGACACCAAATTAAGGAAGTAGAGAAGTCCATACAAGATCTAAAACAAAGCTTCAACAAAGAATTTGAAGCTATCAAAGCTGACCAATTACAAGGAAAAGAAATAAAAAACAAAGTAGAAAGACTTGACAGCAGGTTAGACCATGCAGAAGATCGAATCTCGGGGATTGAAGATAGCCTAGATATTATAGAGAAAGAACATACAACCATCCAAGAAAAGTCCAAGAAATATGATAGATCTATCCAACACTTGGAAAAAAATATCAAAAGTCCTAATCTATGGATAATGGGTGTAGAGGAGCACCTAGAAACAGAAGTAAATGGTCTAGGAAATTTGTTTAACGGGATCCTAGCAGAGAACTTCCCAAACATGCAAAAAGATAGGCCTATTCAGATACAAAAAGCTTTTAGAACTCTAAATAGACCAGACCAGAATAGGATATCCCACCATCACAATATAATCCACACAGGATCAACTCAGAACAAGCAAAAAATCCTTAAACTGTGAAGGAGAAAAGATTAATCACTTATAAAGGGAAATCAATTAGAATCACCTCAGATTTCTCAGCAGAGAAAATCAAAGCAAGAAGAGCCTTGAATGATGTATGCCAAGCCCTAAAAACAAACAAATATCAACCAAGAATAGTGTACCCAGCTAAACTCTCCTTCATAACTGAAGGCTAAATAAAAACTTTTCATAGCAAAGAAAAATTGAAACAATACATCTCCACCAAACCAGCCCTACAAACAATTCTTAAAGATGTCCTACACATAGCAAACAAACAAGACCACAATAAAGGCCAAGAAACTGCACCCAAACTGAGAATCCAAGAACCCTAGGAAGAACCCAGTTTTCACAACCCCTAAGAAGGTGGATAACATGGCAGGAACTCCCAAATACCTCTCAGTCTTATCTCTTAACATTAACTTATTTAACTCTCCAATTAAAGGACATAGACTGTGTAGTTGGATTAAAAAACAAGATCCTTCTATCTGCTGCCTTCAGGAGTCACATCTTGCCCCTAAAAGCAAACACAATTTCAATGTTAAAGGCTGGAGCAAAATCTACCAAGCAAACCGCCCCCATAAACAGGCAGGAGTTGCATCCTAATATCATATAAAATAGACTTCAAATGAAAATTCGTGAGAAGAGTTAAAAAAAAGTAGCTAAATATTAATTAAGGGATCTGTCCTTCAGGAGGATATTACAATTCTAAATATCAATTCGCCAAACAATGGAGCACCCAAATTTATCCAAGAAACTCTACTTTCCCTCAAATCCCACATAGATCCAAACACATTAATTTTTCGGGATTTTAACAGAGCACTCTCCCCACTAGATAGATCAACTCGGAAAAAATCAACAGAGAAACAGCAGATCTAAACAGCTGCATAGATCAACCAGATTTAACAGACATCTACTGAATATTTCACCCAGCAGCATCAAAATACACGTTTTTCTCAGCAGCACATGGAACATTTCCTAAAATAGACCATATTTTAGGCCACAAAGGAAACTTGTTTAATTGCAGAAACATTGCAGTTATACCTTGCATTCTCTCTGACCACAAGGGAATAAAATTAGAACTCAACATCAAAAGCCACCAAAGAAAGTACGGTAACACATGGAGGCTGAAAAACAAAGTGCTGAAACACGAGTGGGTCATGGAAGACATTAGAAAGGAAATTCAAATGTTCATTCTATTCAACAAAAATGAGCACACAAATTACCAGCTCCTCTGGGACACAGCAAAGGCAGTACAAACAGAAACCTTTATAGCTCTGAGCTCCTACATTAACAAATTGGAGAGATCTGAAACCAACAATTTAATGAGACATCTGAACCTCCTTGAAAAAGAGCAGCAAATAAACCCCAATCCAGTAGACGGAAAGAAATAATTAAAATTAAATGAATTAGAATCCAAAAATCTATAGAAAGAATCAACAAAACAAAGAGATTGTTCTTTGAAAAAATTAACAAAATTGACAGGCCCTTAGCAAATCTTATCAGAAAAAGAAGAGAACACACCCAAATAACTAAACTCAGAGATGAGAATGGAAATATCACCACGGAAAAAACCAAGAGTCAGAACGTAATAAAGAAATACTTCTCAAAACTTCATGCTAATAAGTTTGAGAACTTGACAGAAATGGACCTTTTCCTAGCAAATATTGACATGCCAAAACTAAACAAAGATGAGTTAAGCTACCTTAACAGGCCCATATCAAGCATTGAAATAGAAACAGCAATAAGAGACCTCCCAGCTAAGAAAAGTCCAGGAACAGATGGTTTTAAAGCAGAATTCTACAAGATATTTAAAGCAGAGCTCACACCAATATTCCTCCAAATCTTCAATGAAATTGAAAGAGAAAGTTCATTACCAAACACATTCTATTAAGCCATCATAACCCTCATCCAAAAACCAGGCAGGGACTCGTCAAAGAAAGAGAACTGTAGACTCATTTCTTTGATGAACATTGATGCAAAATTTCTCAACAAAATTTTGGTCAATTGACTTTAACAATTCGTCCAAAAAATCATACACCATGATCAAACGGGATTCATTTCAGGGATGCAAAGCTGGTTCAACATAAGCAAATCAATTAATATTATTCATCACATCACCAGGAGCAAGGATAAGAACCAAATGGTGATCTCAATAGATGCAGAAAAAGAATTGGACAAGATCCAGCACCCCTTTATGATGGTTTTGGAAAAATTAGGAATCCATGGAACATTCCTCAATACAATAAGGGCTGAATATGAAAAACTTCAGCTAGCATTATACTTCATGGCGAAAAACTATAGCCATTTCCTCTTAACTCAGGAACAAGACAAGGATGTCCAATCTCTCCACTTCTCTTCAATTTAGTATTAGAATGCCTACCTACAGCAATAAGACAAAATCCAAACATAAAGGGGATCTCAATAGGGAAAGAAGAAATAAAACTCTCCCTCTTTGCAGATGACATGATCTTGTATTTAAAGAATCCCATAGACTCCACCCCCAAATTACTCACGCTGATTCAAAACTTTGGCAAAATAGCAGGGTATAAAACTAAACGTCCAAAATCAATGGCTTTTCTGTATGCAAACAATGAGAAAAGTGTGGTTGAAATAAGGAAAGTAACTCCATTTGTAATAGCCCCTCAAAAACTAAAATACCTAGGAATTAACTTAACCAAAAAATGAAGGAACTCTACGATAAAAACTTTAAAATCTTGAAAAATGAAATCAAAACAGAACTTAGAAAATGGCAAAACCTCCCATGCTCCTGGATTGGAAAGATTAACATCGTGAAAATATCAATACTTCCCAAGGCTATCTACAAATTCAATGTGGTACCTATCAAAATTCCAACCTCATTCTTCAAGGAAATAGAAGAGGCAATCCAAAAATTCATATGGAACAATAAAATACCCCAATAAAAACAACACTCCTCAACGGAAAAAACACTGGTAGTGGAATATCAATACCAAATTTCAAACTCTAATATAAAGCCATAGTAATCAAAACAGCTTGGTACTGGCACAAGAACAGACTTCTGGACCAATTGAATAGAATTGAAAACCCAGAAATGAACCTACAGACCTATAGCCAACTAATCTTCAATAAGGGAGCTAAAATAATAGAATGGAAGATAGACAGCCTCTTCAGTAAATGGTGCTGGCAAAATAGATTAACTACTTGTAGAAAACTAAAACTAGATCCTTATATATCAGCTTGCACCAGAATCAACTCCAAATGGATCAAAGACCTCAGAGTCAAAGCAGACACTTTGAAAACATTACAGGATGGAATAGGAGAACCCTAGGTCTCCTTGGCTCAGGCCAAAATTTTCTGAATAGAGACCCGGAAACACAATAAATCAAAGAAAGGTTGGACAAATGGAATTGAATGAAGTTGCAGAGCTTCTGCATGGCAAAGGACATAGCTAGCAAGATCAATAGATAGCCCACAGATTGGGAGAAGATCTTCAATAGTCATACAACAGACAAGGGTCTAATAGCTAAAATATACTTATAACTCAAAAATTAAATTCCCCAACAAGAAATCCTCAAAGAAACAACTGCCAAATATATGAGTTGGCTAAAGACTTGAAGAGAAACTTCTCTGAAGAAGAAAGAAGGATCGCCAATAGACACATGAAGAAATGCTCAAAATCCCTAGCCATAAAAGAAATGCAAATCAAAACAACATTGAGATACCACCTCGCCCCAGTTAGAATGGCTAGAATCAAGAACTCTAATAACAACAGATGCTGGAGGGGATGTGGAAAGAAGGGAACCTTACTTCGTTGTTGCTGAGAATGTAAACTTGTTCAACCACTTTTGAAAGCAGTATGGAGGTTCCAGAAAAGACTTCACATAGAGCTCTCCTATGACCCAGCAATCCCATTTTTGGGCATTTACCCAAATGTTTACAAACAAAACCACACTAAAGCTACCAGCACAATTATGTTTATTGCAGCATTATTTACCATAGCTGAGATATTGAACCAACCCAGATGCCCCTCAGTAGATGAATGGATCAAGAAAATGTGGTATATATACACAATGGAATTCTATGCCTCCATCAGAAAGAATGACATTGCGCCATTTGTTAGGAAATGGAAAAACTTGGAAAAAATTATATTAAGTGAAGTCAGCCAAGCGCAAAGAAACATAGGTCCCATGATTTCCCTTTTTTGCAATATCTAGTATATGTATGAGTCACGCAGGAAAGGTCAGATAATGTGATGTTAGGAAAATGAACCCTTAGATATGCATTTAAATGTTTTTTTTTTCTTTCATGCATTTGTTTCTAACTCATTTATAAGATTGTTTCTTTGTAGCTTTGTATGTCCGTCCCCCACTGTATATCCCCTGCTTTCACTGTATTTGATGTCGGAATAATTTGTGGAGGAGATGGGGACAAACAAGTCGTTTAAGGATACAGATGGACCTGATGCAACTATGAAAAGTAAAAGTTATCATGTCAAAAACGAACTTTACCACTTTGGTGTGGGGGTTATTGTGAGTGGCGAGGTGAGGCTGGGAAGGGATGTGAAGAGTAAACCAAGGAGGAGGCTGCAGTGCTTGATAAGAAATGTACTCATTATCTTGCCCATGTTATTGTAACCCATCTGTACAGTATGTTCACAATAAATAAATAAATAAATAAATAAATAAATAAATAAATAAATAAATAAATAAATAAATAAATATGAGAAGAAGATAAAAAAAAGAAGAAAATCCTCAAAAGGAACCTAGAAAATACTCAGAATCAAATGAAATTCAAGGACATTAGCCTGGATGATTATGAGGCAAATTAGGGGACTATAGACCGACAGAAGCACAAGACAGAAATATTGCCATCCTTGCTAACCACAAGTGAGGTCAAGCAGAGATCCTGATGATGCATTAAGAAATGTGGACGTGAAAAATGAGCTGGACCTGATGTCAGAATGTATTTGGCTGAAGTACATGTCGATTATAAGCTTTGAAAATTGTCACCAGAAATTCAAAGCAATAGAGAGCGAAGGACAGAGTAGTTAGCAGAGAAGATGGGGTAGTGCTGTCATAGATGAGGCCAAGAAAAGTGAACAGGAAAATATCAGGCTCAAGAAAGAGATTATTACTCTTTAGAAAGAGTTAAAGGGCTACATGCTCTGATAGAATGCTAGGGAAAGGGAAAGGACATTAGGAAGAAAAATAGAAGGGCTAAAAACATTTGAAATATCTGTCACAAAATACACTGAAGTGGAAAACTAGAAAGAGAAACTAGTAGAGTAAAAGCCCTGAAAGACTGCTGAGATCTTCTGCATAAATGTAATGCAGAAGCATCATGTCCCAATGAAACAGGTGGTTGTGGCAAAAAATACCTTGCAATAGCACCTTTGTGAACTTAAGTGAGGAGCTGAAGAGCAAGCAAAGGTGTTGTGAGAAGGAGTAGCAGTTGTCCAGTCAAAGGAACTCTCCTGTGACCCTGCTAAAACAGTTACAGTTTAAGGAGCCCATTGAGAAGGAGAGTGGGATTTTGAAAGCAAGTTTGAGAGAAAAGGAGGAGAATAAAGGGGAAGAAGTCTCCAAGGTTCAGAGTATTGTAGAGGAGTTAAAGAAACTAGAGACCTTAAGATACAGGGAAACATCTGAGCTGATCAGGTGGCTTGAGAGATCACTCTAAAACAGTGGAATCTTTAGAGCTACTAGTCATTAAAATTACAGGAAGAAGCAAAATCAGTTGTAATAAGTGTGCAAATATTGACACTGACCTTATGAAAAAAGGATACAAGCTCAAGCTTTCTGTCAGTTTACGTGTAGATATTTGCACCCTGGTAAATTGCCCGAGGCCACTACCTAAAACTGTTCTGAAAACCAGTGGGGCCTTAGCGTGACAACACTTAGTAAGGTGTGTAGGCAATTTCCAACAAGTAAATGCTGAAAAGCTGGAACCTATGGAAAGAATTCATATGTAAGGAACCTCAGATGGTGAATTTGCGAAAGTGGACTTCACAGAGGTGAAGCCGGGAAAGTATGGGTATTGGTATTTATTAGTAATAGTGGGCACTTTTTCAGGCTGAGCTGAGGCATGTAATAATTCCTTGATTTGGCTTACCCTTAGCTGTGGGGTCCAAAGATGGCCATGCATTCATGGTCCAAGTTCTCAATTATTAACTAACACTCTAGGAATAAATTGGAAGTTACAATCGATTTATAGAACTCAGAGTTCAAGGCATTAGAAAGAATGACTATGCCCTCAAAGGAAACTAACTAAATTAAATACAGAGACTGTCCATGGCTAGGTGAGCCTCCTCCACTTTGCTTATCTTTGAGCAAGATGTAGCACTTGTGTTAAAGGATTTAATCCCTTTGAAATACTTTAGGTTGGACCACCCCCTTTGGTTCCTAAATTTGGGAAGTCTATATTAACAGAAACGTCTAACTACAATCTGCAGGCTTTACAACATATTCTTTTATGGACCTATCCTTTGGTAACCAAGGCCCACCAGCCACCTAAGAAAAACTCCACCTGAAGGGGAGGGGCAAAGATGGCAATGGAACAGCAGGAAAACACCACAGATCTCCCCAACGAAATACAGAGTTTGGATTTCAATGCTCCGTTTCTGCAAGTGACCCACAAAAAAAGGCGATTACTCAGAGAGATACAGAAAGTGAAAAAAGAAAAGGGAAAAACCTACACAGACAGTAAAGTGGGAAGACCCTTCCCCCACCCCTTTTTGGTGATGGGGCTCTCCGCTGAGCAGCTTAAGTGGTGGAACTTTGTGCCAGGTTGCTTAAGTGGCTTGGCTGTGGACCCTCATGGGACCACATACCCCCAAGCATCCCAAGAATCACAGAAGACTCCCAAGGTCCAGTGCCAACCCAGAGAATACAAACGGAAATCTCAGAAGACAGAATCGGCATGAAGATTCCCCTCACCCTCCCTGGCATGGCACATCTGCCTGGCTGGTGCAAGAAGCCCAACCCAGTCAGGAGCAGCAGCAGCTGTCAGCAGGGGCGAATGACCCTAGACTCGCAGTGTGGCACCTCTGTCCTGCTGGTGTAAACAGCCTAGCCTAACCTGGAACAGCAGCAGCAGCTGGCAATAGTGGCAAACCACCCAGACTCTGTGCACAATGCTTCTTGGCACTAGCCCACAGGAACAGCCCAGACCAGCCTGGGTCGGCAGTGATAACTGTGGCAGGGACAGCTGCAGTGAACAACTCCAGACCCATGCCTGTTTGTGCCTCTCTATACTGGCCCACATAAGCAATCTAGCCCAGCCTGAGGCAGCAGCACTGGTTAACACCTGACTCGTGGTAGGGTGGATCGCCTCTCCATACCGGCTTGCATAACCAGCCCAGCCCAGCCCATGGTGGCAAAGGTGGTGAACAACCCCAGACATGATGCAGGGTGTGGTGCTGAACAACCCCAGAATAGCCTCATGAACTTTCCTGCGTGGTCTGGCTTTGAAGCTGAATACACAGATCTGAGCCTCCTGAGTAGTTACAAGTACAGGCATTCACACCAGCAGGTCTAACTCTTGCCAACCCCTTCACTTTTTCTACAATAGATCATTTCTTAGTTCATACAAGGAATTTAAGCAAATACAAGAGGATCGACATAATACCCTGTATTCTATCTGATCATAGTGGAATCAAACTAGTTCTCAATAACAAGACATAAAGCAGAAAAAACTTAAACACATGGAAATTAAACTGCACTAAGTTGAACAATACTTGGGTCACAAAAAAGCTAAAGAAGAAATTAAAAAGTTCTTACAATTCAGTGAAAATGAAGAAACATCACAAAGAAACGTATGGGACCCAATGAAGGCAGTCCTGAGAGGCAAATGTATTGCTCTCAGTGCACATATCAAGAAAACAGAGGCCAAGTAAACAATCTTATGATACAACTAAAATTGGTACAGAAACAAGAAAAAAATTGAACCTAAAGTTGCTAGACAGAAAGAGATAACCAAAATAAGAGGTGAAATTAATGAGATAGCGATTGAGAAAATTATGAATAAAATTAATAAAACAAAAAACTGTTTCTAAGAAAAAAGTCAATAATTCTGATAGACCACTGTCAAGAGTAACTAACAAAATAAGAGAGGAGACCAAAATCGATATTATCAGAGATACCACAGGAAAAATTACAACAAATATCCAAGACAATCATAAGGAAATAATTCCAGATTCTACTCACGAAGGAAGGAAAACCTAGCAGAGATGGATGAATTTCTACAGAAATACAAATTGCTATCCCCCCTTTCCCTTTTGGCCCTGCTTCTCCACTATGTATGGTGGGGGCAGCAGTTCGGTAAATAAACTTCTTTTCCTGCCTTAATAGTGTGTGGTATTCTCTTCATAGGCTACTGAATGAAACCTACCTATTTAATATTACATTTGATGCTGTGACTCAGATGGTGTTTTTGAGTTGGAAATGTTAGAATTTTCTAACCACCCGTTTTCTGTGAACTAAACTGCATTGAGACACCACGCGAGACTTTTCACCAATACCATTGCTGGCCTTCACATCCACGTCCACACCACTTCTCTTCTCTGGTGAGTGAAACTACTCTCTATGGCTCTCTGTTGCTCAATCCCTGTTCAGATGTGGCAACATGCCAGAGAGCTCCTATGGCCTTTAGCAGAAAGGCTGGTCACCTCTGAACTCGAGAATGCTTGGTTATGGGGTCTTGGCCATTTCTCTCTAGAGCTCTAGGGGAAGCAGGGACATTGCTTCTGCCTGGTCAGCTCTTCTTCCCTCACCAGACTGACTCTCCTACACATTTAACGGGGTGCTACGAGTCATGCCCGAGCCATGAAACCCCTCTAAAATGCCTCATGTGCTTCCTGGATAGCCAGAGCACCTAATTTTTTTAATGCTTTTCTCAGATTTAGACAATTTTTGCCTCTGCAATGGTAAATGGTCAACAGTCTGTTCAGAATCTCTTTGCTCTCTGGTAATCATGTCAAACTTTCTATATCTCTCCCTTTCTTTTCTACAACTATTGGTATTGTGCCATGAAGCGTGCAAAATGGCCTGGGTCCAGGGGACCCATTCTAGTTTCCCTCTAAAAGGCTAGCCAAACTAGGCTTGATTTTTTTGTTCAGGTTTTCCTTGTATTTTTTTTTAGAAATTTGTCATCTTGAGTTCGCCATCTTGGCCAAATAGTGGGTGAAGGATTTGGCCCCCTCCAATCTTTACCCGTCCACCAAGCTTTCTTCTCCTTCATCCATCTATTCAAATGTGCCTTGCTAACAAGTTGCTCTTTTTACAGACTCTGGTAACTGAGCCCCAACCATCTGATGTGCTTTGTTAGCAAAGATGTCTAAACATTGTCTAAAATTTTAGGATTTGAGTTTTGTCTTTTTTGTTTTGTGTTGTTTAGGCTAGTACTGACTACGTGATTCTAAAATATTGGGCATATCTGTCTTAAGATTCTCCCATCTAACAAGTTTTGTCATTGCAGAATATTTTGTCAATTCTTGATAAGGACCAGGTAAGCTCTACTTATTCTATTTGATCTCTTTGTTTCTTTAATTGGAAATAACAAAGGGTTTTCGTGACAAAGGTTGCAATTCAAATCCAACCCAGGCTGAAAAATCCCTAAGACTCCATCTCCCAACTTACCTGCAAAGAGCCAGGCTGGAAGCTTGTCTCGAGCTTCTTATCTCCAACCAGAAAACACTGCAAGAGTTTTTATAACTCAAAGTGGTAGAGTGCTAGACTTGAGCAGAAGTGCTCAGGGACAGTGCCCAGGAATTAAGTTCAAACCTCCTTGAATACCAACTGGGACAAACCATCCCACCAACGACACTTAGGATTTGGTAAGAAGGAATCAAGGATTTGATTGGACATGAAAAACAGTGGTGGATACATAAAGCAGCATTGTCTTAATAATGAGCAGGGCCCACTAATCAATGTTGCCCCATCACCTGGCCCACTGGAGTGCATGGGGCATGCCACAAAAGTGAGCAGGGCATGCTACTAGAGGGGGTAGGATGTCATCCTCACATGATGAGCTGTGAAGAATTGATTGGGGGACAGGCAGTTTGTGAAGTGATGGTTGAAAACTGTTAGGTAGGAAACCCACTGGAGTGATGGAGGGGTTTAACCTATATATAGGCTGCATGGTCAGAGCAATGGAATTGAAGAAAATCAAGGGAAGACATCAACGAAGGAAGTGGTGAGACAGCAGGAGGGGAAAGACCTGGGAGAAGAGGAATTTGATGGCGAGCAGGAGGGGAAGGAAGCCAATTGGCCACCAGGCCAGAGAAGTGTAGTGGAGAGGCCTAAAGAGAAGAAGGAAGTGATGGAAGGAAAAAAGGGAAATGAAGGAAAGGTCTATAAAGAAGGAAGGAATAAGGGAAAAGGAAAAAGCCTTACCTATTGAAGTTTGGAGAGTGGAGATGGTAATTTGGGGGGTTGGTGTTTTGCAAACCAATTAACTATGATTATTGGACGTCTGAGGTTTGGTGGTTAGGGCTGGGCTGTCACTGAGTGTACAGCACAGGACAAGGTAAATGCAGGCTCATTTCTAGTCTAAATAAAATTATCTTCAATGTGCCTCATTGGATTGCCTTGTGTTTCATGCATTATAAGTGTACAAGTTCAGAAGTTAATAGTCTCAAAGGCCACGATTTTTGTAAAATGTTATGAGGTCAAAATAGGTTTGAAAAACCCAATGGAACAATGATATCACAATGGCAATATGATGTCACAATATTGAGTGATAATAATATTTTCATGTTATACTTAGTTGGTGATGACATAATGGTGATGATGTCACAGTAGGTTTACGATGTTATAATAAGTCACAATAGGTTTTTTTTTATTGTGAAAATACTGTAGAGAGGGTTTACCATTACATGGGCAAGATAATGTGTACATTTCTTATCAAGCATTATAGCCTCCTCCTTTGTTTCCTCTTCCTATCCCTTCCCATACTTACCTCACAATAGGTTTATGATGTCAGTTATGATGTCAGTTATGATGTCCATTCCCCGGAGAAAGTCATCCCACCCAGGCAGGAAAAACTCTGCCCACAGAGAAGTGACTTTCTTCACCAGGTAAACACAGCCAGAGACTGCCCCTCCCTACAACAGCCTAGACAAACAATTGAAATTCAGTAAACATAAACCCCGAGAAAAGCTCCAAGCTGGGCTCTGTGGGTGTCTCAGGATTTAACCCCTCAGGGAAAAGCTACTGTTTGCTGAAAGACCTCATCCCTAAACAGAACCTAGCCTCATTACAACATCTCCAAACTAGAGGAAACAGCCATCTCCCTCTTTTGTGATACTCCAAGCAGATCTCCCTCCCACGGAACTAGCCTGGGAGGAGGATCAAAAGACATGCCTAACACAAAGCAGTTTCTGCCGGTCCAAACTGACTTAAGAAACCAATCAAGCCACAAGCAGACCCAAGACTCCACCAAGAGACTTGTTATGGACACAGAGGAGATACAGGGTCTTCCCATTCAGCCCCCACCAAAAAAATTAAGGAACTCTTCTTTGAAACTTTTCTTAAATTTTTATTTTTAAAAAATATTTTCTGTTAAACTTTTTTCTCATAATTTTTATTTTTGGTGTGTGTGTGTGTGTGTCTGTGTGTGTGTGTGTGTGTGTGTGTGTGTGTGTGTGTATGTATATGTGGGTGTGTTTAATCTCTTTTGACCTTTTGGGCCTTTTTACTGTTTTCATTTTTTTCTCTCTTTATTTTTTTACATTACTTAATTGCTGTTCTGCTCATCCTTATATATACCTGTAGTCAATTATTAGATCTTATCCACCATTGTGTACATACTTAATCCAGAAATTTATTACTCAATTCCCAACCTCTTAGGCTTAACTTCTTTAAGAGCAGTATCATCTCTTTATGCCTACATAATTATCAAGTAACTAATTTTAATTTTTTCTTATTTTTTTGCTTTAATGTTTCCTTTCTATCCCTCCCCTCCTCTCATCCTATCCTTTTCTTCTCTCAATATCATTTCTTTAAAAGTACGTAATTTTTAAGTGTTTCACTTCTTAAATTTAATTTTTGTTTTTCCAATTTTCTTTTTTTTATTTCTCTACTGTCATTCTGTCTAATCCTTTTCCCTCTCTGAGATTAGGAATTGGTTGAATTTACTCTCCTTTTACCCCTGCACATCCCTCTAGTCCTATTTGTCCCCACATTTCTCTCTAAAGCTAATAATTTCTGGATTGTCAAATCCTTTTTTGCTGTTTGTAGCCCCTTAATACATAGTTGTTTTATGTTCAATAGATTGTATGTTTTGAATTAGATTGTATCTGCAGCCATTTTGATTGTGCAACCACAGGACTCTGGTTAATGCTTGCCTTAAAATAGTGTTCTAGCACACAAGTGGTGTTATTTTCATACCAAATGGGCAGAACAAGCCGAAAAGCACAATAAAAATGGCAAGTACAGGTATCTCAACTCCCACTCTGTTAAGCAGGTGACAGAATTGTTAATGAATAATCCAGAGGAGTTCCATAAAAACCTGTACAAACGATACTGGTAAACATGGTGAATGAAATGATTGAAAACTTGCAAAGGACTCAGTGTGAGCACGAAAGGGAGCGAGAGGAGGCAATCAAAATTCATACAGGAATCTTTTAAGCAATAGGAAGCTACTTAAAGATTAATGCAGGAATTGCATAAGCAGGTTGAGAAGAGTCAAAGAGAAATACAGGAGATGCATGAGCAGGCTGAGCACAGCCATAGAGAATTACTAGAATTGCGTGAACTTGACTAAACTAATCAAAGAGTAATACAGGAATTATGAGAGCAGGATGAGAATAGACAAAGATCAATAGAGGCATTCATGGAATCCATAAACAGACAGCTGAAAGAAGTGAGGGAGATCACAAATGGAATGCTGAAAGGAGCAAGACAGAAAGAATGGGTGTTCAGGGAAACCATAACCAATCAATTATGTGATTTGAGAAACTGATCACCAAATTAAGGAAGTAAAGAAGTTCATACAAGATCTAAAACAAAGCTCCAACAAAGAATTTGAAGCCATCAAAGCCGACCAATTAGAAGGAAAAGAAATAAAAAACAAAGTAGAAAGTCTTGACAGTAGGTTAGACCATGCAGAAGATTGAATCTCGGGGATTGAAGACAGCCTAGATATTATAGAGAAAGAACATACAACCATCCAAATCAAGTACAAAAAATATGATAGATCTATTCAACATTTGGAAGACACCATCAGAAAGCCTAATCTTAGGATAAAGGGTGTAGAGGAGCACCTAGAGACACAAGTTAATGTTCTAGAAAATTTATTTAACAGAATTCTAGCAGAGAACTTCCCAAAAATGCAAACTGATAGGCCTATTCAGATACAAGAAGCTTATGGAACCTCAAATAGACCAGATCAAAACAAGACATCCCACTGTCACATTATAACCTTCACAGGATCAATTCAGACCAAGGAATGGAGCCTTAAAGATCTCAAGGAGAAAAGAACAATCACCTATAAACAGAAACCAATTAGAATCATCCCAGATTTCTCAGCAGAGCCGATTAAAGCAAGAAGAGCCTGGAATGGTGTATGCCATGCGCTAAAGACAAACAACTATCAACCAAGAATACTGTACGCAGCTAAACTCTCCTTCATAACTGGAGGTCAAATAAAAACCTGCCATAGCAAAGAAAAATTGAAACTATAGATCTCCACCAAACTAGCCATAAAAAAGACAAAAGTGTCCTACACATAGGAAACCAACAAGACCACAGTAAAAGCCAAGAAACAGCATCCAAGGGAATAAAATTAGAACTCAACACCAAAAGCCAACAAAGAAAGTCCTGTACTACATGGAGGCTGAACAACACACTGTTGAATCACCAATGAGTCATGGAAGAGATTAGAAAGGAAATGCAAATGTTCATGATATTAAAAATAATGAACACACAAATTACCAGCTCCTCTGCGACACAGCAAATGCAGTACTCACAGGCAAGTTAATAGCTTTGCAGTCCTACAAGAACAAATTGGAGAGATCTGAAACCAACAATTCAATAAGACATCCAAACCTCCTTGAAAAAGAGCAGCAAGATAAACCCCAATCCAGTAGATGGAAAGAAGAATTAAATGAATTAGAAACCAAAAACATCAGAGAAAGAATCAACAAAACAGAGAGTTGTTACTTCGAAAAAATTAACAAAATTGACAGACCCTTAAGCAAACCTTATCAGAAAAAGAAAAAAACTCACCCAAATTAAAAAAAAAAAATCGACTCAGAGATGCAAATGGAAACATCATCACAAAAACAACCAAGATTCAAAAAATGATAAGGGAATACTTTTCAAACCATTATGCAAATCTCTTTGAGAACCTGGCAGAAATGCACCTTTTCCTAGCAAATCTTAACATTCTGAAACAAAAAAGATGAGTTAAATCAACTTAACATGCCCATATCAAGCATAGAAATAGAAGCAGCAATGAGTCCTCACATCTAAGAAAATCCTAGGACCAGATGGATTCACAGCGGAAATCTATTAGGCCTTCAAAGTAGAGCTCACACCAATACTCCTCCAACTCTTCAATGAAATTGAAAGAGAAAGTTCATTACAGAATTCATTCTATGGTTCCATCAGAACCCTTATCCCAAAACCAGATAGGGACTCATCAAAGAAAGAAAACTGTAGACCCATTTCTTTGAGGAACAATTATGCAAAACTCCTCAACAAAATTTAGGCCAATCGATGTCAACAATTCATCCAAAAAATCATACACAACGATCAAACAGCATTCATTTCAGGGATGCAAAGCTGGTTCAATATATGCAAATCAATTAATAAAATTCATCACATCAACAAGAGCAAGGATAAGAACCACATGGTTATCTCAATAGATGCAGAAAAAGCACTGACAAAATCCTACATCCCTTTGTGATGAAAGCTCTGTAAAAACTATGAATCCAGTCAACATTCCTCAATACAATAAAGGCTGTATATGACAAACCTACAGCCAGCAATATAGTTAATGCTGAAAAACTAAAGCCATTTCCTCTGAACTCAGGAACAAGACAAGGATGTCCACTCTCTCCACTTCTCTTCAATTTAGTAATAGAATGCCTAGCTACAGCAAAAGACAAGATGCAAACATAAAAGGGCTCCAAATAGGGAAAGATGATGTAAAACCCTCCCTATATTCAGATGACATGATGTTGTATTTAAATAATTCCACCGACTCCACTCCGAAATTATTCATGCTGATTCAAAACGTTGGCAAAGTAGCAGGGGAAAATTAACTATCAAAAATCAATGGCTTTTCTGTATGCCAACAATGAGAAAAGCATGGCTGAAATCAAGAAAGCAACTCCATTCATAACAACCAATAAAAAATAAAATACCTAGGTATTTTATGAGAGGATCTTTCTGATGCAAACTTTAAAAACCTGAAAAAGGAAATAAAAACGGAACTTAGAAAGTGGAAAAACCTCCCATGCTCCTGGATTGGCAGAATCAACATGGTGAAAATGGCAATATTTCCCTAGGCTATCTACAAATTTATGTGATGTTTATCAATATTACAAACTCGTTCCTCAAGAAAATAGAATAGGCAATCCAAAAATTCATATGGAACAATAAAAGACTCTGAATAGCGTAAAAGATCATTAACAGAAAGAAAAGTGGTGGAGGAATAACAATACCAAATTTCAAACTCTACTACAAAGCCATTGTAATAAAAACAGCTTAGTACTGGCACAAGAACAGACCTCAGGACCAGTGGAATAGAATTGAAAACCCAGAAATGAAGCCACAGACCTATAGACACCTAGTCTTCCATAAGGGAGCTAAAAAATAGAATGGAAGAAAGAGCCTCGTCTGTAAATGGTGCTGACAAAATTGATTAATCACTTTTAGAAAACTAAAGCTAGATCCATATGTATCACCCTGCACAAGAATCAACTCCAAATGAATGAAAGACCTCAGAGTCAAAGCAGACACTCTGAAAACATTGCAGGACAAACTAGGAGATAATCTATGTGTCATTGGCACAGGCTGAAATTTTCTTAATAGAGACCCAGAAGCACAACAGCTCAAAGAAACATTGGACAAATGGAATTGCATGAAATTACAGAGCTTCTGCATGGCAACGGACAGAGTTAGCAAGATCAATAGAAAGCCCATGGATTGGGACAAGATCTTCACTAGCCATACAACGGACAAGGGTCTCATATCTAAAATATACTTGTAACTCAAAAAATTAAATCCCCCAACAACAAATCCTCAAAGAAACAACTGCCCAATAAATAAGTAGGCTAAAGACTAAAGAGAAACTTTTCTGAAGAGGAAAGAAGGATAGCCAATAGATACATGAAGAAATGCTCGACCTCCCTAGCCATAAAAGAAATGCAAATCTAAACTATATTGAGATACCACCTTACCCCAGTTAGAATGCTATAATGAAGAACTGTAATAACAACAGAAGCTGGACAGGATGTCGGTGGGACTGTAATCTTGTTCAACCACTTTGGAAAGTAGTATGGAGGTTCCTCAAAAGACTACATATAGAGCTCCCCTATGACACAGCAATCCCACATTTGGGCATTTACCAAATGATCACAAACAAGCCCATACTAAAGCTAGCAGCACCACTATGTTTATTGCAGTATTATTTACCATACCCAAGATATGGAACCAACACAGATGCTCCTTAGTAGATGAATGGATTGATAAAAATGTGGCAACAATGCTTGATAAGAAATGTGCTCGTTACCTTGCCCATGTAATTTTAACTCCTCTGTACGGTATTTTACAATAATAAAAAATGTTGTATATATATACAATGGAATTCTATGCCTCCATCAGAAAAAATGGCATTGCCCCATTTGTTAGGAAATGGAAACCCTTGGAAAATATTATATTAAGTGAAGTAATCCAGACCCAAAGAAACATAGGTTCCATGGTTTCCCTTATTTGCAATAACTAGTATATGTCGGTGATAAACACAAACTCTCAGACAAGTTGATGTTAGGTGAAATGAACACCAAGACAAGGACTCAAATGGTTTTTCTTTCTTGCTGTTTTTTCTAGCATATTTACAAGATGATTTCTTTGTTGCTTTTTATGTCCCTCTCCCATGATATAACCTCTATATTCACTGTATTTGATATTGGTATAATTTGGGGAGGGGAAGGAAAAAACAAATTGGGATACATGTGAACCCATTGCAACAATGACATGTATAAGACATTATGTCGAAAATCGAACTTTACAACTTTGGCCCAGGTGGCGGGAGGGGGGGAGCAGAAAGGGAGATGGGAAGGGATGGGAAGGGGAAACAAGGGAGGAGGCAACAATGCTTGATAAGAAATGTACTCATTAGTTTGATCATGTATTGTACACCCTCTGTATATATTTTCACATTAAAAATCATGAAATAATAAAGTAAAAATCCATGCCAATATTTTTTTGCCTGTCGGGGGCTTGAACACTGTGCCTGGGCACTGTCCCTGAGCCCTTCAGCTCAAGGATAACACTGTACCACTTGAGCAACAGTGCCGTTTCTAGTTTTTAAGAGATATATTTGCGATAAGAGTCTCACAGACTTTTCTGCCCACGCTGGCTTTGAACCACTATCCTCAGATCTCAGACTTTTGGGTAGCTAGGATTTCAGGCATGAGCCTCCAAAGCCCAGATTCAAGACAAGTTTAAAAAAACAAGCTTATTGAAACTTCAGGATTTTTCTAATAAACAATGTTATTTTTCAGCATTAATTTATAACTATGAGTAATTTTTAGATGTAACTAGGAGTTTTTTAATAGAATCAAATATGTTTTACTATTATTCAGTATCTCACAAAAACCCACTGTAATTGACTTTCCCCAAAGGCAATTATTACATACTATATTACTCATTATTATTATTACACTATATATTACATATAGTGTGAAGTGAATATAGTTTGGACCATTTCGTATAAATTAGTAGATGTTACTTTAGCACTATAAAATCACAACTGTTAATTTAAATGAAGGAAAGAAGATTTTTGAGTTAAAATGAAATAGAAATGTACAATGTGTCCAAATTGAATAAAAAAATTCTGAGTTCATACAGACAAAAATATTTTCTTTCCACTAAATACTTTGAAGTAATACCATTGGAAATAGTGAGGCAAGAGGAGGAAGAATTAAAATCATGTCAAACAATGTCTGTTATTCTGCTATCCCCTCCACTATGAAGATCTGCCCATTCCCAGTTGTCACAAAATTTCAAGTGTCTAAATCACTGACTATTTTTGTAATTTCTGTTATATGAACTATAATATTGACACAAAACAATTGAAATAAAATGCACACATATATTGAAGTCACCACAACTGGAAAAACAATCAACAAAGTAGAAGTCCCCCAGGAACAAAAACATGTTGTGCCCAGTTTTTTTAAGCACAAAATCCTGAAATACATGTTAACTTGGAGTAGAGCCATAAAGGTAACTGTGTCTCAGAAATATGGTTGCACTGATTTGTAATTAAATTCATCTAGATGAACCTAATATAGCAAATCCCTTGAATGGATCAAATTGTTTAAAACGAATGTGACTTTATGTGGAGTGAGATCTGCACATATTTAAAAGAATAAAATAACAAAATCATGACATACTTAACAAATTCAGAAAAGCAATGAATAAGGACAATATTATGCAAATTGAGAACGAATTCCTACTGTTTTAACAAGAAAAAAATGCAAATAATAAAAGCAAACAAAAAAAGTAAACAAAAAAAAGAGCAGTGTACATGAGTGTATATAGCTTTAAACTACTCCAAATTACACTTTGTAAAAGACTGAATGTGGGTAATCTAAAGGAGAATATCAACATATGATATAAATGAAATTAAAAATCTCATGAAAAGAGAGAAGTATTTTCTGGAAAATAATAGCTTAACAAATGTTAGTGAAAATCTTTCTAGTACTGACAAAATTGCATACTTATTTATTTAGATCCAAAAAAAGACCCCAGTTACTCAAGCTGATGTGAAATTTTGGCAAAGTAGCAGGATACATCTGTAACATTATTATGGATGTTGACTCTGGCATGGAATTCATTTCCTCTTTGATCTGACAAATGAATAAATGAAAGAACATAACTTCTCCAACTAAATATCAAGACGTAATTAAACATATCACCAGAAAAGTCATTATGTAAGCCGTATTGCAGCTGGGGTAAAAGAAAAATCAGTCATAGTGATTCTGTATTTATTGTAAATGTTGATGTTTTTCATAAATTATTTCCTTTACTTTGCATTTTTAAAACATTGTGTTACATGATGTATATCTTGGTAACTAATTTTGGATGCCTCCTTAAATTTTGTTCTGAGTATAATGTCTCTCTTCAGTTCCTAACCCATGAAATGATGTTGATTCCAAAAACATTCTAATAACCACTGTTTATAATACACAAAATCTCATAAGCACGACACCAGTAAGCATTGATTAACATTTTGATACCAGGGTCTCATGACTTATGAGGACAATCTGCATGAGTTACATTGTACCTAGATTCCACAGCCTAAATTTAGCCACTGCTAAAAAATGTTTATATCTTTATTTGTCACCCATCAGAGATTAAATCTGAGTATAAAGCCTAAGGAAAATGATAAAGTAAGAATTTAGATTTTCTGGATATAAAGCAAACAAAATGCAGCATAGAGTATCTCATTGGTTTAAAGTCAACCTATTTCACCAAAACAGTCTAATCATTACCTTACAATGTGTATTATTCTCATGAAGGAAATGGGGAATATGAGAAGAGTACTAACCAAGCACTGTCTTCAAATATATATAATTTGGATTTATCTCTATATTTCGCTATAAACATTTATGATAAAAAACTGTTTGAATAATTGATTTATAATATATCCTAGTTTCATATACCAAATTACATTCAGAAAATGGGATATAACAATTAACTAAAGAAAGTCCTGGTAGAAAAAATGGCACCTCTATACTATGTGACACCCAATTCTGAGGTGTTTCATTATGCCTCCATTTAATAAATGTGATTGTTTAAAAGTATCATAAAGTACTAATTAAAATTGATCAGGGTATTATAATCTAATTGTTTCCAATTTTATCCGAGAATCATTTATGAACTTCCCATTCAATCATGACATACATCACATTCCATTGGATTCATATGGATAGGAATGAGTTTCTTAGGATCTCCTGCCATTTGGAGGTGGCAGGACCAGGATTCAAACTGTGGGCTCCAGCTCCCAGCACTTCAACCCGAGGATAGAGAACTCACTGGGCTGTTCAAGAACATCATCAAGACCAATGATTAGGCAGGCACCAGTGGCTCTCAGAAGTCCTCCTTGATACTTACAAGGTTGTGATAGGAAGATCATGGTCAAAGTCACTCAAGGCAGAAAAGTCCTTGAGAGCCTGTCCAACTTCAGGGCTAACAAAGACAGAAGTATAGCCATATGACTCCAGTGTTAGAGGGCTAGCCTTAAGTAAAGCAGCTCACGGACTGTGCCCAGATCTTGAGTTCAAGGTCCAGGAGTGTCAACAAACAGACATACACAACAATCTGTGCAGCCATCTGCCTAAAGCAGGTCACCCTCAGCAGCCTTTATTTACATTTTATTATGAGGCCAATGCAGGAACAGTCACAAACCAGGCTAGGGAAGAGAAGATCAGGTTTCTTAGAAGTAACAAGTATTCAGAAAATTAAAATTGGGGGCATAAAATGGTAGCATACTTATGTAAAAACTACCATTAAGTAAAAGACGAGGGGGATGGGAATGTGGATTAATGAGAGAGTGCTTGTCTAGTATGCAAGAAGCCCTGGGTTTGATTCCTCAGTAGCACATTCAAGAAAAAGCCAGAATTGGTCTTGGATGTCAGGAGGAAAGAAGGGAACACTCCCCAGTCATGAGGTCTTCTGCAGAGTGCCAGGACACCAACATGGTCTTCACATAACCACAGAGCAGGAAGACTGTCTCCCACTTCTCAGGCAGCCGAGGGCCCCAGAGTCAACAGGGCAGAGCCAGGTTCTAACTCAGGTGCTTGGAGCCAGAAGAGAGAGGGCCCTGCCTCTCCTTGGACTGGGGATTTGCATTAATGATGTGGAGAATGAAGGAAGGAGAATGGACTGGCAGAGGTAGAAGAAGGGCCTTCAAATCTGACAGATGGAGAGTCAAAAACCCACTCCCTAAGACCAAAGAGCAAGGCTCTCTATTGTTAACCTAAAGATAGCCTGAGATTCCCGTCACCTGAGGGAGGAAGTTTAATTAGTCGTTGTTTGAAAAGGCTGATAAAAGCCTCACCCTGGTGTAACTCTGACAAATATTTCAGTTTTCCCCTCATTGCTGGCCGCGTCTGGAATGAAGTGGTTTTGCAGCTCACTTCCCTGTTGAGTGTGTACATTCTGCCTCCTAATCCTGTAGGCCTAGGTCTCTTTGCCTAGTCTGGCTTTTGAAACTGTTTTCTGCCTTCAAATGTTGTTACACTGGTGTTCTTCCTGCTAACAAGACTAGGGCTTGGAAGCTGAGAACTTCATTTGAACCCAGGATTGGTCAATGATGTTTATTTCCTGCATTTATAACTCAAGAACTCTAAGAAAATTTAGAGTGCAAGCAAATTCTCATTACCAAGGGAGACACAGGAAGCTCTTGAACATCTGACCTTTCAGTAGTAGAAGTCAGAGTGTCATAGACTTTCCAACCCTGGATGGCTTCATGCTGTGATCCTCAGACTTCAGGCTCCTGAGCTAGGGTGATGGGCATGAGCTACTGGTGCTCTCCTAGGTTCAGAACTGTAATAACTTTTGCATTACAAGTCAACTGCTTATCACAAAGGGCTTGGGCAGCATATTAGGCCTTTCTACATTGGACCTCTCAGAACCATAGAACACAAGGTTATAATGCTAGAGTCTGAGAGGCTGTGTATATGGATGGGCTACACTTGAACCTTGAGCTCTAACTCCAATTCTGGTACACGTGCACAATCATTTTTCCAAAGAATGTTCTAATTAACAAAAAGGATAAGTACTTTGCTTAACCCTCACTTTTTTTTCCAGTTTTGTGTCTCAAACTCAAGCCTGAGCACTGTCCTTGAGCCCATCAGCTCAAGGCAAACACTCTACCACTTGACTCACAGCACCACATGTGGTCTTTTTGTGGTTCATTGGAGATAAGAGTCTAACAGGTTTGCCATGCCTAAGCAGTCTTTGAACTGTGGTCTTCAGATCTCAGCCTCTTGAGAAGCTAAGGTTCCTGTTGTGAGCTACAGGCATCTGGCCTCTTGTTTTTGCCAGACCTGGGGCTTGAACTAAGGGCCTGGGTACTGTCTCTGAGCTCCTTTTTCTCAAGCCTAGCGCTATACCACTTGAGCCACTCCACAGCTTGCGGGTTTTTCTGAGTATGTGGCACTGAGGATTCAAACCTTACCATTCATGCATGCTGAGCCAGCTCTCTACAACTAAGCCACATTTCTAGCCCCACCCTTACAAATTTATTCCTCAACTTGACTATCCCCAAGAAAAGGCTTTTGAGTATAAATCATCTAAAAATTTCCTATAGGAAGGTTCTAAAGAAAAAGAAGACTAAGTTCATACTTGGAAGAGACTCTAAACATGTGAAGACTGTGACAAATGCTTCCATTTAATTATGTACCATGTTTTAACACTTAATAAAATATTAATGAAAAACCAGTCAAGGTCTTAAATTATTGTGTATAAATTTATAATAGATATACAACATGTACTAAATATTATGTTCTAATACTAAATAAAATAAACAATAAGTAAATGAAAAGTAAAAAATAAAATACAAAATCAATAATAAAAATTATAATATGTAATAAACATACATATGTAAATATATATTATATATTACACATATGTAGAAATAGTTTTTCCATTGCAGGGCCTTCATTCAGACGCTGGGAACTCTAGCCTGAATTTTTTTTCTTCAAAGACAGTGAGCATTGCCTTCACCCATGGTGCAAAATAGTTACCTGGATGGTGTGGTCAAATACCAGCAATGATGGAAATACTGGCCCCAGTTACAAGACAGTGACTTAATTTTTTTTTAATGAAAGCAGTTATGTTTATTCAGTTACATACTGAACATTTTTTTAAAACGCAGTGTAGAATTTTGGACATCGATTCAGACACCTTGCTCTTACCCCCAAAATGCTTGTCTGAGCCCTACTTTTTTTCATTTTTTATTGTAAAAATGTTGCACAGAGGGGTTACATTTAAATGAGCACGGTAATGAGTACATTTCCTATTGAGCATTGTTGCATCCTCCTTTGTTTTCCCCCTACCATTCCTTCCCTCCCGTCTCTACAAGTACTCCCTCTGCCGAGCTCAGTGACTTAATTTTTATTTTTGGATTTCCACTAGGTTTGAACTCACGTAGTGGCAAATCTTCACTTTCCCTCACATTGCTACATATTTACCAGGACCCTAAGTTCAAATCCCAGGTTAGGAAAGAAAACTGGTAGAAATTCAAAACAAGGACTTTATTTCTTATTTAATATAGATAAATAATTAATTAATGTTTTTATGTATTCTTTATTTTGCCAACACAGGGCTTGAACTAAGGTCATGGCAACTCTGACTCATCTTCAATCGCCCTAGAGTGGGGCACCCTCGGACCTATAGTCAATCCAGGGATCCTAGGCCCAGAGGGCTTTCGGGAAGAAAAAAAATGTAGCATATCACAAAAAGTGGCAAGCTGCAGAGGGCTGAGGGTTTTACATTTTTTTTCTTTGCACAGTGACCATCCTGGGTCTGAATAACATGGCTGAAAAGTGGACCTGAACTGCCATACCTGAAGGCTGGCTTGCTATCAGGGAATCCATAGGCCAACCTGTGAACATAGGCCCCGGGTTCAAATCCCAGAACTGACACCTACCAGTGGCAAGAGATCACAAAAAATTCGTTCCTATGCATAGGAATACCAATTGAAAGAGTAGCTCATTCTTCGGTATAGTCTAAAATTGGATGCAATAATCCTAGGACGCTGATTGAATTTAATTAATAGGTTATTATGCATGAAAGGAATACTATTCCTTCAATGGCGATATAATAAATGCTTAAGAGTTGGTAGGAATGTAGTAGGTGCCATTCAATCATAGATAGACGGCTCTGATGCTCCTTACTAATATATATTTATTTGTATACCACACTCTGCCTATACATGCATCACTGTTTTGGCCAAACTTGGGGCTGGATCTCAGCACCTGGGAACCATTTCACAGCTTCATTGCCTAAAGGCTGCCATGCTGACACTCATCCATTCATGAATTGGCTGGCTAAACCCTGAGTTCAGATCCCAGTACTGCCAAAAATTTAATCTTGGAGTATGAAGCCAAGTGTGACACAGGTTTTCCTTTTCTGTGAGAGTCCTGGGAGTCAGGCATGATGGAGAATATATTTACAAATCTGGATGTTGTGATAGGATGTAAACAATGTAATAAATGTTAGAGGGGTCATCAGAGTCAATGAAATAAATGATAAGTCAATGAATAAAACAAGAAATAAAATGAATAACCACACCCAACAAAATATGGACTGACTATGTGTATGGAAGTATAAATCCTATCTTTAAAATGGATATAAGGAGTATGTTTTCCAGCTCTTAGGCTTGAATTCAGGCCTAGGGAACAGGCCTGACTTTCTTGTCTTCAAGCATGCTCAGATTCCCTTCCATCATGGTGCTGCATATATACCCAGACCTTGAGTTCAAATCTCAGACCTGGCAGAAAAAATGTCATGAATTGCAAACCAAGGAACTAAATATATTTTTTAATTGAGGGCTATTGGAGAAGCCATTGTCCCGCACTACAACATAAGCCTACAGTTCGAATATAGTCATTACACTTCCAGATGGTGGGAGATCCTAAGAAATTCCTTCCCATCCACAGGAATAATGATGGAATGTTATCGATATCACAGTTGAATGACATGCTCATGAATGACACTTGTACACAATTAGACTTCATGATTTCAGTCGGCTGATTGATTTTATTTAATATCTTATGAAACATTAAAAGAATACTATTTCTCACACTAATTTACTTAATAGTTTATTAAAGATAAAAATAATAACATTAATTAAATGGAGACATAATAAATACCCAAGAATTGGTAGGAATGTAGTCTATATAACTGAACAATTGATAGACATCTCTGGCACTCTGTAAAGATATATATATATAAATTACTGTACTACGATCTGAGTGTCAATCTGTTCTTATTTTGTCAACCCCTGGTGCTTTATCTCAGATCCTGGAAACTGCCTATCAGCTCAATTTGTTCCAGGATGGCATGCTAACACACACACATTCATGAATTTGGCCCTGTGGGCCTTGAGTTCAGATGCCATCATGCCCAAACAATGAATCATGAAGTAAGAAACTGATGGTGACACATGTTTTCTTTTTCTGTGAAAGTCCTGGGTGTCAGGTATAAGTGAAATACATATGCAGATCTATATCCTATTTAATCAATGTAACCAATGTTCTATGTAGCATATTAGTCAATAAAATAAACAGTCAATACATGTTGTGTCTTTGTTTGCCCCCGAAAGATGTATGGGGCCTGGGAATGGTAAGTGTGCCACTCGTCCGTTCCCCCGTTCCCTTAGACTGGGAGACATTCACAAACAATGGGGAGTCAAGTCAAGCAAGAACTCATTTACTACCACACAGAAAGCACCTTTTAAAGGGAAAAACTGTGAGGCATGGAAGGGGAGGGAAAGGAACCCACCAATCACTGTAAAGGTCACACCCTATCATGCGTCTAAGCTTTATGCAATCAGATATTAAGGTAAACAATTGGGCTGTGCCCACTCAAATTCCTCTCATCACCATCTTTGCTGCCCATGTGCCCCACAAACACATGAATAAAACAAAAATTAAATGAATAACTACACTGAATGCAATATGGTGTCAACCTATGTATGTAAATATAAATAATATATTTAAAATGTACACAAATAGGATGTATTCTTGTGCTGGGGATCGATTTCAGACCTAAGGAACAGACATGAATTTCTTGACTTCAAGAAGGTTAGCTTTCCGTTTCCACACAGTGCAACAGAGTTAACCAGACTATGAGTTCCAATCCAGTCCTAGCAGTAAAAATGGCACCTTTATACTATGTGACGCCCAATTCTTAGGTATTTCATTATGCCTCCATTTAATGAATGTGATTGTTTAAATACTTCATGAAATATTGATTAAAATCGATCAGTATCCTATAATATAATTGTGTATAATTTTATCCTAGAATTATTTAAGAGCTGCCCATTCAATCATAACATACATCACATTCCCTTGGTATTCATATAGATAGGAATGACTTTCTAAAGATCTCCTTCCATTTGGAGTTGGCAGGACAAGGATTCCAACTGTGGGCTCCAGCTCCCACCATTTTAACTCAAGGATAGGGAACTCACTGGTCTGTCCAAGAACAGCAAGACCAATGATTAGGCAGGCACCAGTGGCACTCAGCAGTCTTCATTGGTATTTACAAGCCTGTGATAGGAGGATAATGGTCAAATTCACAGTAGGCAGGAAAGTCCTTGAGATTCCTGTCCAACTTCAGTGCAAACAAAGCCAGAAATAGAGCCATGTAGCTCCAGTGGTAAATGGCTATTCCTGATCAAAAGCAGCTCACAATATATACACACACACAAACACACACACACACACACACACACACACACACACACACACACACACACACACTGCAGTCTAATCATCTATCTGTTTATATATTGGCCATTCCTATGGGTTGATCTCAGGTCCTCAAATTTGCTCGCCAACTTTTCTTGCATCAGATTGGCGTGCTAACAGTTACCCACTCACGAAGTGGCCTGCTAGCCCCTGAGTTCAAGTCACAGAACTGCCAAAAACTTAATCCTGGGGAAAGCCAATTGCCCCACTTGGTTTCTTTATCAGTGAAATTTCTGCGACTCAGGAATGATGTAGAATACATAGGCAAATCTATGTCTTATGTAATAGGATGCCAAAAATATTATATTTTAATCATATTCACTAAAATATATAAGAAACAAAACACAAAATAAAATGAATATACTAACTGCAATATGCAGTTAGTATACAGTAAAAATGTGTAGGTCAATAAAAATCATGTACTTAAAATATATAAGTATATTATTTTTTTGAGTGCCAAGACTTGAATTCAGGCCCTAGAAACAGGCCTGACTTTCTTGTCTTCCAGAATGGTGATCTTCCCCATCCCCCACAGTGCTGCAGATTTACCCAGACCCTGAGTTCAAATCCCAGGCCTGCCAGAAAAAATGACATGAATTCTAAGCCAAGGAGCCTCATAATTTTTAAAAATATTTTTAATGTATGTACATATGTATGTATGTATGTATGCATGCATGCATGCATGCATGTATGTATGTATGTATGTATGTATGTATGTATGTATGTATGTATGTATGTATGTATTTTTTTTTGTCAAGCACAGGGCTTGAAATCAGGTCATGGCAATTCTGCCTCAGCTTTCATCACTCTAGCCTGTGGTGCAGCCACTGGACCCATAGCCGAACCTGGGTTCCTGAAACTCAAAGGCTGACAAGAAAAAAAATAATTAATGAGACACAGAAAAAAAAAAAGAACTGGCAACTTGCAGATGGCTACCGGTTTTACATTTTTCTTCTTTTCAAGGTGACCATCCTGCAACGGAATGACACGGTTGAAGAATGTTGGTAACGTGGGGCATTGCTGAATGCTGGCGGGCTACCAGGGAAGCCATAGGCCTACATGGAAATATAGTCCCTGTGTTTGAAGCCGGGTCCTGATTCTTACCAATGGAGGGAGATCCTAAGAGTCTCCTTCCTATTCATAGGAATACCGATGGAAGATTATGAATGGCAAGGTTGAATTAGTTGTTTCTGAATACTACTATATAAATAGAGTGATTTTAGGAGGCTAATGGATTTTAATGAATATTTTTGACACATTCAAAGAATACTATTAATTACATGGACACAATAGTTTCAGGACAGTGGTTGATTTAATAATTAAGGATGAAAACAATAATATTAATTACATGGATGTTTACTAAATAGGATTGATAGGAATTGATAGGAATGTAGCCTATGTAACCGAATAATGTATAGACATCTCTGGCACTCTATAAAAATCAATATTTATTTGTGTACTACCATCTGCATGTCTATCTATTCTAATTTTGTCAACTCCTGGAGCTGGATCTCAAGTTCTGGAAATCCTTGTCAGCTCAATATGCCTCAGGCTGGCATACTGACACTCATCCATTCATGAATTAGGCCTTGTAGGCTGTGACTTTAGATGCCAGCACTCACAAAAATTGAATCATGGAGTAAGAAGCCCATGGTGACACATGTTTTCCTTTTCGGTGAAAGTCCTGGGTATCAGGTGTGAAATTTCATACATAGGCAAATCTATATCCTATGTAATAAACGTAATAAATATTTCATGTGTAATATATGTCAATAAAATAAATGGTAAGTAAATGAATAAAACAAAAATAAAATGAATAAGTACACTATGTGCAATATGGGATCAACATACGGGGTTCGATTTCAGGGCCTGGGAAGTGACTGGCAGCTGAATTGGCTAGAGGCTGCTGTTCTGACAGTCAGCCATTCATGAATTGAGCCTTCTAGGGCCTCAGTTAGATCCCACAACTGCCAAAAAATGTAATCTTGGAGTGGGAAGCCGAGCATGACACATGTTTACTTTTTTTTTGAAAGTGCTCGGTGACAGGTAGTATGTATAATTCAGATGCAAATCTATATGTAATATATGCAAATCTATATGTAATAGGATGTTGTAAATGTAAAAAATGTCATAGGTGGAAGAATTGTCACTACAATAAATGAAAAACAGATATAATTAGTAGTGAATCATTCTAGGATGAAATTAGACACAAAAACTATAGGATGTGGATTAAGTTTAATATTTTATTAAGTATTACCAGAATAAAAATTGCATGGAAACATAAATACCTAATAATTGGTAGTAACACATAATGCATAATTTAATAATATATAGATATCTGTCTCATTCTATAAAATATGAAATTATGTGTATGGCTGTATGTACATATGTGATAAACAATAACAAAATATTGAGTAATTTAGTTAATGCTTTATTAATTGTTAACTGGGACACATCATTAAATGGAGACATAATTTAATAAGTAATAATTGGTAGTAATATCTATAATTAATAATATACAGACATCTTTCTGTGTATATAATGCTTATATACATCAATCCCTATCTATTTATACCTCGTTCACTCCTGGGGTTTGGTGGTTGACTGCTCACCTAGTGAGCATGAAGCCCTGGGTTCCATTCCTCAGTGCCACATAAACAGAAAACTCAGAAGTTCTGCTGTCTTTCGATCAATTGAGGTCTACCCTTGAGCACAAATGCTTAGGGACAGTGTCAAAACCCTTACTCAAGCCCCAGGACTGCCGCCCAAAAGAGGTATAATGTTCTAACTGCAACTATAAAAGGATAGGACTTCAAATACCACATGACAGAGCAAGCTAGGAGTCTGGTGCTGACAGCTGCCACCTAACCTGACTTAGCAAGATATAAACTGCTGCAACCCAGCTCCACGGGTTACCCCCATCATCCTGTCTTACCCTGGCTTACCCCTGATATACTGGCCGCTCTGGGGCTTTAATACCTGGCAGGAAGTCTGCTAGACTCTTTGAAATATGGCTCAAAGTGGTAGAGTTCTAGCCATGTGCAAATGTTATTAGAACAATAATATCCCCAAGCTTTAAGCTCAAGCTCCATGACTAATCCCCCCCCAAAAAAATCCCACTAAACTGTTAGGTGTGAACTTGTGTGGTTTGTGAAATGTTCCTCAAAGAATGGTGATATTGATTAGAGCGCCCTCAGTCTAATGAGAGCTTGTGGGACAGAGCTATGTGCTGAGTCCTCCATAGGGTACTCTGTGCTGAGTCCTGCACATGGTGCTATGTGCTGTGTACTTCACAAGGTGCAGTGTGCTGAGTCTTGCATTGGGTGCTGGGTTCTGAGTCTTTCACGGGATGCTGTGTGCTGAGTCATGCAAAGAGTGCCATGTGCTGTGTCCTTCACCAGGTACAGTCTTTAATTGGGCCCTTGTAAGATCTCCCCACTGAGATGATTATGCACACAAGAATATTGAGGCTCAGATATGTCTCCATGACAGGGACAAAATTACGTATTACTGAAGACTAGTGAGTTGTCTACTTCAGACAATTGTTCTGTTTTGTTTTTTCTGTCATGAACCTTGAAATAGGGACCTAAGTTCTGACCCTTACCTCTTGGGTTCATGATTAGCAATCCACCGCTTGGAGCCATGGACCCCATTCCAGCAGATGCCACAGCCTAGGGGACTATAGCTGAAGTCTCTCATCCTGCCTTCTCAGGCAGTTGAGATCTGAGGATCTGGGTTCCAAATTATCCCAGACACAAAAGGTCCCATGAGCCTATTATCTCCAATTCACCACTAAGAAACCTGAAGTGGAAGCTAGGTGCTTGTCACTCATGCCTGTCATCCTAGCTACTCAGGAGGGTGAGATCTGAGGATCATAGTTCAAAGCCAGCCTGGGCAGGAAAGTCATTGAGACACTTAGCTCCAATGGGCCACCAGAAAAGCTGAAATGGTGTTTGGCTCAAGTGGTAAGCACAAGACTTGAGCTGAAGAGTTCAAGGACAGCACCCAGTCCCAGACATCAACTCCTACAATAATAAGAAAAGAGAAACAAACTAACAAACCTGAAGTTTAGGGCTTGGAATGTGCCTTAGGGGTAAAGTGCTTTGCAAATATGAAACCCTGGGTTTGATTTCTCAGGACCACAACACTAAAAAAGGCCTGAAGAAGCTCTGTGGTTCAAGTGGGAGAAGGCTATGATTGTACAAGAGAAACTAGGTACAGTGCTCAGGTCCTGAGTTCAACCTCCAAGAATGGTGTATGTGCCCGTGCCCCTGTGTGCCCGTGTGCGTACACATGCACAGAGAGAGAGGAGAGAGAGAGAGAGAGAGAGAGAGAGAGAGAGAGAGAGAGAGAGAGAGAGAGAGAGAGAGAGAGAGAGAGAGAGAGAGAGAGAGAGAGAGAGAGAGAGAGAGAGAGAGAGAGACTAAAAGTAATGCTGTTACCCAAAATGGTTAAACACCGGGCTTCTGCACTGAGCTCATGGTCAGTACCCTGGCCCTGTGTTCAACCCCAAAACCTAGCCACACAGGGCCCAACTAGGAGAGGTCAAATGTTTCAAAACCTGATGAGATTCACCAGCCCTAGATAATAGGAAGCTTTGTGATATCAGATATGTGCTTGGATTTCCCAAGCTTCCAGAAACCTAGAAGAAACATCAAAGGCCCATCATCACTGGTAATGAAACATTTAATTAAGTTCAGTGCCCTAGTTGTCTGCCAGCAGGACTCTTGAGCACTGTATCTGAACAGCGGAATATAGTCTCACAAAGGAAGGATAAGTGCACAGGACTTGGCCTGACACAGGGGGTGGTGCAAGTGAAGGCTTCCTAGCAAACCAGAGCACTGGGGATAGAGATAGTTTGGGGTACAAAGAGACCTTTTTCTCCTGACCTTCAGAGCCTGCCCAAAATCATCCTCACTATCTGACCCAGATAGAGTTGTTTGTTACACAGCTGTACAGGAGCGAGGCCTTTTGTCTGCCTGTCGAGACAATGAGAGAGACTTCTTCCAGCAGGCCTGGGATGCAGAGAAACCCTCAGGCTACACTGGGAACAGTGAGGGGAACCCTGGATTATGCACTGTCATGAAAGCAGTCTCTGTTACTAAATCATTTTATTGAATACAAATTTCCTAGCTTGGTGCCATTCCTCATAACTACTGTGGAGCTTCACCTATAGGAATGCATCCATACATACCAAAATACATGGAGATACAGGCTATTTTTGAGGAGGCAGTTCCTGGGGTTGAACTATGAGCCTGGACATTGTCCCTGAGCTCTTTTGCTCAAGGGTAGTGCATTAACTTTGAATCACAGCCCAACTTCTGCGTTTTTCTGTGATCTCTTAGAAATAAGAGTGTCGTGGATTTTGCTTTGCTGGCTGGATTCAAACTCAGATTCTCTACACCTCAGCCTCCTTAGGAGCTGGGATTACAGTGAGAAGCCACTGGCACCTTTTTTCTTTTCTTCTTCATTGTTTAATCTGGACAATCTGACTTCTTAACAGGGTCATTCCAACGATTTGAATTTATGAATTAACTACCCAATGTTCTTTATAGCTGTTTTCTCTGAGAAGAATTTTCTCTCCTCTCGGTCACAGGTTTGAAGCCAAAAGTTAGAAATGAGTCTCACAGGATTTGGGAGCAAATGTCCACAGGACACGCCAGTTCTGTCACTTAGCATTGAGCTGCAGTGAATTTGTTGTCTCAAGATGAGAGGACCAAAAGCTGGAGCGATCCTCAAACTGTCTTCATTGCTCCTTTTGTTTATAAAATGATCTAATAATTATGAGTGTTGTGTGTCTCCAACTTTAAGTATCTAGAACACACTAGACGCGTCTTCATGTTTCTCTTTTTCTCTAGTGCCTCTCGAGGTTTAGACTAAGGGTTTGTGTGGAGGGGCTCCTTGGTGTATTCCTGAAGAAAGTCGCTTGATTCCTGTTCACGAGATTGCCATTCAAATTCAGCCTGAGCAGAAATTCTGTGAGACTCTTATCTCCAATAAACCACCAGAAAACCAGAAGTGGAACAGTGGTCCAGCGAGTAGAGCTCCAGCTTTAAGAGAGAAAGACGAGCAGGATTCACAGGTCTGACCAGGAAGGAAAGCCTGGGAGGAGCTTATGTCCAATTAATGACCAGATGGCTGGAAGTGGAGCTGTGGCAGTGGTAAATCCTTAGCCTTGGGAAAAACAGCTGAGGAATGCATCAGGCACTGAGTTTAAGCACTAGTATGGCCAAAAAAAAAATTTCAGTGCCCTACCTACTTATTCTGTATACTACCTCCCTGAATGCAAACAGACCTTATGCAATGCTTCTCCTTTTATTTACTAATTTATTTTTCAGATATGCTCCTTGTGTATACTGCATCATTCTCTTCATTTCAGGCCCATGGCTTTTCTCTTCCAGGGTTCCAGGCCTGGGTACTTATATGATACACTGACGCTCTCAGCAGCCTTTATTTAGATTTTATTATGAGGCCAATGGAGGAACAGTAAGAAACCAGACAGGAGAAGAGAAGATCAGGTTTCGTAGAAGTAACCAGTATTCAGAAAATTAAACCTGGGTATGTAAAATGGCAGCATACTTATGTAAAAAACTACCATTAAGAAAAAGATGAGGGAGCTGGGAATGTGGATTATTGAGAGAGTGCTTCTCAAGCATGCAAGAATCCCTGGGTACGATTTCTCGTTAGTACATACACAGAATAAGCCAGAATTGGGACTGTGGGTCAAGTAGTAGAGTGCTACAGAAAGTGCCCAGGCCTTGAGTTCAACCCAAGAACTGGCAAAGATATACCGAGGTGTTGGCACTTCATCTGTCCCACAAAAGAAGGACAGGGTACGAGGAAAGGTCAGTGCAGCGCTCACCCGTTCCCTAGCCTCCCTCATCCTGGGAGACAATCAGACACAGCAGGAAGCCAAATCAAGCAGGAAGAAAAACTTGTTTATTAACAGAGAGCAGCACTTTTTAAAGCCAAAAAGGGCGGTTGGTGCCACGTGTGACTGCTGCTCACCACAGTGACTCAGGGCCCAGTGGCAGGATGCCTGCCCTGTGCCCTAAGAAGTCCCATCTGGGAGAGCATCTGTCCTGCCTCCAGGCCAGTTCAGACCTGCAATTGTACACAACAACCATTGTTTCCTCCTCTAACAAGCAGCTCAATAACCAACCACCATGGGAACCCAGTCTGAGAGGCACAGGCACAATGAAGGGGAAGCTGCCAAAGCAAGCGTTTGGAAAGGAGCAGAGATCACAGCAGGCAAAGCAGCCATGAGGATGTGTCTGCAAGGAGTCCTTAGCTGGGTTCAGGAAAGAGAGGCCAGCGCATGTGGGCGGGGCATTGCCATAACCAATTTGAACATCTAATAAAGCTGCCTCTGGTGGATAGATGGCTTCTGATTTGACATCGGCAACAGAATAAGGGGCTGCAAATTCAATGAATAGTCTCTGTCCAGAGAAACAAGGTCAAACGCTTAAGTTTCTGCACTTCCAGTGGTTCCTGGTATCTCCAGCTGAGTGGACATCTTTCTGTGGCCAGTAGGTGCCACGCCACCTTCTGCGGAGACTGTGTGAGAGATCGTGTTAGACAAAGAGCTTCAAGGAAGCATGCCTGCAGGAAGCGGGTGTTGGTTTCTTTGTTGCTTTGTATGTCCCTCCACCCCCACACACACTATAACCCCTGCTTTCACTGTATTTGATGTCGGTATAATTAGTGGAGGGGAATGGAAAAAAGAAAATCGTTTAAATAGGGATGCGAGTGGACCAATTGCAACAATGAGATGTACAAGTTCTTTTGTCGAAAAACGAACTTTACCACTTGGGGGGGTAGGAGAACTCGGTGGGGGAGGTGGGGTGAGATGGGAAGGGCTATGAAGGGGAAACAAAGGAGAAGGCTACAATGCTTGATAAGAAATGTACTCATTATCTTGCCCATGTAAATTTAAACGCTCTGCATAGTATTTTTACAATAATAAAAAAATTAACAATGCACATAAAAAAGAAAAAAGAAGGGAAGGCTATGTTGCTTCATGGTTCAGAGTTTTAGTTGATCTTGGCTGAGAGACAATAGCCAAGATTAACACATGATGGTGATTTCGGAGCAGAGAGAGAACTCCTGAACAAGTGTGTTTCTCATTTTCCCTCCTTTGATTCTAAGTTCTAAGACTTCAGGATAGTGCATGATCAGCATGTGTTTTTCCACTTTAGCTAAATTTCTCTGGGAACTCAGTCTCCCATACACCTAGTTGTGTATGTTATTGCTCTCCTGCATATTTTTCAATCCAACCAAAGTGACAATATGACTTAACCATTTCATTTGAACGCAGCACCCAAACACATCTCCTTATACAAAAATGTTCCACTTTTGTCTCCAAAAGACCTACATTCCTGTTCAGACAGTAGCATAAATGGAGAGCTAACAGAATGCATTGCCCCTCTCCAAAACTCTGTAGCTTTGACTTCCAACACCATTCAAAATTCCAGCTTCAAAATGTCCACAGAGACTCAAAGAAAATTCTTAGCTGAGAGTTGCCATGAAAATAAAACAAAATAGGGCTGGAAAGGTGGCTCAGTGGTAGAGTACTTGCCTTGCATGCATGAGGCCCTGATTTCAATTCCTCAGCACCACATAAGCAGAAAAAGCTAGAAGTGGGCACTGTGGCTCAAGTGGTAGAGTGATAGCTTGAGCGGAAATGCTGAGGGACCGTGTGCAGGCTGAGTTCAGGCCCCATGATCAACAAAAAAAAAGTAAATATATTTTTTTAAAAAAGCAAAACCAATTATATGCCAAGTATAAAGGCACATGCTTTTAATTAAAGCTACTCAGAGTGAAGACAGGAGGATCACAATTCTAGGGAAGCCTGAGTAAATGCACTAGACCCTATGTGGAAAACAAACTAGGATGGTCCAGGTTTAAGTGGGAGGGTGTTTACTAGGACAGTATGAAGCTTTGGTCCAATAAAGAAGAGGAAGAGAGGAAGAGAAGAAGAAGAGGAAACAAAGAGGTGGAGTAAGAGGAAGGAAGAAGAGGAAGAGGAGAAAAAGGAAGTATAGAAAGAGCAACAATGAGGAGAAAGAAGAGAAAGGAAGAAGAGGAAGAGGTTGACAGAGAGGATGAGGAGCACCATATCTTCAATATATAATAACATAGTGTAAACATTCCTATTCCTAAACAAAAGAATTGGAGAAAAAGGAAAAAAATGGATCAGTAACTCAATTAATGGACAAAGAATTTGACTTGAAATTTCTTAATCGAACAATGTGTAAACAGACAAAAGCATTAGCACCTGTAAAATCACTTATAAAATAGAAATGAGATGTCATTTCATACTCACCAGAATGGGTAAAAGATGTGCATTAGAAGGTTTGACAAGGATGTAAAGAAATTGAAGCTCTCATACATTGTAAAATAGCACATTCATCTTGGAAATTAGTGTAAAAATTCCTCACAAAGTTAGTTATAGAAATACCAAACAGCCTAGAAACTTTGTACAGCCTAAAAACTTTGTCTATAATTTTTATACACTTAAGTTCAAAACAGCAATATTATCCATGACAGCCAAAGAATTGAAAAAAAATTCACGCTGACCAATAGGAAAACAGATCACAAAACATTTTATACCCATGAAATAGCCCATTATCAAGTAAAAAAGAGAAATGGAGAATTGATATTAGTGGAAACACTGACAACAGGTTAGATGGAAAGAGCCAGAACAAAATAACAAATAAAATGATTTGATTTTAATGAAATTTTTGAGTTATCAAAATCAGGCATAACAGTTTCTTTGGGGTTGGAAGTCTAAGGAGAATTCAGAATAGCTGCAGACAGGTATGAGATTTCTTTGTGAATGATGAATATTTGAGAATATTCCAAGGTGATGATGATTGAATATACTTTCAGAATACAAAGACTCCCTAAATTTTATAGAATTAATTTAACAAATATAAAATTTTTCGATTACACAAAAAATGATTTTTAAAAGGGATACTAGATAATCTTTAACCAGCAAAAGTGTTCTACCATGAAAGTAGACATAGAATATAGCAAAGTGGTAGAAAGCAGGAGCACGTAAAAAAAAAAATCAATGCATATGCTACAAAATTAAGAAAAATCAGAGAATAAGTGGTTGGGAGAGATGAGTGGAAATGTTAAAAAGGGAATAAAGTGATCAAGATGCATTGTATTCACAAATTACTTTATTGAATGGCAACTCCTTTCTTCAACTATTCAAATAAAATATTTTAAAAACTAGCAAAAATAATTAATTAAACAAAAATAAATGATGAATAGATAAATAAAATACAATAAAAATAAACTATAGATCTATAACAATATAGGCCAGAAATTTAAAACACAAACAAGAATAAAGTAGTTTTGTTGGTGCTTCTAGATATATAAGGTAGAAAATTTTGACTACATCTAATTTATTGAGTTCTTTTGTCAATGGCATTAATTATGCCAGTAGTAAAAATAATCATGAAGTTCTGAAATGAGCAACACAGTATCTAGGATATTACTAATTACTAATGCAAAGATAGATGCAAAGAAAGATAATGCAAAGAAAGATGGAATAGTATATGTTTGTATGATTAGATAAAATGTCAGAATGATGTCTGTATGTAACATAGATATCACAGAAATAAACAATAGAAATTTAAATGTATAAGCCAGGGTATTACAACATGATTACAGCAAGTAATTTATCTTTTTTTTTCTGGAAATGAGAGAAAAATAAAAGCAATAGTGCATAGTACAACAGTCAAAAACTACCAAAAGTGGTCAAAGTCACAAATACTACTTTTAATCCTATAATAGGAAGGTGAAGTCACCCTAACAATCACGTGTGGGAAGATAAACCAAGACTGCACTGAATTCTCTATACTCACATTTATACAGTGAAACATGACCACACATTCTTTTAATAAACTCAGCACCACCTTATGTTTATTAACACCTGCCTATGGTTTTCTAAACTGAAAAACTGGACCAACATCATTGCATTGCTATAGATTAATTTAGTGTGAAATAAATTGGTTTGCAGAGTTTAAGCAAATGGTATCAATTCAACAGTACAGTACCAGAATTGTATACAACATACCAATTTTTAGCTTATTTTTGGAATATGATCTTGTGTTTATGCTTAGGCTTTCCTGGATTGAGATCTTCCTATCAAAGCTTTCTACATAGCTGAGATGACAGACAGATGCCAACTTGACTAGCAATTGTATGAGATGTGATCATTGTTAAGTCTACAGGGAACCTACCCCCTATGCCCATCTCCTTCACCAGTCTGAACCCAATAATCACCTGAATGTCCATTAACTAACTGTGTGTCGGAAAAGGATCCTTGGATCTGAGATTACTTCCTCCAAGTCTATTTTCTATTGTGACTTACTCATTTTAATTTTTTTCCTGAAATAGTCCAGGGGCTTAAAATAAGGATCTATGCACTCTCCTGAGCTTAATGTTGGATCAAAAGGCTAATAAACACCATATATGACTAAGCTTATATTAAAATGAAATGGTAAATTAATATATATGATAAACTGATAAGAGAACCTACTAATGCTTGTGTGTGTGTGTGTGTGTGTGTGTGTGTGTTTGTGTGTGTGTGTGTGTTTTATAAGAGCACACTTTTAATACTCTATTCACTATAAACAGTAGACAATTATCTAGGATGTTATTTTTAGGATAGTAAGTTCTGCAGAATCGGTGACATAAGCTTCCACATTCCAGGATCTTGAACGTATTCTGTTCTTGTTTGTTGAACCATGAGCTTTGAACGCAAACTCTCCTATATCTGAATTGCCAACAGGGAAGTAGCAGTCTAACACTACATACATATCATTGAATCTCAAGGTAATAGGTTTTTTTTTCACATCAATAAGATAATTACAAAAGGGATGAACACACAACAATTAAGTATCTAGAGTGAAAGGGAAACAAAAAAGTAAGCTTTTTTTTGGGGGGTGGGTCCAGTTGTGGGGCCTGAACGCTGGGCCTGGGTGCTGTCCCTCAGCTCTTCAGCTCAAGGCTAGTACCGACCACTTGAGCCATAGCACCACTTCCGGCTTTTTTTCTGCTTATGTGGTGCTCAGGAATCAAACCCAGGGCCTCATGCATACAAGGGAACGCTCTAACACTAAGCCACTTTCCCAGCACCAAAAGTAAGCATTTTTTAACTCCATATGATATTTTCACAGGGGATGAAAGAACTACAATTAAGTATCCAAAAAAGAGCCATCACACCTTCACAGCATCCTGTTATATTGTTACAATTGGTAGCTCTTGTTAACTTCTCAGTATGCCTAATATATAAATTAAGCTTTGCCATAGTTATTATTGTGAATCTCTTAGCCTATCATAGTATTCTTTTCATTTGTAGACCCCCAAAAGATGACTTACTTCTTCTATTTAAAGACATGCCTTCAGCTTTAGTGTTCAACCATGCATTTTCAGTCTTCTCAATTATTAACAGCTCTTTTTCTGAGTATATGTTTTTTCCCCTTGTTTAGGAATTGGTACTGAATGTTAAAGAATCCAATCTAATAGAAAGTGTAAACACCCCTATGCTCTAGGAGAGAGGTGTTTGGTTTTTTTCCTCCCGGGATGGATAACAGGACCTATTAATAAAAAGGCTTCTCTAGAAATTTGTGTCACTGAAACTAGTACTGCTTTATTGTTCTAGCTGTTCCTGGGGCTTGAACTTAGGGCATGAGTTCTGTTCTTGTGGGACTTTTATCTTCTACCACATGACCACAACTCCACTTTGGTGGTTAATTGGAGATAAGAGTCGCTTGGATTTTTCTGTTCGTCCTGGCTATGCATTATCCTCAGAACTCAGCTTGCTGAGTAGCAAGGATTACTGGTAAAACAACAGGGCCCACTGCTTTAAGTGTTGATTTTTATTGTTATTCTGAGCTCCAACTCCTTTCAGGGTGAAAAGCAGACACTGGGGACTCAGTTTTGCATGGGTTTATTTGTATAGCAATTTTTAAATATTTATTTGCTTTCTTGTTACATTGTTGCTACTTTATCTTACCTTCATTTAGTATTGGTGTCTACATTTTACATTTTATTATTACCAACATATTTCATGAAAAAATGGGATTACTGCACCGAGAAATTCAAATTAGTACAGTATTAGTGGTTTGCCTCATTTGAGGAAGGTTCTCTGCCATAGAGTTCCCAACACATAGAGATTCTCTTCACTTAGAACACCAGGCTACCACTGAAAAAATGGGGCCTGACAGGAAATTGGATAGCACCAGTGGGGTATCTCCAGATAAGGGAACTCTTAGCCACATTCCAAAAACTCACACTGCCATCGTCAAGATCAAGAAACACACCAACCCGGCCCAGAGGCTTCTCTACATAGTGAGGCAGCAGTGGGGAGGTGGTAAAAATGGTGGAAAGTGTGTTCTCTTTCACAAACAAAAGGAGGAAAAGATCCTCAGATTCAGTGAGGTTGCTTTCTATGGAGGAATGCCTAGTAACTCCCAGGGCCCAGGTGGAAGAGTCATCCACACTAACCTCCCAGTAATGTTTCCCAGAGCTGAAGACTTGGTGTCCAAAAGCAGTAAAGTGGAAGGACTCTTCAGAATTCAAAACTGCATAGGGATTGTCGTGTCCAACACAGCTCCCAAGATCTTGATTCCGCGTAGCTTCATTGAAAGCAATCTCCACCTTGTACTGGCTGAGCCTCTCTATCAATCCAGGAATGGGAGGGGCACTGAGCTCTGGCCTCAGAGGAAGAGGCAGGAAGAACAAGACTGACTCACAGCTTTCTAGGGTCAACTCTACATCCTGAAGCAGGTCTACATCTGGCTTCTGGTATGTTTCGATCAGCTTCTGATACATATTCCTGAGCTGATGTTTCTTCTGAAGCATTTGGGTTTCCCTTTCTCTGAGTTGCAGTAACATGGCTCTTCCTTCATTGATCAGTAGCTGGGAATGGTGTCTTTCCTCCTCCTGGACACCCAGCTCTAAAAACAGCACTCTAAAAACATCCTTAGTCATGCCTTGGAATAGCTTCACATACCAAATCCATCGGTTGATGAGTCTCCTCTTCTCCTGTAAATTGTGCTGGTTTTCATGAGTCTTTTCCCATACAGCATGCATCTGCTTTGAAATCATCTCCCTCTGCTCCTCAGCAGCCCTTTCTATGGGATGGTGTTTGTGAGCCCTATACTCCTGAGACTCGGAGCAGCTCCTACAGAGCAGGGCCCTGTCTACCTCACAGAACATCTGCTTTGTCTCCCTGTGTGTCCCACACATGTATTCCTCAGAGCTCAGAAAATGCCTGAGGCTGGCTCTTCTGGCAATGGCCACCAGGCTCCTCAGAACCACGTTGGTTTTGAGGTCTCTCTGCTGGCTTGGTTCCCTGCACACAGGGCACGTGGCTGGAGTCTGGGTCTCTTCCCAGCAGAGGCAGAGACAAGGTCGACAAAAACTGTGCCCGCACTCTAGGGTGACTGGCTCTATGAAAGTATTTATACAGATGGCACATCTCAGTTCTTTCTGGAAGGCCTGGGCAGTGTCAGGGTCCATCATTCCTAGAATCTAATGAGGTGCTGGTGGCTCACCCGTAGAAGCCTAGCTACTCAAGAGATTGAGAGCTAAGGATCAAGCTTTGAAACCGCCTGGGCCACAAAAGTCCCCCTGACACAGACTCTTATCTCCAATTAACCACTCCAAAATCACAAGTGGGCTGTGGCTCCAGTGGTAAAGCACTAGCTTTGACCACAAAGTGGCCCAGGGACAATGCCCAGTCTTGAGCACAAAGTGACCCAGCAACACTGCCCTACCACTGGGTTCAATCCCTGCAACCGACAAAACAATACCACCACCACCACCACCAAACCAAGGAGAGAAGAATTAAAAGAGGAGTAGATTCTCTCACTCTAATCCTCACCTGGAGTATCCAAGCTCCAAATGGCCTCAGTCCTGCTGATGTAGGATCTTCAGCAATGCCTGAGTCTCAGACTTCCACTCTATTTATACTGAAAGAGGGTGGGTCCAGGAAAGGAAGTCTCTGATTGGTTGCTTAGGGAAGCTGATTTACATATCAATAGGAGCTGGAATTTACATCCTAGCAACCACACCTTTCACTTCCTCTTTCAAGGACCTACTTCTTACTATTTGGTTAGGTTATTTGAGTTAGGTGCAACGTAGGTTTGTTTTATTTTGTTTTGTTTTTTACTTCTGTGTATGTTTTATAATGGAACTATGCATTTATTACTTTTCCACAGGACTGTAGGCCATATTACTGACATTATCCACTGTATCTTGTGGGTCTTCAAAAGTAGCTGAGTTCGTATTTCTTAACAGGTGATCATCCTATACTTTTATTATTTGTAATTTGTAAGGCCTGATGTTGGGCTGGTACTTTACCACTTAGGCCTTGTCCTCTCTGTGTTTGCTTTTGTTTTTGGAATAGAAACTTGTGTTTATTCTTAGGATCTCCTTGACTGAGTTCTTCAAATTCACAATTTGCACAAAGCTGAGATGACAAGAATTATCTCTTGCTTGAGTTGTGATCAGGATTAAATCTGCCCACAGACCAGCCCCTCCCACCTTTCCCATCACCTGCCTGATTCATACCAGTAACCACGTGACTATCGTTGATCACCTGACTATGAGGGAACAAATATCCTAGGCTCAGAGATCACTTCCTCTTGTCTATTGTCTATACTGACTCATCCTTTCGATGTTGTTTTCTTGTTGTTTGTCTGTCAGTGCTGGACTTGAACTCAGGGTAGAGGATCTATCCTAAGCTCTTCTTCCACTCTATTTCTCTTATCTTTATTTCAAATATCATTTATGCCTTTTTATTATAAAATGGTGTGGTATTATAATATATAATTTAATAACTCAATGCCGTTTTTGAGAATGATCTAAAAATTATCATAGACATAAATATACATATATATACATATAACTATATACATTGGATTTCAAGAGCACATTATCAATATTCAATTCGCTATAAATTTTATCCTATCAGAATATTCTCTTTAGGGTTATATGTTCTGTAGTTTCCCTGGCATAACCTTTCCCATTTGTGATTTTGTTACTATAATAAATTTTGTACCTTTCTTGCTGTTGATCCACTAGCTTTGAAAGCATAATCCCCTATCTGAATTGTCAGCAAAGAAATAGTAGCCTAACACTATGTTTGCATCTTTGACACTCAGGCATTGACTCTCAATCTTTTTTTAAATTTTTCTTTTTAAAAAAAATTTTGTCATTAGTGCTGCGGAATTCTGGGTCTGCGGGAAACCTCAGCTCTTCAGCTCAAGGTGAGCCCTCAACCACTTAAGCCACAGCACCACTTCCAGCTTTCTAGTGGTTTATTGGAGATGAGTGTCTATGACTTTCCTGCCCAGGCCAGATTTGAACTGAGATCTCAGATCTGTTTTCTGAGTAGCTAGGATTACAGGGGTGCACCACTGGTGCTGACTAAGTATTGTTTTTTTACCTTCATATGATCATAACAGCGGGGATGAATGCACAATAATTGGGTACATAGAGTGAAAGACAGACACCAACAAAGAACCATCACAACTGGACAGCAAACTGTTGTATTGTTACAATTGTTGGCTATTGTTAACCACTCTGTATGCCTAATGGGTAAATTGAGCTTTGCCATTGTTATTATTAATCTCTTAGCCTGAATTAATGTTCTCCTCATTTTTACCCCAAAAATTATGACTTATTTTTTCTGAAGCCATTCTTTCATCTTTAGTGTTCCACCCTGCATTTTCTTTCTTCTCCATTATTACCAGCTATTTCTCTAAGTATTCCAATTGATATTATTTTATTTTAGTTTTAGAAATTAGTACTGAAACTTAAAGAATCCAATATAATAGAAAGTTTAACACCCCAATGAACTAGTATAGAGGTGTTTCTGTTTTTTTCTTCCCAGGATGGGTAACAGGATCTAGTAATCAGAAGTCTGCTATAGAGCTTTGTGTCACTGAAACCAGTACTGCTTTTTTGCTCTCGAATGTACCTGGGGCTTGAACTTAGGGCATGAGCACTATTCGTGAGGGTTTGTTGTTGTTGTTGTTGTTGTTGTTGTTTGCTTTTTTTTTCTCCTACTACTTGGACCACAGCTCCACTTTGGTGGTTAATTGAAGATGAGTCTTTTGGACTTTCCTATATGAACTGTCTATGAACTGCCATCCTCAGAGCTCAGCCTACTGAGTAGCAAGGATTACTGGGAAAACAACAATGCTCACTGAATTAAATGTTTTTTTTGTTTTGTTTTGTTTTGTTTTTTGCTGTTATTCTGAGATCCACCTTCTTTCATGGTGAAAAGCAGTCACTGGGGACTCATTTTTGCATGGGTTTATTTTTATAGCATTTTTTAAATATTTCCTTGCTCTCTTGTTGCATTGTTGCTACTTTATCTTATCTTCATTTTTTACATGCTATGTTTTATTATATGTTACCTCCATGTTTCATAACAAAATGGGATTACTGTGCATAAAATTCAAATTAGTACAGTATTATTGGTTTGCTTCATTTGAGAAAGGTTCTCTGCTATAGAATTCCCAACGTATAGAATCTTCACTAGTAGTGGTTTATCATTGGAGAAAAAGGGTCTGACAGGAAGTTGGAAATAGCCAATAGCGAATCTCCAGAGAAGGGAACTCTTAACCACATTCCAAAAACTCACACTGCCATTGTCAAGATAAAGAAACACCACAACCCCAAGAAACTTCTCTATATAATATGTCAGCAATGGGGAGGTGGTAAAAAAAAAAAGTGTAAAGAAATTCACACAAAGAGGAGGAATACGTCCTCTGATTCAGGGTGGTGGGCCAAGAAAAGGGTTTGTACCTGAGTTCTCATTTAGGGAAGTTGATTTACATATCATCTGGAGTTGGAATTTCCATCCTGTAAACCACAACTTTAACTTCCTCTTTCATGGAAATGCCTCTTACAATTTCCTTAGACAGTGACAAGGGTTGTTTATTTTGGCTAGGCGAAAGTTAAATTTGAACAGGATTGGAAAACTGGTTTTTTTTTTTTCTTACCTTTTTGTATCTTTTATTTTTGTACTATGAATTAATTACTTTTCCACCATACTGTAGGTGACTTTTTATCTTGTGATTTTGAAAATTAGCTGAGCTTTCATTGTGGAGTTATTAGATGACCATCCAAGTCTTTTTATTTGTAAATTGTCATGCCTCCTGCTTGTCTGGTGCTTCACAACTTGAGCCATTTCAATCTTTTTATTTTCATCGGACTTCTAATCTCATAAAAAATACTGTATTAATTTTCTATTGGTAATGTAGTTCCCCAATTTTAATTTGTGCAAGAATTCTGAACTGATTTCAAAAATGAAGGACATTTTAAAGTAATTCATTAAAAAGCTATGAATATGGAGCTGTATATAATTCATTACTTTTGTTTAATTTTTCACACCTCAGTTGTAGAGTATGCTCAAAGGTGATTTTTACACTGATCTTTTTCCTTGAGGAATTTTTTTAATTAAGAAAATATTTTAGAGATATTAATGTTAGTTCAGCTATTTTTCTCCTTCATAAGGAATGTGATTTTAAGTTAATAAACAGAAAATCTAAGACAGATGATACATTTGGTATTTCGATCAATTTGTGTAATTACTTTTTAATTTAAATACTGAATAGTTGTTTCTGAATTTTCAATTTATTACCTGAGTCAAAGGTATATCATTACACATGCAGAATCTAATCCACTAAGTAACATATTAGTTTGAATTTTATTTGTTAATTCAACAATAATATTCAAGAGGTATCATTTCAGTAGGTTTCACTGAAAAATTATTAAGATATGCCATATGTATAGATATTTCATAATTCTATATTCTTATTTTTGGATTACATTTCTGTAATCCATGAGTCTGTACTCCAATTGTGTTAGACTTCCAATTGTTCATCTCATATCTTTGTTCCAGGATTTCAGCAGTAATGTTTTCTTGTTTTCCATGGTTTTTATTATTTTTTTCATCTCACTATCACCGTTGTAACTTTTTAACAAAAAAAAAGAAAATTCACTATTGCCCAGCTCAGCATTCTTTACATTTTCAAAAAGCCAAGTGATGCTAGTGACATACAACATACATCATGAAATGATTGATATAATGTATACAATATGGTAATATCAAAATATTGCATAAAATGTAAAATATGCAATGTTATGAAATTAAAATACACTATTATTAAACTGTGACATCAAACATTTTCTATTATTATCATAATATAATAATATAAAACCGTTGGGCTGGGAAGGTGGCTCAGTGGTAGAGTGCTTGCCTTGCATGCATGAGGCCCTGGGTTCGATTCCTCAGCACCACATAAGCAAAAAGAAAAAAGCCGGAAGTGGCGCTGTGCCTCAAGCGGTAGAGCGCTAGCCTTGAGCTGAAGAGCTGAGGGACAGCGCCCAGGCCCAGAGTTCAGGCCCCACGACCGGACCCAAAAATAAATAAATAAATAAAAATAAAACCGTGCCATCACTCTCCAACTTCCTTTGTAAAGAATTTACACTTTGTGGAAACCTACACCTGAGCTCCTATCCTGGTAATGAATGGACTGTTAAATGTCTCTAGAATTTGGGCCAGCTCCCAGAAGCCTCTGGTATGTTTGGCTCCTCCCCTCTCTCACTCATTATAATTAGGCCTAAGAGTATGCCACCTAGTACTATGGCGAGAAAGTAAGTTAGAGAACAAGAGCCCTATTCCCCAGCTGGAAGCCTCCAGGTCTTCAGGCAAAAATGATCTCCAAGTTGTCATTTGTCTCAGTCCTGCAGCCATTATTGCCCAAACATGTAAGCTCAGATAGGTGCTTGAATAGCAAGCTGTTGTAGCACAATCTGCTCTGTAGTAGGGGTCCTTGAGATGCCAAGGTACCCCAGCCTCTCCTTGGGCAGTATCCACATAGTCTTCAAGCTTTAAATCTTTAAAATCTGTTGCTTCTTCATAATTTCCCTCTTCCTGAAGCCTGAGAGGTCTGAGGGTCCCTCATCCGCATGGGTCTGGATGGCTGCCAGGATCTTGTCCTGAAACTCAGGTGCCTTCATCTGTAAGAAGCAATAGCAGCTCCTTCTTCTCCTTCTCCTCGAAGAGCTGGTTGACACACTCATCTTTCTTCTGATATAGCTCATCCAGTACTTCCATCTGTTTTTATAGAAATCTAGGGACTCTTCAATGGGGCTGATAGGTTTTGACAGCTGGCTGCATCCATGTTGGAATTTATCCACTTGCCTCTAGTAGCCCACTTTTTCCAGGCAGCTTGTAGATGAAGCAGAATTTCAGGGTCTTCTTGGGCACTTGTGTGTCCTGCTTCCTTTCCCGTGGTTTCAACTTCTGGAGAAGAAACCCTACTGTTTCAGCTTTCTCTGTCTCTTGACTACCATATTAGCCAGGAACCCATAGTAGGTCTGTTGCTCCTGCAGCTGCTGGCTAAGCTTCACCTTCTTTAATTCATCAATGGATAAAGATAACAATCCCACCTAGTCTTTGGATTGTCTGTCCTCTAGGACAGTCACAACAAGTAGAATCACCCCCTTTCCTTTTTGCTCACTCCTCCTTCTCTATTGAAAGCCAGAAAGCTCAGCTGGGGCCCATAGCTGCTCCTGCTTCTGTCTGGTGGTTTTAAGGCACATCACAAGTGTTGTGTAATTTTTGATGGTCCTTCTTGGTCCTGCAACTTTGTCCAGCAACTGTGTCTGCTTCTGCAGGTGCTGTGGCAAGGCCTCATTCTTTAAGGTCAGCTGCAAATTGTAGGCCCTGTGCTGTTCACAGGTAGCTCTGAGCTCCTGCAGCTGTTCATGAAGCTCCTGAGATTCTGAGCCACTTGATTCCTTAACTCAGCCATCTCTTTCCATTCTTCTCACTTCTCCTCTTGCTGGTCCAGCTTCTTCCTTCACTTGGAGCTTTGAGTGCAGCACACGAGAGAGCTCCTCCTTCTGTTTCTTAGCCTGTGGAAGGCATCCTGCAGCTGGCCCAGCTGCGCTTTGATCTCTAGGTTATGCAAAATTGTGTATCTCATGGCCTCATTAATATGTAATCTTCCCATTGTCTTGAAGAGCTTATACAGATCCCAGGCCTTTTCCTGCTGCTCCAGTTATCACAGCTGCTCCTGCTGCTTCACATTTTGGAGACTGAGGCTCTAGTTTTCCTGCCTTTGAATGTAACACTGCTTCTCACATTTCTGTTGCTACTTCTGCAACTAATAGGTCTTGGCTGGCAGCTGTAGCTTGGTCTGAGTTCGTCCTGCAGGCTGCTGCTGGAGGGTAGCTCTGCCAACTGCCATTGAAGTTCCACCATGTTTATCTCTAGGTCAAACACTTATCACACCCATTGCTCTTTCTCATCTCTCAGTTGGTTCACCTGTTGAACCTTGTCTTTCCTCATGGACCTCTCCAACTTCAGGTCCTCTGCAACATGGTCTCTCTCCAGGCTTAATTTGGTCATTAATTCTTTCATGTTCTCTAGCTTTCTCCAGCCATGCCTTCTCTCTTATTACCTTTGTTTATCTTTTGGTTACTCTCTTGGGGTAACGTAGGACTTCTGACATATTGTTAGTTATTCCAGTGTCAGAGGAAAGGATACTAGCAGGAAAGGAACCAGAGGAAGATTCCAGGTCTGCATGATCTTTGGTCTCACCCTTGGTTGATTTACCGTCCACAGTAATGATTGTTATGAGGTTACCTGTTTTCAGTTTTCGTTTTGTTGGTGTTAGTGCGTCCACCAGGTCAATTCCTCTGCAGATACTCTTGCTGTTATTTCTTGCCTAAAGAAAATTTTATTGTGCATGCATTTCTGGTTTGGTTAGATATCCCAGTAATGGGATAGGGAAGGTGGAGGGGCCACGTTCCAAAGCTTTCTGAAATCACTTCTATTCTTGCAATCACCCACTTCCTACAGGATCTCTGAAATTAACTCAGTCACCACATAGCACCTTTACTTCCTTCACCTGCTGGTAGTGGTATGAGCCAATAGAGGAAAATGCCAATGGTACTAGGCAGCACAGAATGTGGATGTGGCCTCGATTCTTGTATCTTATTGTTCAGCTAGAAACAGGTATGCATTGTGGGATCATTGTGATCCAGACACAGTGGGGGAAGTCACCCCATACCTGCTCTTACAGTCCTCACCCATCTACATATCTACTTGGGGAGCAGGGCAGCACCAGCTCCTGTTTGCCCTGCCCATCAAACCTGCCCACTTGGGCTGATAACTAGGATTAGCTCTAGTTGGGTGCCTCCACAGTTGTACTGGAGACTGCTCAAAACAATGTCGTCCATCCCACAATTACAATCACCAAGTGATCTTGAATGGTTGTTCTCAGGAATAACCACTCAGGATCACTGTCAAAGTCCCTCTTATGCTGGGACTATGGAGGGATCAGACCCAGAGCTTAGGGGATGAGTGAGTGACAGAGAGTAGAGATACTGGATAATGCATCATTTTACAGTCTATTTCCTCATATTACAACTTGGTCCACATATTTTTACATCACAGAAATACCGTCCAAATAATTTCCATCCAATCCTCCAGACTGCAAGACTGTGCTAGTCCCAAAATTCGCTGACTCCTTACTGCAAGTTTCTAATCTGGGTCTGAATCTGTTCCCCTGCCCGCCAGGTCTCTATCCCTCACCTAGCATACCATGTTCCCATAAGAGAGAACAATGGATTGAACCAGCCTTTGTCTTCTTAAAAAATTTTTATTGTGAAAATACCATACAGTGGGGTTACAATTACATGGGCAAGGTAATGAGTACATTTCTTATCAAGATGTGTTGGCTCCTCCTCTGTTTCCTCTTCCCATCCTTTCCCATCTCCACCGCCCCCCCCCCCCGACCAAAGTTGTAAAGTTCGTTTTTCAACATAACGACTTGTACATTTCATTGTTTCAATGGGTCCACCTGTATCCCTATTTAAACGGTTTGTTTTTGCCCTTCCCCTCCACAAATTATACCAACATCAAATACAATAAAAGCAGCGGTTATGCTGTGGGAGCGGGGCATATGAAACAACAAAGAAATCATCTTATAAATATGTTAAAAACAATCACAAGAAAAAAAAAACAATTCAATACTTATAATGGGGTTCATCTCACCTAAAATCAACTTATCTGATCTTTTCTGCTTGTCTCAGAAATATACTAGTTATTGCAAATAAGGGAAACCATGGGACTTGTGTTTCTTTAGGCCTGGCTTACTTCACTTAATATAATTTTTTCCAAGTCTTTCCTTTTCCTAACAAATGGGGCTATGTCATTCTTTCTGATGGAGGCCTAGAATTCCATTGTGCTGGAGTCTACCGGCAATGAAAGGGAATCCTGAATTAGGGGGCGAGGATGCAGAAAAATAAAGACATAAGACAAAGGATAGGGTCGGGAGGTCTGCAGCTCAAGATTACAGCCCCGTTTATTTTTAATTTTTCCTATTATATACTATTAGAAGTCAAGAGGTAACATAAGGTTACCATAGTGCAGAAAAACAAGGAAAGTTTTAATAAAAACAAAGTGCAGTAAAAACAAGACAAGATCAACTGATAGAAAGTAAAACAAGCTCTTGCTCTTGTTCTTGCTGCTCTTTTCTTGCTCTCTCTGTTCTACTCTAGCTCTCTCTCTGTTCTTTTCTTGCTCTCTCTCTTTCTCAGACAAACCTACCCCTTATCTGAAAAAAAAAAAAGTAAAACAAATTCTGTAGACATAGCAAAGCAATCCCGGGCACCTAGTGTTTTTCATGAAAGCCAGTTCCTTATGCGTGCCTTTAAGTGAGCACAGGGGTCAAGATGACATTAGAGCTTTACTGTGGACTCCCAACATCTCCCCCATCTTTGTTTGAAGAAGCGAACCCGCCTGTCTTAGGCTTGGTGGATCACCTTGTCTGCCTTACCCGTCATCGGGAACTTCTTCAGAGTAAAGCTGAAGGCCCTGTCTTAGGTTGGTCAGACTGGCACCCCCTCTTACCCGTCTTTGGCTACAGTTCCTCTCGGGGGAATTCATTTATATACAGCTTGATCTGATGTAGCTGTATGGCTAAACTCATAAGAGAGTTTTGCAGTGCACGTATAATACAAGGAAGGCATAGAAAAACTATCAGCAAAAGCATTCCCACACCAAGCAATGACATTAGCAATCCTTTAACATAAGTCAGGGAAGTGATATAGAGTTGAAATTGTTTAAACAGTTTTTTTTAGCAGTTTTTGCCACGTTAGCGTCCAGAGGTAGGGTTTGTGTGGTACTATGAGCAAGCTGATTAAGATAATGAGCAGTTTGTACATTTTGTGTTAGTGCCACAGCAGCTGCCGCTGAAGAGGCAGCTAACAAAATAAAAGCCAAAACATCAGCTACAAGTAGCCCAACAAATCGATGAGGGCGCATTAGTTTTTTCAATTGTCTTAACACCTGAATGCCAGAATCTTTATACCAAGTTTTAGAAATATTTACAGGAAGCATAACAACAGATGGTTGTCTAACAATAAGTATAGATTCAGTTATGCCGCTATACAAGCAATTAGTAAAAGAACAATTAGAATAGGTGACATAAAATAATTAGCTCCTATAGAGATATTGAATGGTCTATACATAATGACATGAGGTGGTGATACACAACTCATAATATTTTTTAAAAGGGATGAATTGGGCCAGGTTATGTTGTTGAGTGCAGCCACCAGCATCCAAACATGATGTTGAGGATGCCCATTCATCCACCACAGTCCAAAATTGTACTTATTAGTAAGATTAGCTCCAAACCAGTCCATTAATTGAAATTTAGTTCCAGAAATATTGGTAACAAATGGACTCACATGCCTGTACCTTATTGTATGAGGCTTTCCTGTAGATACTACTATTTGTGAAGAATTAATGCAACGGGGTATCATATAGGATGTAGTAAAATTTGCATGAACTGGGTACCCAGTTGGTAAAGATGTCATCTGTATATTGTACATTTGATTTTTGTCTGGGATCCAAATTTTATGAGTCATGGATATCATTATATTACAGCCTGGAATGGAGCCTTTATAGCTGGTGGTAAAGTAGAAAGGAGTTCCAATGTCTGAAGCTGAGGTATCTCCCATCTTGGTTTGCTGGATGAAGGGATCAGGTGCTGTACTGTATGCTGATCTATTGACTTGAATGAGTACTTCAACTCTCTCCCAAGTTGTAGGGTGCACAATCGGGGGATCTGGCAAGTAAGCCCAATGTGTCAGGGTTTGTGTCATCAGAATGAGCCTCCACAATCCTAATGGAATGCTCAGGCAATCAGCGGGATTCATTTTCTTCCTGCGAAAAAACACAAACATGTCCTCAACCCCATGTTAAAACTGGATCGAGCCCGTGCCAATCACCTGTTAAAGGATCCTTCCACTTAACTTGGCCAAAAGCTCTTTGCTCTCTTTTTTTCCCAAAGTCACTGTACTGTGGAAAGTCCATTACAATCTAAACTTAAAAATTTAGTACAAATAAAGCATGAAAAGAATATTAACAGGAGAGAAGGGGTATAATTCCCCCCTTTTAAGTTAAAAATTTGGTGTTTTAACAGCCCGTTGGCTTGTTTAACAATTTCTTGTTCTTGAGGAATATAGGGAATATCTGTAGAGTGAAAAATCTGGTAAGATTTACAAAAAGTTTGAAAAGCTTGTCCGACATATCCTGGACCATTATCAGTTTTAATATGTTTAGGAAGTCCCATAAAGGCAAAGCAGTGTAGGGAATGAGCAATACTATGTTTGTTAGTCTCCCGGCAAGAGGAGTAGTCATAATAAAATTAGAGTAGTTATATGGTAACATGGACAAAACGAAGCCATCCAAAAGATGGAATCAGGCAAGAGTTTAGTCTACTTTTTCCATGGTGGAGGAGGTTAGGGTAACTATGTCGATTTCCTCCCCGTGACTGTAAGGCTGTAGCAGCCGCAGCAACAGCAGGGTCTTTCAGTGTCTCCAAGGGACTGTCACACCTTGTGCTATATTTCTACACAGACTGGTTAAGGATACAAGTAATACCTAGGCTTGCCAGGCTGTGGCCCCACTAGTTTTTAAGACTATTTAGACAATAGCCCAGGACAAATTACCAAGATGACAAGCTTTTTAACTAGATAGTTCTTTTAATAAAGCTGATTTTCTAGGCAGATGTAGAGGGCTCAGGCCTGCACTACTATTTTCCATGCGTTTTTCTTCTGTCTATTTTGCCACATTTTTTTTATGACTCTGGTCCCTTATTCTAAAAAGGGGATGATGGGTGAAGATTCATCTTCGGTACCTTCTTCAAGCTGACTCAGGGGTGTTGATACTACCTAGCCAGGAACCTATAACCTTAGTCTATTTTAGAAAGAGATTACCAGGGTTAGATGTCATTAAGAACAGTATTTTAACTTTTGACAAATGCACAGACTTTTTCTCCAGCTACAGCAGTGTAGCTTGTTTAGCACTCTGGTTTGTAAAAGCATCTTTAGGAATGTGACCCCTAGTGATCCTAACAATGGCTAAGTCACCCGTGCAGATGTTAATAGACAGATGTTAATAGAAATACACTCTCAAGTTTACAAACGATTTTCTTGAACAGATAAATTTCTTGTAGCTGGTGTTAGCTCAAAAGTTACTGTCAATTAGGGCTTTTGGCACATACAGGGGCTGGGATTTAAACCATCTCCCACATTTTATAACTCCACTTTTTAGTACTATCACAGATTACTAATGTTTCTGTCCCTACAAGGTAGGTAGTCATGGACATTAGGCATGCTTACAAACTATCTTCCCATGACATTCTGGCTCTGACCAATTTTTGAAGGGCCACACACAAATGACTCTAGGATCTGACATTTTTGCCATTCGAGCAGTGGCTTACTGCCTCTGGATGCTCCTCCATAGCTCTTGTCCCACGAATGTCTTCTCTACACTGGGATAAATGCTTCATCTGCATTTCCCTTAGCTGGTCGCTGGATTTGAACTCGGGGCCTGAGTGCTGTCCATCAGTTTTACAGCTCAAGGCTAGCACTCTGTCACTTTGAATCCCAAAGCAATTATTTTGGTAATCCTAATTTTTTCACTTTGAGGCAAATGTTAAGAACAATTTTACTTTTAAACTTTATATCCAGAAATACATTCCTAATTTTTAAGCCTCCTATTAATCACTTTTATTATTTTATATTTTAGTTTTTAGTTACATTTTTTAAAAATCCTTTAAAATCTTGAGGCCAAGTGTCACTCATTGTCTTCTGGATGCTTGTTTTAAAACAGATACACATTAAAACTTTTAAACTCACATGACAATTTTTCCTTAATGCAAGAATTACAATCACCATCACTGTGCCAAGAAGGTAAACTTAACACCTTTATGACTTTTAAAAACCTATCTTAATTGTAGAACATCACTGAAAGCAAGTCACATTATTCAAATACATTTTAACCCTCTTTTTAAGTCCAAGGGGCAGTTTTAGCAATACTAATCAGATCATCACATCATTAATTTTTTTTTTTACCATCATGTTTCTAGTATTTACCTGTAGAGAAAAAGGACAGAACAAAGTGGGCCACATGGCCCCTCCTGTGGAATGGGCAAACACCTAATCTCACTCTAGGGTAAGATGAACTGCGTTTGTGCCAACTTGTCCTCTTTCACTATGTGTGGACTCCTCCCATGGCCTGTCCCACCATGTATGACCAGCTGAACTGAACTTTTGCCTGTTTACCCCTTACTCCTAAAGCTAGGTCTTTTGTTGGCTTTTAAATTTTTTCCTTTTCTTATCTCTTGGTTTTTTGAATGAAAATACATACTTTTAGACAGACAGGACAGTAATGTCTTTGAGAGTGTTAAACAAACTTTTATATTTAAACTTTTAATATTTATCCCCAAATTTTAGCCAAGAGAACTAAATTCCAAACAGCCAATGCATTTTGTTAAGCCAGATAACTTGATTACAGTGAAAACACCCTTATGCATTTTAAAATACCAGATTTTTTAATTTTTTAAGTTAAAGAATCCTTAAAAGGTCATTTAAAACAATGTGAAAATTCTTTAAAATTTTTGGTAATGTCCAAACCTCATAACCTTTTGAATTTGAAACTTAAACTCACCCAATTGTTACAGCATGCTGATAATTCTTATCTTAAACATGTTCACAAACACACACAAAACACACAGATCTTAAAGCGCACAAAAATCAATCAGTTTTATGTACATTTAAAACTGGTACCAATTCTAAAACAGAACTAGACAAGACAACAACAAAAGGCTGAGTTGGGGGCTAATGGGCCCCCAGTTCATCCCTACCTCAGAAAACATAGAACAGAAAACACAACGAAGTAAACAAGACAAACAAGTGGCCACAAAGACAAAATCAGGTCTCAGTGAATGGGGCGACATCTCACCACCACTCACAAGTGGGACTCAAATCCACATACCAGGGGATTCGAACCCCCTCACCTCACCTCCGGAGGATTTTTCTTTTAGATTCCTGCAAACATTGACCCAGGGGCCTTCCAAGTTAGAGGAAAATTCCCAGTCATGTTGGGGAAAGGGAAAGAAGTCCCTAGTGGCCGTCCCCTCAGACTGACAGGTTCTCCCCCATATTCAGACCCCCTGGGTCAAGGCTGGAGTCTAAAGTCTTGCTGGTGTCACTTGTAGATGGTCAGTGGCATTTTCATCCGGCTGTGAGTTCTCCCTGCCAGCCCTATTAAGTTATTGTTAGATCCTCCAGGTTTTTCACCCCCACCACCCCACTACTTCTGGATCCAGAGAGGGCGGAGGAGGTGGCTGTGAAGGGTAGAAAAAGGGGTCAGTTTAAAGTATAAGTAAAAAAGAAGGAGCTAGAGAGAAACAGATATTGAGGGAGTGTTAGCTAGTCTCCTCTAGGCTCTCACATCAGGATGAATCTGAGAGAAGAAACATTCCAAGAATTCCAGAATACATACACACAAACATTGAGACAAAACACATTTACAGCGTGCACATTGTAGACTGTCAGACAGAAAGTGTTGGACTACAGATGGGCCCAAATGTCTGCACTAGTGGATAGTTTACCCTGATGGGGATCTGGGGAATGGCTCCCACTGGCCCAGTTGGCTGTCTTATAGTGCGTCCGGCAGTACCTCTTGCCAACCCCAATACAGAACCTGCAGGCTACACAGATACCAGACAATTACAAAGCAGCAATGTTTTAACTTACAGGGCATTTGCATCATAGTGTCCCTGAATGTTTTTTGTTTTTGTTTTTTTTGCTAAGTTTCTAAACTAATGGTTCCTTCCTCCAGGAACCAGGGATATACTTCCTCAACAAAGTAAAAGAAACATTCTAACTGACTCTGTCTAACTTTCACTGCTTGAGCATGAAGCACACCCTTGAGAGCCTACACATATAACATGTGGCTGTTACCTTGCCCCATAATTTCTTACTCCCGACTACACTCTCTCCCACTTTCTATTTCTGGATGTCCTCGTACCTTAGCTGGGTCCTCTGCCATGATCCCAGGTTTTCAGTTCCCTGTTCAGGCCCCACTTGCCGGAGCCTGCTGGCAACAAAGGGGAATCCTGAATTAGGGGGCGAGGATGCAGAAAAATAAAGACATAAGACAAAGATGGGGTCGGGAGGTCTGCAGCTCAAGACTGCACACAATCTATTTTTAACTTACCTTAATATATACTATCAGAAGTCAAGAGGTAACATAAGGTTACAATAGTCCAGAAAAACAAGGAAAATTTCAGTAAAAATAGAGTGCAGTAAAAACAAAACAAGGTCAACTGGTAGAAAGTAAAACAAACTCTGCAGACATAGCAAAGAAATCCCGGGCACCTGGTGTTTTTTAAGTAAACCAGTTCCTTGTACTTGCCTTCAAGTGAGCACCAGGGTCAAGATGAACTTTAAACTTTACTGTTCGCTCCCAACACCTCTCTACTACTTTTTCTCTTCCTTTCTCTACTTTAATCCTCTTCATCTTCATCCTCCTTCTTCTTCAACCCCCTCTTTCTCCTCATTCCCACCCCAGCCACCATGATAACCAGCCCTGTCTGCACCATGTGATCCTTAGACACACCCCAACCCCAGAGATCAGCAGACACAGTCAGACCTGGACCCAGGCCTCTGAGACCAGAGCTAGAAGTGTTCCTTTGTCCTCATTCCTACACAGAGACCAGAGATATGGGCTTGGAGCTGGGGAGAAGATACTGTTGAAACTGAATTCCCCATCAGGTGCTCAGAGACTCAGAGTCTGTACCACTTCCTGAGAGATGGAAGGAGGGGCAGGTCTTTGGAGAAAAAGTTATCTCAGAAGTGCCGTGTTCAGGCAGAAAAGCCTGGGCCTGTGTTATATAATTTGAGAAATAATGGACACGCAAGCCTGGTTCCTGATGGACATACCTGTCATCCTAGCTGCTCGAGAGGCTGGTTCAAAGCCAGCCCAGACAGAAAAGTCTTTGAGAATCTGTCTCTCAAATTACCAGCAACAATTCAGACTGGAGGTATGGCTTAGATGATAGATCGCCAGCTGTGAGCAAGAAAGCCAAGCAAGATTCTTTGTATGTTTCTTTTCATCTCTAGAGTGAATACAAGGCCCTGAGTTCGAGGGAGGGAGGGAAGAAGAGGAGAGCGAGAAAAAGGGAGGCCTTGGTTTCAAACAAAAATGCAATTTGAATTTGTTTAATTCAGTTTTTCCCTTTCCACAGCCACCCCTTCATCCTCTCCCTTCCCCTGCCCACCCCTGCTGCCCACTCTCTTGTTGGTGAAGAGAGGAAGATCTATCCTCATGTCTTTGTTTCTTTGTTCCAAAGCCTGGTAGTGATGTGGGGACTCCACATACCCAGGGAGCCCTCCCCCATCTCCTACCTACCCTTTAGCTCTCAGACCTCCCTTAATCAAAGTAGCTTCAGGAGACACACCCAACTCACATCTCCCCAAAGCCAGCCCAGTGAGCCTGCCACCCCACTCCCACCCCAACTCACACCTGAACTCAGAGTACCTTTGGGGTCCACGGGCATCAGAAAATTAGCTGTAATTGCTCTGTACTTAGCACCTTCATCTTCCCGGCGCTCAGCTGGGGCACCATGTATGCGATTTCACTCTTAATCAAGAGGTCGTACAGTCTGACTTCTGAGACTTACTTGCTCCACCATGCAGTAAATCACAGAGGCCTGGCAGAGAACTGAGACTGTATTTCACAAAAAGTGAAGGGTAGAGCCTGGCACAGGGAAGGTAGAAAGGGTGGCAGATTTGAAGGCAAGACTCAAAGCTCAGTTGAATCCTGGGCTGCTGGGGAGGTCAAAGTAAAGAAGATCATAGATCACAGCCAGCAAAGCAAAAAAGCTCCATCTCAACCAGCAAGCAGGGCATGGCGGCTCACACCTGTCATCCCAGCTCTGCAGACAGCATCGGCAGGACTACAGTCAAGGCTGACCAGGACAAGAATGTGAGGCTCTACCTAAAAAGTAACTAAAGCAAAATGAGCTGAAGGCTCTGGTTTGCATCTGTCCTTCCAAAAGTGCATGTGTTGCAGGCTGACTCCCATGGGCCTGTGTCCGTGGCCCTTCAAGGTGGGGACGTTGAGAAGTGACAAGTGTCCCATGGTGTCATGAGGGTAGGCTACCGATGGTGGCATTTGTGGCTTTATCACAACAGGAAGAAACTGGCACCATGGCACGATCCTGTATCCCTAGCTACTTCAGAAGAGGAGTTAAGAGGGTTGTGGTACGAGGTCAGCCCAGACATGTTAGTGTGTGAGACCCCATTTCAACCAGTAGCTTGGAGTGGTGGCATGCCCCTGGCATGCGGACACAGTGGAAGCACAATGGCTAGGAGCAGTGGCACGCTTGTGCCATCCCAAGAGATATGAGACAGTGCAAATAGTAGGACCACAGACCACTCCAATGCAGGCATGAGCAAGACCCCACCTCGAAAATAACCAACCAGCGAGGGGCAGTAATTAAACAACACGGTATATCTAATATGTCTACTAGTTTTCCTTCCTCTTCTTTCAGAGTCTTTTTGATGGTGCTGAAGTTTGAACAGAGGCTTTTTGCTTGCTTCTTGCTGACTGACCAGTGCTCTACCATTTGAGCCATGCCTCCAGCCCAGATGTTTCTTGATTACATTGGAGATGGAGCCTCATGTGCCTGATCTGGCTTTGAGCCGTAATCTTCCAGATCTCAGCCTCCTGAGTACCTAGAATTATAGTTATGAGCTTCTTGCCCCTGGCTCTTTCTAGATTTTTGAGTAAAGCTCTGTTCTCTTGACCCTAAGGTCACATTCTTCCCCATCTTTTATTCTTCTGTCTCTTCCATCTTTTCCCAAAGCATCAGGAGAAAAGTAGAAGAAAAAGAACAAAGCTTTGGGGCTGGGAATGTGGCTTAATTATAGAGTGCTTTCCTAGCATGCATGAAGTCCTGGGTTCAATTCTTCAGTACCACATAAACAGAAAAAAAACAAAAGTGGTGCTGTGGCTCAAGTGGTATAGAGCTAGCCTTAAGCAAAAGAAGCTCAGGGATAGTGTCCAGACCATGAGTTCAAGCCCCAAGACTGGCAAAAAGAAAAGAAAAGAAATTTCCTGCCCAGGCTGGCTTCACACTGCGATCTTCAGATCTCAGCCTTCTGAGTCGCATGGTTTACAGGTGTAAACCACCAGCACTCAGCACAAACACTTTAAATATAAACTAACAGACAAGTCGAGTTGTAGATTTACAGCAATATTACTAAGCAGCCACAGGTCCCTTGCAAGAACACCAGATGGGCAGGAACCACAGAGCCCAGCACAGCTCTCTCCACATGGCCTGTGTGGGAGCAGTTCCACTGGGACAAGAGGATGCCCTCCCCTCTCGCTTGCCAGGGGAACCTGAGCCTGAGGCCCTGGAGGTAGCCAGGGACTCCGCATCGAGACAGAAGGTAAAGGGCAGGTCTGTGCTAATCAAGTGTTCCATCACATCGTGTAAAACCATGTCAAACATTTGTCCAGTTATTTTTTCTTGTTTTACCATCAAGTGACCACCAACCCATGCCTCATCTCATGAGGGGCTGCTCAGGAGCAACTGGACAGGTGGTCTCCCTTGTTCCTGTCCAGTGCCACTCTGTGATCCCCAAATGACCCCCGTGGCAAGGTGCAAGGTGTGTCTGATGAGTTCTTGTGTTCCAGTTCATAAACACAACTCTGTCATTGCCAAGATTTCCCACTACAGAAAGGAACAGCAGCCCTAGGCCTGGGTCATGAGGCTGCAAGGTCCTCCACACTAAAACTCCCCAAGCAATCACATGTCTGCTTTCTTGTAAATTCCCTCTTGTCCACTCCTGAGAGCCTCAACGACAAGCAGGCATCCCATGCTTCTATTTCCAAAGGGGAGCTGGGAGTGGAAGTCAGTCCACAGTGAGCAACAAGCACCTGGCATAAACCAGCCTTCAGCCGGTGAATATGCCAATAGCCCAGTTGTCTTCTCTACCCAGGCCCAGGTGCGCCACGGTGACTCTGGCCCCATGCCTCTTGTCCTCAGGCAGTGGTGCTCAGATCATCCATAAAGGCAGTGTCTACCTGAACCTCCAAGGTCTGAGCTAGTCAGCTGGGAGTCCAGGACAAACTTGCTCTCAAAAGATTCAGTTGGAAGTAATCACATAAGCCAAGTAGTGAAAGAACAAGGCCTGGGATGAGGAAGGTAAGGAAAAGAAAAGAAGGAAAAAAGGGAAGAGAAGTAGGAAGAAAGAGGAAGGGTAGTTGAAGAAAGAAAGGGAAGAAGAGAAGAAGGAGGAGAAAGCAGAAGGAAGAAAAGAGATGTGAAGAGGGGAGAGGAGAAGAGGAGAAGGAGGAGGAGGAGGTGGAGGAAGGAGGAGGAGGAGGAGGAGGAGGAGGAGGAGGAGGAGGAGGAGGAGGAGGAGGAGGAGGAGGAGGAGGAGGAGGAGGAGGAACTTTAATAAGCACACTATAAGATAGAGGACAAATGGAGATCTGAGCCAATCTTCCCATGTCTTGAGGTTTCAGCCAGTGACCAGAATTTTTGTGAATGTCCCCCAAGCCTCTAAGTGTGAGGAGAGCCACAATTATGCCATGTCCCCTCATCCAGCCATGTAGCACTGGGTTCTCTCTTTCTCAGAAACCTTGTGACACACTACACACATTGGCAGAGCTGTAGAGCACACTGTAGAGCACACCATCTCCACCCTGTCCCCAACCGTCACAGCCTAGAGATCACAGCAAGTCCAATGTGACGCTTCTGCTAGCTCCAGAGTGCCCCCCTCTCGGGCCTGCTCTGATCCCCCTCCTCTTCTCCACCTAGCGCCTCAGGTCCTTGAGCTTGCTTTCATAGACAGTGGCGGTCTGCTTTCCAATGCTGTGACAAGATCTAAGGAATTGAACTCAAAGGAAGAAAGGTTTCTTTGGGTTTGTCTCCATCTGTGGTTGGCTGGAGCTATAGCTTTGAGCTGAGGTAGGCAGCACCTGTGGCAGCAGAAACACAAGGTGGAGAAAGGAGAGGGGAATGGGCTGGGAAAAGTTACTCCATTCAAGGGCACATCCCCCACCCTGTGGAGGCATTAATCCATTGATGAAGGTAGCAACCCTGGGATTCAATCCCCTCTCAAGGCCCCACCTCCTGATAGCTCACTCAGCTATGAGGTTATCAGTGGATGAGCCCGTTACTAGAGCCAAAACCCCATGATCCAATCCCCACTCAAGGTCCCGCCTCCTGACAGCCAATTCAGCTATGATATCATCAATGTATGCCCATTGGTGGAGCCAGATACTTTCTGATGAGATCCAATCACCTCTCAAGGCCCCGCCCCCTGACAGCCCACTCAGCTATGAGGTCATCAGTGGATGAACCCATTGGTAGAGACAGAGCCCTCAGGATCCATTCACCTCTCACTATGGCCACCAGCTGGGGAGCAAGCCTTCAACTCAGGAGCTTTTGGGGATATTTCAAGTACAAACCATACCAGAGGGCATCATTGTTCAAGTACCCAAAATCCTCCACCCCACTTGGGACCCTCCTACAGTGGGGCACCCTAAATGGAACACAGTATGCCACTGTGGATAGCTGAACACAGGATCCAGGACTCCCTTACTGGAATGTTACATTTGCATAAAAACAGTCTGAGGTCTTATTATGGTTGTTGACAATCATTGTGTTTGTCTAATTGAGCTTGTAAGAACCAAGAGGTTCCCCCAAATCCTGACCAGCTGCTCTGATGGCTTTTAAAGCAGGAGCTCTTCTTGATATTCAATATAAAGAGACCATATTTCCTCTCCAGGGAGACACTAATGACAGAGAAATGTGATTTCCTGCTGCAAACTTACCAATCCTACTCCACCTCCACCAAGCCATGTGTTAAACCCTTGGTCCCAACAGTGCTCTTTCCCCTTCACCACAGTAACTACTTGCAGAAAACATCCTCCTCCATCCAGCTGTTTATTTTTTTGTAATATCGATTTGTGATACTGATTGATATTCAGCTTTGGGTAAGGAGAAAGCACAGAGAACCCCTAGGATAGAAGTGTGGCTCTGTCACGAGTCAGCTCTGTGTTTTCTGCCAGTCACTTGACCTTGACTTGGACCTTCCCTCTCAATGAGAGAGGTTCCTCATCTGTAGACTAGAGATAACAAAAGCACACATTGTGGCTGTGAAATTCAAGGGCAAAGTGCATGTGAACTATTTGGCATGGGGGTCACACATCTGGTGGGTGCCCAGCAAATGACTGACCATTTGGTCCAATTACTTGATGGTAATTGAAAGGGAGAAAGGGGATATTATTTCAAAGTATTGAGATCCATGGCCTGAACCTGGCCCCTGTCTATTTTGCTTCTCCTCTGACCCTCATTTTCCACTCTGCTAATGCAAGGTAACAGCAACAATATTCTGGAAGTATTGAGAGACTTCTATGACAACCAAATTAAATGTCCCACCATAAAACATACCTTCTTCGGTATGTTACTTTTATGCCTCCCCACTCAGAGTTCATCTCCTCTGTGGCCTGTCCCTTCTAACATCATAGGTAATGGTGAAATCCTTTTTCTCTCGGCTTCATCTCCATGTCCCACCAGTCTGTAACTGAGGAAAAAGGAGTTGCCACATGTTGAGAATCAATCTGACTCTATTTTCGGTTCTATATGATGAATATAAATGATTGGAAAATTTAAAAAACCATTAGGCTATTAAAAATAACTTCCAAGAACCATCTCTCAATAAATTATTTTCAGTCTTAAAAAACCCATCTTCAAAGAATATAAATGGTAATGCCAACCATCTGAGAAGTCAGTAATCAGATATAATGGTCAATTTCTCTGATATTATTGTCTAATTAAGCAATTTGGCTTTCGTGGAGATTGTATGTAACTGAGTCAGTATAGTCTAAAAGGGATGTAGAACTGATTTCTTTTGAGCTAAAGACAAAAAAGGAATATTAAAGCTTTAGTACAAGGAAGAATAGGTTACAATTTATGTTTTCTGCTCAATTGGCTGCTTTTCCAAAGCATAATTCAAGAGTTAAAAAGAAGCCTGACAGATGAACTGTGAGGGGAGCGGGACTCCATGTAGAGACTCCGACCCTGGGTAGGTACCAGTGCTCTGCATGGAGGACAGGTCTTGAAGCCAGTCTCAAGCAGATACCAAAGGGGCCTGACATTCATTCAGAAGTATGGCTGTTACCAGGAGAGGAACTTGAGACAGACTTCAGTCAGCACCGTGAGCCTCAGAGTGATATAACAGAAATTATTTTAAATAACAGCACTTCCGTTGTCACTTTTCTTTCTTGGATACTTCTCCTTTTGGCACCAATGGATTTGTTGCTGTTGCTGCTGCTGTAGACACAAATACAGGAGAGAGAAGTTATTTAAAAGGTACAAAATTTCATCTTAGCTCATGGTTTTGATCCAAGGTTCACCAGTTCGACAACTCAGGGCCTGCACTGAGGCAAAGCATCATGGCAGCACATGAGAACCTGTGCAGGGGGAAGCTGCTCACCTTATGCCCTGGGAGCAGAGAAAGACAAGGAGGAGGAGCAGGAGGAGGAAGGGGAGAGGGCAGGGAAACAATGAGAGCAATGAAAGCTTTCTCCATCGGCTGGTGGCCCAGGGAGGAGGAGGGAAGAGAGGAAAGGAAACATGTGTTTTAATTCCATTTTGGGTCAGCCGTGCTGCTGGCCCCAGGCCAATGAGTTTTACATCTGACCACACTGAGACAGGTAGAAAGAGGGAGATTAAGAGCTCCAATGGAGACACCACTTGGTGGCTCTCACTTGTGTCAGCCTACAGCAAAATGACTGGGTCCCCCACATGCATAGCCAGAAACTGCAACACTCCCTCTGGCTGGAAAGGATAGTGGGACCACTGGGCCAAGTACAGTTCCCTGCATCCAGGACCTTTAAGGCAGCCTGGAGTGTCCTGCCATGAGGTGTTGGAATGTCTGAGCTAGCTAGCTAGCTGTGTGAGCCTGCAGAAAGGTTACAGCCAGCACCGACAGGAGCTCACTGCTCACTGGCCATTCTGGAGCTCCAGCTACACTGGCTCATCATTGGCCCCATAAAACAAACACACATGCACTCACCTATTTACACATGAGCAAAGACAGGTACAGAAAGATTCCATATCTGCCTAAGGCTGCAACAACTGGATTCGAACTGGCTGGATGCCACAATTAGTGCTTCCTGCTAAAGCCACACCTGCTGAAGTTATACCACTGCTGAGGCCCTACCCCTTGCTGAAGCCACACCCCAGCTGAAGCCACACCTCCTGCCAAAGCCATACCTACAGCTGAGGCCACACCCCCTGCTGAAGCCACACCCCCAGCTGAATCCATACCTCCTGCTGAGGCTATACCTACAGCTGAGGCCACAACTCCTGTTGAAGCCACACCTTCTGCTGAAGCCACACTTCTACTAATGCCATATTATCCACTGAAGCCACGCCTCTAACAAAGGCCATGCCTTTAGCTCATCTTCAAGCCACCCTAGAACTATGGAGCACAACAGTAAGGTTTGTAGAGGAAAATACAGCAGTTTCTAAAAGTCTTCCACTTTTTATCCAAACTCACAGCGATCTGCGAAAATGAATTACATGATAATTGGGCAGTATGTGTTTTCTGACTGGTAATTGTTGTAATTAATTCAGCCTCGGTGAAATGCAAGGAGTTAAAAAAATGCCTGGAAATAGTTGGAAACCCATTGTATGAGGGAAACACTCATCTTAATACAAAGTACTTAACCAAATATGACGTCTTCTAAAAAATCCTCCTTATGCGTTTCCAGCTGCATACACAGCTGTCAGCAGAGCAAGAGCACTGCAAAATTGCTCTACATCTCGCTCTAATTTCCTCTTGGTATCGGGAGCTCGTTTGGCGATAACCCTTCCCTCTGGGCTTGGAGGCAGTATTTCCCAAGAGGGCTCCGTGCAAGGCCCAGGGCCACATGCTGCCTCATCGAAGATTCTAGAAACATCGGCTCTGACAGTAGTTTGGGGAGGTCTGCCAGGAGAAACACTGTGCTGGTGTTGGGCAGCACTGGGTTCAAACCTCTGCTCAGTCACCCAGGACTGATACTCATTCTGCCAAGGAGGCTCCTGACTTTCAGACATAACCACACAGCCCTCTCCCAGGACCGCTGCGGGGATTTAGACCGCTGCTATTATCAGGGTCTGAACCACAGATGACCCCAGAGGCTCATGGGACAAAGGCCTGGTTCTGGACGATAGGGTTTTGAGAGCGGACTTAGTCATAAGCTCTCATATTTATCCCTGGGTAACACTCATGAGTGGACACTGGAACTGAAGCCCTTTTGGAGGAGGGCGTAGTCACTGTGGAGTATCCTCCCAGCGTGGGTCTTTTTCCCAGAAACAACTTGTCTGCCTCTACTTCCTGGCCGCCAGGCAGTGCGCAGCTCAGCTTGGCCCCAATGTACCCCTCATCACAGGCCCAGAAATGAGACAGTAGAACTTGCCACCAGCGTCCAATTATAGCCACCCCCTGCTTAGTTGCTTTTTGTCCAAAATTTGATCACAATTGTTGAAAAAACAAAGCCACGATAATTTGCTCAGATATACAGCTAAAACAAAAGGCAAAAAAACTTTGTGTATTATTATTATTATTTTTTTTAGCATTTCCTTTCCTCCCGAAGACCACTGTTGGAGTGTGAATGCGTGAATGAACTGGTCTTGTTGGCCACACAATCACTGACAAGGTGGAAACTTCACCCTATAGAAAAAGTCATGAAAGCAGAAAGCACTGGGCATGTGGCACAAGTAGTAAAGTGCCAGCCTAGCGAGCTCAAAGACCTGAGTTCAAATCCCAGGCCAAAGAAGAAAGGAAGGAGTGAAAGGGAGAGATAGAAAATTTGGTTTTATCACCTCTTTTGCCTTTTCTGTCCATAAATCCGCATTTAGATGACAGAGGTGTCTAGACACCTTGAATCCAGAAAATCCCCCTTTCTGAGAAGAAATCCCCCTGGATTTGGGAGGAGTGCATGAGGCAGTGGTGAGGTACAGGAGTACTGGTTGCTGAGCTCCTGGGCAGGTCAGCGTACCTGGTCACAACAGGGATACACCTGCTCTGTCCACCCCAGTGCTAGGGTTGGTGTCTGCAACCTCACTGACTCTTGACAGAGACTCTGGAGGGTGGGGACAAAGGCCGGACTTCCATGGCAGGGGAGAGGCTAGGACAAGGGAGAGACCTCTCCAGAGGACACAGCCCAGTACCAGTGAGAAGTGTACATGGCCAGCAAAGGGCCCATCAAAAGGGAGCCGGGATTCCTAAGGCTACACGGCCTGGTCCCTAGTCCCCTTGGCCAGGGTTCCCCGAAGAAGCAGAGCCCCTCACCAGTGTGGGATAGGATGGTGACGTGCAGTGACCCCTAGGCTGGAGTGCCAACACAGGACAGTGACCTACAGTGACTCCTAGGCCTCATGGTGTCCGCAAGCCTTGGCAGGGGGCCAGTCTAGCTCTACTAACTGCACATGAGCAGTCACAGCAAACTTGGGCATGCGCAGTTGCACACCAGGGGCGTAAGTTCTACCTGTCAATCAAGCTTCCTATCAGTTCACACTCAGTGAGGGACGGTTCACCTGATCCAGACCTGAAAAATCTCAGCCAGGCCGGCGTTCCCTGCAGCCGACTCACTGTCTCTATAATAAACTCTTGAATGTGTTTTTCTCCATCATTTTCCTCACTGCACGTAGCAAAGCAGAGCAAGTATGCCAGCCCAGGTCTGTTCTCTCTTTATTTTTTTTTTAATTTTTTAAATTTAATTTTATTTTATTTGTGAACATACTGTACAGAGGAGTTACAATTACGTGGGCAGGATAATGCGTACATTTCTTACCAAGCATTGCAGCCTCCTCCTTTGTTTACCCTTCACATCCCTTCCCAGCCTCCCCCCTCCCCACAATCCCAATCCTTCTCCTTCCCCCCTTTCCCCCCCCCTGCACCCACGTTGTAAAGCTAGTTTTGGACATGACAACTTGTACTTCTCATTGTTGCAACAGGTCCACCTGTATCTCTTTAGAAAGCCAGGAATTCCTTCCTGGGAGCCTCAGGAAGGCCCCATCCTCACAACAGCTGCCTCTCATCTCCAGACAAACTAGGAGCACACCACAAACCTCACCCTCCTGCCACCAAGTCAGCAGCTGAGGTCTCACCAGATCTGAGCTGGGAGCTCCCTCGCAAGCAGGGAGAGTGGATCAGCGTATTCTTCCCCAGATGTCTCACTTGGAGCTGACTACAGTTCCCCCACACACACTGGAGTTGTGCGAATACAGCCTGCCTCTGCAGTTGTGGCACACAACAGCACCCAGTGGGCACCAGCTGTCTCCAGGCCTGTGCCAGCCTGGCTGGGGCAGAGAGAATGTGTTTGCCTCCTCCGCCTCCTCCCCCCACCACCCTGTACCTGGCTACATGTCATCTCTGTTTCTGATCAGAGATGTTCCAAATTACAGCCTGTCATATCTGCAGCACATTAAAAACAAGCTCCTCACTCTTCCGTATCTATACATTCTCATTCCAATTGTTCGAGAGAGAATGTGCTGGAGTTGCTTCTGCTTCTCTGCATTTGAACATCATCTCTTTTCTCCACATTCCCAAAGGCAGGGTCCTTGGTTAGCATGCTGGTTACCTCTCCCTCCCTGTCTGCACCTACATGATCTAATCGGCCTGGGGCAGGCCGGTTGTTTGGCAATCCAACTTGGCGATCTAACCATTCGAAATACGTATTTTAATGTTTTCGTTTCTTTCATGCATGTGTTTCTAACGCATTTATAAGATTATTTCTTTGTTGCTTTGTATGTCCCCCCCCCACAGTGTAACCCCCGCTTTCACTATATTTGATGTCAGTATAACATGTGGAGGAGATGGGGACAAACAAGTCGTTTAAGGATTCAGGTGGACCTGTTGCAACAATGAGAAGTACAAAATGTCATGTCAAAACCAACTTTACAATGTCGATGTGTGTGGGGGGAGGGGGGTATAATTGAGTGGGGGGAGGGGGGAGGCTCGGAAGGGAGGTGAAGGGTAAACAAAGGAGGAGGTTGCAATGCTTGGTAAGAAATGTATGCATTATCCTGCCCATGTAATTGTAGCCCCTCTGTACAGTATGTTCTCAAATAAAATAAAATTTAAAAAAAGACAGATTAATTAAAGAAGAAAGGATTTTTCTCTCCTCCTTTCTAAGCTTTCAAAGGCTTTTTGAATAAAAATCAACAGAAATCAAAATAAAGGAGTGAGAACACCCCCCACCCCTGTCAACCCCCAAGTCCATCCTAGGCCCCCCACAAGAGTGTGCTATTGACATTCATCTGCTTAGCTCCCATCTGACACCAAAAGTCAGCCCTCAGCCCTGGGGAATCAGAGGGACAGGAAGAACTTTGAATAGGATATTTATGAATTCCTCTGATACAAGCACAAAAGAGAAGCCGGACAGCTTTATTGATTTAAACATTAAAATTACATGTGCTTTTTTTTCATTTTCCCAGAGGTGATAATGTTTCTTATTTTTAATGTAGATTCAAATCTCAGAGACTTTCCACCAGCTCCTTGTGGTGATTATGAAAGATTAGTGATAACACATCTAATTAGTGTAGAGAGACATTAAAATCAATGGCAGCAGTGTGGAGAGTTAAATTGATGGACTCAGAGTGTCCAAGCCAAGATGGGCCTGCAGGCTGGGCTTTGCCAGGCCCCAGGCATGCTCCTGTCCCCAGGCTTTGTGGAGGCCTTCCAGGCTCCCAACAGTCCTTCTACTGCTTCCAATATCTGCGTTGCTGGAAATGCAAGGAAGAACAGAGCCCCGTTCATTGCCAGAAGAACACAAGCCAGGCCAGCAAGTGTCCCATGCTCAGAACCACGTGCTAGAGAGACCCAGATGGTCACCAAGGTCCTCCAGGGGCTGACCCCCCCCACCTTGACCCAGGGGTCAGGAGAGCTAGGGGGATAGAAGAGGCCCAGGGCCTTCTCTGACAGTAAGGATAGATGCGGACCTGAAAGGCTTGTTCCAAAACAGCTGTGCTCTAACTCTGCCACTTGTAGGAATGGCTGAACCACAAGGGCTATGACACCACTCATGGGGACAGAGCTCTGGCTGGTCCTCAGATGCTCCCCATGGTATCCCTGGGACTTTGGGCCTGCCCAGCCTGAGAGGAGGTGGACGTAAGGCCAACAGCGCCACCGTGTGTCTGTAAAGAGCAACATCAGACTCTGACCAGATCAAAATGGTTTTTCAGTGTAAGAGAGATAGGAACTTCAAGAGAGGGATCCTAACTTCCTGAAGGAAAATGTGTTTTAATCAATTGCTTAGGGGAAATGAGAAATAAACTCAAGAATCTGGGGGGTGGTATGTCACACCTGTAATCCTAGCCACTCAGAAGGCTCACATCTGAGGATCGAGGTTCAAAGCCAGCGAGGGCAAGAAAGTCCTTGAGACTCTTATCTCTAGTGAATCTCCAGAAAACTGGAAGTGGTGCTATGGCACAAGTGGTAGAGTACTCAACTTGAGCTGAAGAGCTAAGGGACAGTCAAGGCCCAAAACTGACAAGAGAGAAAGAGAGAAGAAGGAAGGAAGGAAGGAAGGAAGGAAGGAAGGAAGGAAGGAAGGAAGGAAGGAAGGAAGGAAGGAAGGAAGGAAAGAAGGAAGGAAAGAAAGAAGGAAGAGAGGAAGGGAGGGAGGAAAGAAGGGATGGAGGGAGGGAGGGAGGGAAGGAGGGAGGAAGGAAGGAATTCAACAGAGCTATACTAATAAAACAAATAACTCATAACTGCCATGTGTGCCATTTACCCCTGCTGGTCTCACACTGAATATCCTCCTGTCTCTACCTTCTGAGTAGCTGAGACTACAGCTATATGTCACCACACCTAGCCCAGAACCTGCGTGTTTGTGAGAGCTTTAAGAAGATAACAAGGAAGAAGTGCGATTTGTACTGTGAGCTCTTCACTACATCGTCCGGGATAATCTGTGCCTAAAGAACAGAGCAATGCAGTGGAGATGGCTGCTGGGTGCTTGTACCTCACACCTGGCATCCCAGCTACTCAGGAGACTAAGATCTGAGGACCTTGGTTCAAAGCCAGCCCAGGCACTTATCTCCAATTAGCTGTGGCTCAAGAGGTAGAGCACTTGCCTCGGGCAGAGACAGCAACTAGGCTCTGAGTTCACTTTTCTTATTTCCAACCAAAAAGTTTAAAATGTCTGAGGAAAGCTGAGTGAGAAAGACAGCGTTTGCCTCTGCAGCCAATCCGACTGAAGTGCATCCTGTGTCTCTGCTGACAGGGAGAGAATGATGGCAAACCCAGTCAGTCCTCTCCCTACTATCTTCTGTTCCCTTCTTTAAGTGGGGGCGATTCCTAACCTCCGGCACTTCTCCTGAACAAGGATGTGTACTCTTCAGGCTCTGAAGCTTGCCTGCCTGCCTGAATGTGTCCCTGGGAAATGAGTCACAAAAGACTCTGGAGGAGCAAATGTTCCTGCCTGTGGCAGGTGGGAACACAGGGACAGGGAGCGCTCTTCTCTGTTGTGTTTTAAAACACAAGAAGTTTGCCATCATTACAGGACCAGATGCTAATGTGCTTCATGGCCGAGGTTGGCCTGAGCAACCAAGATCTTGGCCGGTTTCAGGATGAGGCTACAACCAGCATCAGGAGAAAACAGGGCATGGTGTCAGTTTTCAAACAGGCCAGAGGATAAATGTCTTGTGTGGTGTTTTTTTATGAAATTGAATATTTTTTTAAAAGCATACGCAGGGCTGACCATGGTGACTGACTCACCTGTTATTCCAGCTACTTGGGAAGTGGGAACAAGAGGATCAAATTTCAAGACAAACCAGGACAGAAGAGTCTGAGTCCCCCATCTTGACCAGTGGCTGAGTGTGGTGGTGAACATATGTGTAATCCCAGCCAAAGAGGAAGCACAATGGCTAGGCATGGTGGTAAACACTAGGCATCCCTAGCAACACAGGCAATACGTGCAGGAGGACAACCCAGGCCAGGCCAAGCCAGGCATAGAGTGAGACCCTACCTGGAAAATAACCAGTACACAAAGGAGCTGGAGGCCCCTGGCTTAAGTGGAAGAACACCACGTCTAGCAAGTGTGAGGTACTGAGTTCAAACCACAGTGCTGGCACACACACACACACACACACACACACACACACACACACACACACACACACACACACACACACACACACACACACCTACACCTCAAGAATAAGTTCTGGTGTAATTTTTGGAATGGAAAGAAAAATAAAAAGGGGGAAAATTCCTAGCCTTGACTTCAATTTTTCTACAAATTGGTCAAAAAGAATTGCAATTACTGCATATATAGGAAGTGGTAGAAACAAATCTTTCCTTTTAATACAGACCCGACCCCCACTGCAGATGCACAATAAAATCTATGTGGAGGCAAAAAAAGCCATCCATTTACATCGCTGTAAATCTGAGTATTGTTTCCTAAAGGAGACAGGAAGGGAAGGCTCAAGGAAATAAAATTTATTTAGAGATTAATGTGGGTCCAGAGATTTGACATTGTTCATGCTCCACAACATTTGTTCCAGCTAACATCAGTGAACTCAAGTTTCCCCATACACTTTAGGCTGGCCTTTGCTTGAAGTGTTTGCCCTGCCTCTTTGGGAACACCAAATTTATAGTAAATGCGTCTTGTTTCCATTTTTATTTCCTTAGTTGGAAACATATTTTCCCACATCTTGGAAACTGCAAATTACCATTTGTGTCTTTTACCCACTACTTTGACAAAGGTAATCAGCCTTCATCTTATTGATTTGTAAATGCTCTTGATATATTATGATCACACTTGATTTCTATGATGGATGCTACAAACAGATGACAGCCCAGATCTTGCTAAGCTATTTTTTTTCTTTAGTCTATGCTGGTGATTTTCCAAACTAAAAGTTTTTAAACATATTAAGTTGTCAAACTTACCAATCAGGGGTTGAAGGTGTGGCTCCATCGGTAGAATGCCAGTCAATGAGGAAAGTGCCAGGTTCTAGTCTCAGTCTCAGACTTAAAAGAGAAAAAGAAAGTTACCCATCCATATTTAAATTTCATGTTGGACTAGAACATAAAAGTAAGCACATATATTGTTCCAAGGTTTCTATGCTTACCCATATATATATATATATATATATATATATATATATATGAAGTATATGTACATATATATGAATATATACGAATTAAATATATTAAATATATACAATAGAATTACATTAAGAATAATATTATGTCTTTCTCAGGGAAACAAGTATATCTGTGGAATGAGTCAAGCTCAGAGGACAGATGTGGAAGTCAGATCTAAAATGTGACCATCCCTGAAGGCACACACTGCACTACAAACGCACTTCCACAACCACACTGCTTATGCAGGGAGGATTTCCACGGTGTGACTCCTCTGAACAACGAGCTGACAGTCTTCCAGATGAAAGCTGCAGAGCTGAATATGTCCTGTCTGAGGGGCTGGTACGAGGGGAGGTGGCAGACAACGTGAGAGGGAGGGTGAGCACAGATCATTCTGGAACCCCCCTTGCTCCTCAGCCCCAGTCAGCATGTAGAGCCTCTGAGGCCATCCATGCCTCAGTGGATCCTTGAGAGTAAAAGGTGGCTGTGGCTGTGGCTGTGGCCGTGGAAGTGGCTGTAAGTCCATCAGTCAGGTAGGGCGGCTGTACCCACAGGGTTCAGCTCCATCTCCTCCCCAAGCACCAGATAAGGCTGTGGAAAGCCAACCAAGCCTCCCAGTCATTCACCCCTACCTCAAAGCGATGGGAAATGAAGAGGCCTGAATTACATCCCCATTTTGTTTCCAGGGAGATGAGGAATTCTGCAGGCAGGGTGTTCTGTCTGTCCGAAGGAATTGGGGGTGTCCCATCCCAGCATCCCAGAAGCAACATTGCTTACTGCTGTAGAAGATCTGGGGGTCACAGCCTCCTAGACATAAAAGCAAAGAATCTTGGAGCTCCATTCACTTGGGCCTCCCAACCTAGAAGCCAGCCTTGTGGAAGCAGTGGCCAGGCCAGGCCAGGCCAGGCCAAGCATGGACACGGACGTGGAGGGTCCTTGCACCCCACCATGCCATCATCATTCTTGCATGGAGGGTGAAGGTCGTCAGGAAAGCAACGTGGAAGTGCACCTTGTCCCTGTCTCTGCGTCTCATGGCTACAGGACTGGAAAGCTGTATAAACTCAGTGTCAGGCCCTGGCTCAGATTACACTCCTGCAATCCCAACTGCTCAGGAGGCTGAGGTCAGAGGATTGCAGTTCAAAATCTGCCTCACCAGCAAAGTCTGAAAAACCTCATCTACAGGATAACCAGCAAAAAGTGGGGCCAGAGACACGGCTCATGTAGTAGTGTGCCAGCCAAGCAAGAGCAAAATCCTGAGTTCCAAGTCCAGCAGCCCCAAAGAAGAAAAAAGAAAAGACAAAACACCAGGACCATTCAGAGAGTGGTGAATTACTTTCCCAGAAAGTGAGAGGCCATGAATTCAAACCCAAGTCCTGTCAGGAAAGAAGGAGGGCTGGGTCACATTGGACAGCAGGGATTTCCACTCTCCTGATTGCCTCAAGGTGAACACAGGCGTGGGGGGACGAGGCCACACTTGTCCTGATAATCCCACATCTCATTTTCTGCCCCATTTGCAATGCAGGTTTGCAGATGTGTGAGTGAGCGGGATGCCTGTACTCAGATTTCTGGTCCTATTATGTAGAATGCATGATTCCAAGCCAGGAACAAGGCTTAGAGAAGATGAATGCAGACTTGGGGTTCTCTGAGTCATAAACCTGCTTGGGGGAGTCATGTCCTATGGTTCTGTGCTCATTTCCACCTCTCCTCATTTCTCTCCCAATTTCGTTATGATTTCCTTTCGGGCCCTGTCCCGTACTGGGCCTTAAACGTCATGCCCAGCTCTCATATTTGTTACTGTGAGTCAACAGCGGAGGGGAGGTGTTGAGTACTGGCCTTGAACTCATTGGATACGGTCCCCAGAAAAATATCCCTCACTGAGAACCAAGCTTCAAAAGTATGTGGGGTGTCTCTGTCCCCAGGTTGACACTGGCCATTTCCCAGGTCTCTCAGCATCATGGCATCAGGGAACCCAATGGAGAATGTCAGCAAGGCTGTGATAGGTGGGTGGAGGACCCCAGCCGACAGAGCCATCACCTCAGGGCAACTCACTGACTGATCCACAATCCCGGCTGCTGGGCTGGCTTCTGTCTCTCTGAGCACATGAATACCAGCTGAGCTTTCTTCCTGCAGCATCTCCATGCTGAGGCTGGAGGGGGGGGCGGAATTCATGCTTGCCAATTCACTTGTTAAATTCACACCAAACACCTCACAATTCAAATTTCCCGCAGATCTCTCCTTCTGGTTGACCCGTGGCCTTGAAAGAAGGAGCTCGGTGTTGGCCAGACACAGTTGGATGAGGCTTCCCTGCATGATAGAGAACAGTATTTTGCTTCTTGTTTTGAGCAGGCTGATCTACCCCAAAATGAAACACGAGGGGACCCCTGGGAAGCAAACCCTATTAGTGGTGACAACGTCACTTGTTCCATCTGACCTTGCCTAATACACCCCAAAACACACAGTAGGTCTACTGACCCACCCTTGACTAGCATAGCAAGGAGCACACAGTAGGTCTATTGGCCCACATGAACTGAACTTCCCAAGAGCACACAGTGAATATAAAACATTCAAAGACACACAAGGGCATAGTATGCCCAAGCCCACACTAGGTCTATTGGCTTATCCCTGAATAATATACCCAAGAGCACACAGTGCGCCTACTTCAACCAAAAACACACAGTAGATGTTCTAACCTGCCCTTCACACCCAAAAGCACACACTGGGCCTAGTGACCAAGCCTTTCTTAACACAACCAGGAGCACACAATGGGTCTCAAATGCATAAGAAAGAGTACACAGTGTGTCCAGAATGGAGGCCAGCCTTCAAGACTGAAGACCCTACACCATTCCTGGGCCATGTGTGGATGGGTGTTCGGGGTTTTGAAAACTCAATGTAAGTGCTACTCCAGGGGTGAAAAGGGCCAGGAAAGCTCACTTCCTCCAATGCTCAGTGGAGCCACTTCCCTGCTCTGTGTCCAAGGGGAACTCTTCCTCCCGGGGGTCCGCCAAGAAGCAAGCACCCCCACCCCACAACCTAACACATACGTTCCCAACCCATACCACCCCAGCCTCCCTAACCACCTCCCCATTTTCCAGCCAACTCCATCCTTGCTACGATAGCCCCACCACACTCCTAAACCATTGCAGGATCCCCAAAACAGAGTGGCCAAAGGTTTCCCTAACACCTAGCCATGAATATCCACCCATGAGCCCATTAGAGATTATGAGAAGCCCAGCCATATCCAACTCCACACTGCCCGCTGCACTTGGCAGCATACTCCTCCTTTGTCTGTCTGGTTTCACCAGCTGACCCCGGCCACCCCTGTTTGCTGGGACACATGGGTGGAGAGGAGGCCCCCCTGGATTTACAAAGCCAAGATCTGAGGCTCCTGGAGGGCCCTGCCCCTCCCCTCCAGGAGCCCAGCTTGGCAGTCCCCGCTGCTAGATGGAGGGTCCCGTTGCCTTGACAACCAGCACCGAGCTGCTATTTCGGGATTTTTTCTCTCCATCCTTGGAGCCCCATGAAAGCAGGAAATGCCATAAGGCATTTGTGTGAGTGTGTGAAATTTTCAGCAAAGCGGCATTAATAATGTCATGGGGTACCTCACCATCTAGGGCTCTCCCAAGATGGGCAGGCAGAGACAGGATGCCAATGGCGACATTTCACCCAGCCTGTCACCTCAAAAGCCACTACTAATGGCGACAGCCAGGCAGTGTAGTGGGAGTTTGTTCCTGGGGGAACTCCCGGCCCCCATCATGCCATGTTCTGTCATAATCAACAGCTGCTATGTGCCTGGTGAGCATTGTACAGCAGCACCATCTAAGCCTGGGGGGCAGGGGGTTCTTCAGGACCCTCATTATAAGAACATAATTTCCACACAGTCCCTGGGAAGAGAGGCAACTGTGCCTTCCTCCACACACTCAGCCATCACCTGCCAGTCTGGAAGGAGCCCCAGGGCCCCACCAGGAACAGCGAGATGCCCAAAGCTTTGTCCTGATGACACCCAATGGCCCATAGCACTAAAATGGCAAGCCCATCCAGGCGGCAGGGGAGTGGGGGCTGGGAGAGGTTGGGGACACAGGGATCTGCTGGCCAGCTGAGTAGCAATGGTGACAGATAAGCCATGTTGGTGTTAGAATCGATTTTCATAACGGCTTTTGCATGATCCTGTAATACTTCTACAATCACTCTGGAGTCCAGCATGCTGTTCTCACCATGTGACGTGTGTTTTCCAGCTCGCTGTGGCTCTGCAACAGACTATCCCAAGATGGAGGTTTGCTATGGCTTGAACAGGTGGGGAGGATAGGGGTGAGAATGTTGCCTTTTAGAGGCGGAGCCTCCTGGATGGTAATTAGCTTATGAGGACCCTCCCTCATGGATGCATTAAGGCTGGCCTTGGAGTAGTGTGGGTCCCAGAAATGGATTTGTTCTCAGCCACCACTGCCCACTTACTTTGCTCTCAAGTAGTGGATATGGACAAGGCCAGGTCAAAAGGGTGGTCCATTGTGGACACATGGAATGCCTGATGGGCAGCATCTCCTGCACTCCAAGTTGGCACATGCGCTCAACATCACAGAGTTGCTAGCTGTCCTCTGGTCGCTCCAGGTAGAGTGAGGGCCCCAGCTCCTTCCCAACGGGTCCCATAGGCCACCTGGGCATCCTCATAACATGCATCCAAGGACATTTGGATGATTTTGATAGCAAGATATAAAAGCTGCCATTGTCTTCAGATTTGGGCCCAGAGGTAGGTCTGGCACTCCATGCACATCGTCTATTCTTCATAAGTTTCCAAGGCTCAGACACATGGGAGCTACCAGAGACCCCCCTCTTTCCATGGGATTCATCTTTAGTCAGTGTGATCACCTTTAATCTAGGAATCCCCTGGGAGAGCTATCACCCACGAGGAACCTTCTTTGGGCCTCTTGCCAGGGTGACACCCATCAACTCATTGTGCCCTGCTCCTCTCACCATGCCAACTGAAGATCTGCGCTGAGAGTAGTTTTTTAAAAATCCCCAGGGTGACACTGCTAGGAATGGGTGGAGTCGGGATTGGTCTTCCCTGCAAGTGTCCGGGCGACTCCCCTCCTCTCCTTTCCCCATACAAGTCTGTCGTGGAGATTGCTATGGCTGGTTGTCTGTGCTGACATTCGCTGCCCCCATTTCCCTGCTGCCCTCCTGCCCTCCTGTACTCCTTCCCCCGCCCCATCTGTGCCTCTTGAATCTGCCCCAAAGCCTCCCATTTGCCCTTGATTCTCAGGCCAAACTCCCTCCCAAGCTCTCCCAGCATCCTCCCAGCAGGGCCCCTACAAAAACACCCATGGTCCGCCCAGCCATGTGGAGGCCTGGCATACCACCTGCCATGTGGTGGCTCACCATCAATGTCAGCCTAGCACCAACACATCTGCCCCAAGCCCTCACCAAAAGCCAACTTGCTGGCCTTGAATTCAAACTTCTAACCTCCACCTCATGAAGATCTTTTCTATTGCCCAAGCCAAACAGCCTAGCTGCGCACTTTTCTGTCATGACAGACTTCCCAGGTCCCAGGGTCCCAAGAGATGCCCTCCACTAGGGAGAGTCAGACATCTTTGCCCTGCAGCCACCACCATACAAAGCTAGCATGAGTTGAACCAAAGGATTTCAAAAATCAATGCCTTTCCTTGATTCTCACTGCATCCCTCTTACAGGAATGTAAAAGCTATAAATGACTTATGAATGCATTTATGAGAGGTACAAGATGCAGATAAGGAAAGCTATCATATTTACTAAAATCCATAAAGCAAATTCAGGATGTAATATGACGTCCCCAAAGTGTAACAGATAATTTGACACAGTTCTGCTCTCTGTTGATCTGTTTCAACTCTGAAATTGCATGCATATTTTAAACAGTCATTTACTGGGTGCCAGTGGCCCATGCCCATAATCCTAGCTGAGATCATGGCAGCCCAGGTGGAAAAGTCTTTGAGAAGCTATCTCCAAAACAGCCAAAACCCAGGCTGGAAACATAGCTCCATTAGTAGAGCACCAGCCTTACAAGCAAGCTGAGCAAGTGCAAGTTCTTGTGTTCAAGCCACTTAATAAGGAGAGAAATCAGAATGTGATGCCCTTTTTGTATAAATACTAAATTATGAAAAGATTAGTCACTTAGTTGTAAAATAAATACTGGATTCTTTATAAACTGTTGGGAGACAGTGCATTATCAATCAGAAAATTTTGAAAGAGGAACCTCATCCACTTGTAGGATAAAATCAACATTACATATAGGTGAAGACATACATGTAAAGTGAAAACCACAGGCCTAGTGTAGCAGCACATGCCTACAATCCCATCTATATGGATGGCAGAGATAAGAGTATCACAGTCCAAGTCTGGTCTCAGACACAAGCATAAGACCCTAGCTGGAAATCAACTAAAGCACAAAATGCTGGGGACCTGCCTGGCAAGCACAAAACCCCAAGTTCCAACCACAGAAAGCCTTTCCAATAAAAACGTAAAAACCAAAAACTGCAAGAAGGTCACAGGTGCCATTAGGGAATTAAACAAACTTTCTAAACAATATTGGAACTCCTCCCACCCTAAAATTAAAGATATACATATATGAATGATGAAAGGAGTGAAGTTGATTGACTTGTCTGCATGAATAACCCCTTGGCATAACTATTTTAAGATAATTTTAATAATTAAATATGTATGCCTACTTAATTATGTAAAAATGTAGAACTTCACCATGTAAGAAGGACCTAAAGGAAGGTGATTTGGGACTGGGAAGAGCTTTTGTATACAGATGGGGGACACAAGGTGAATAACTAACTTGCAAAGAGCTCTGGGTAATTCACAGGAACCACTATACTTCAGAGGGTAAACATGGAGTTGGGCAGGAAATGGGCTGGCACATGCCACTAGTGAAAGAGATGTGAATTCCAGTGGAACTCTGTGTCATCAGCACCTGGAATACACTGACACCCACGGGGGAAGAAAGTGCTGCCCCACCTACAAGGTGCTTCTATCTCTGAGAAACGCCACCACGTGGCATTCATCACAACATTAAAATTAAGTATCTTGAACCCAGGATTTCCGCTTTGAGAAGCCATGACACAGAACTGAAAATAGTAATGGATTTCCAGCCACCTTCTTTCTGTGGTGACTTATGCACACAGAACAGATTGTGAAATGAGGAAGCAGAACACATAATGGTCCATTCAGAGTGTGAAGTAGTATGCAGTCTCTATAAAGGAAACATCAGACTCTGCCCAGATGCTTAAAATGTAATTTCTCACACATTTTGTCTAGGTTATACTCAACATGAGATTTTTATCTCAACAGATAATCAAATAGAGCTGCTCTTGGAAAGGTCACTGATCATTGAAGACCCAAATAAGGTTTCTTTCCCCTCCCAAAAATATCCTGTCTGTTTAAAAGGGATCTCAATCCAGTCAGAATGACCATCTTCAAGAACACAACAACAAATAAGGCAATAAAGGGACATAAAAGAGATGCATAGAGGGAAAGAAGAAATCAAACTATCCCATTTGCAGATTATATGATCTTATACCTAAAGAACCCAAAAAATCCATCCCCAAGCTCCTACAGCTGATCAACCACTTTGGTAAAGTAGCAGTAAACAAAATTAACCCACAAAACATCAGTAGCTTTTCTGTATGCCAAAACAAGGTACAATCAGAAAGGGAAATCATGAAAACAATTTCATTTGTAATAGCCTCAAAAACAAGTACCTAGCAATCAAAGAGCTATTAGATCTTTACAATGAAAAGTATAAAAATCTGAAGAAAGAGCCTCAAAAACAAGTACCTAGCAATCAAAGACCTATTAGATCTTTACAATGGAAACTATAAAAATCTGAAGAAAGAGCCATGTGCAGTTGGCTTACACCTGTAGTCCTTGATACTCAGGAACCTAAGCTATAAGAATCATGGTTCAAAGCCAGCCTGAGCAGAAAAGTCTCTGTTGAGACTCTTTTTTTTTTGGGGGGGGGTCCGGTCGTGGGGCCTGAATTCTGGGCCTGGGCGCTGTCCCTCAGCTCTTCAGCTCAAGGCTAGCGCTCTACCACTTGAGCCACAGTGCCACTTCCAGCTTTTTTCATTTTGCTTATGTGGTACTGAAGAATCGAACCCAGGGCCTCAGGCATGCAAGGCAAGCGCTCTACCACTGAGCCACCTTCCCATCCCCTGTTGAGACTCTTATCTCTGATAAACCACTCAAAAAAGCCAGAAGTAGTATTGGGGCTCAAGTGGTAGAGAACTACCTTGAGTACAAAGAGGCTCAGGGACAGTACCCAGTTCCTGAGTTCAAGCCTCACGACCAGCAAAAAAATTCTGAACAAAGAAATCAAAGAGGACACAAGGAAATGGAATGATAGTCTATGTTCATTGATAGTTAGAATAAATATTGTGAAAATGGCCATACTGCTAAATTCAAAACAATACCCATCAAAATCCCAATGATATTCTTTACTGAGATAGAGAAAATTATCCAAAAATTCATATGGAACAACAAAAGACTTAGAATAGCCATAGCAATTTCGGGGGAGATGGAGCAATGTGGTGGTATCACAATACCAGATTTCAAGCTCTACTACAAAGCCAAAAAATCCAGCTTGGTATTGGCACAAAAATAGATCCAAAGGTCAATTGAACAGATTAGAAGACCCAGAAATAAAATCACTATAAAGTCATCTGATATTCAACAAAGGAGCGAAAGACATACAGTGGAAAATACATCGCCTCTTCAACAATTGGTATTGGGAAAACTGGGCAGCTATATGAAGAAAACTAAAGTGGATCCCTGCCTTTCACCATGCACTAACATCAATTCAAAGTGGATCAAAGACCTCAATATCAGACTCAAAAACTGAAACTACTACAAGACACAGTAGGAGAGACATTAGACTTTCAGGTATAGTCAGGAACGTCCTGAATAGAGTCCTAGGGGCCCAACAGATAGGAGAGAGACTGGACTACATGAAAATAAAAAAGTTTCTGCACAGTTAAGGAGAAAATCACCTAGAAATACAGCCAACCAATTGGGAAAAGATCCTTACCAGCAATACATCAGACAAATGCCTAATATCCAATATATACAAGGAGCTCAAGAAACTAACCCCTCCCCAATCTAGTACACTAATCACTAAATGGACAAGGGAGCTAAGGACCGATTTCTCAGAAGAGGTGAGAAGCGGAGCACCGGTGACTCACACCTGTAATCCTAGCTACTCAGGAGGCTGAGATTGGAGGATCATGGTTGCAAGCCAGCCCCGTTAGGAAAGCCCATGAGACTTTTACCTCCAATTTACCACAAGGAAACTGGAAGTGGTGCTATGGCTTAAGTTGTAGAGTACTTGCCTTGATCTGAAGGGCAGTGCCCAGGGCCAGAGTTCAAGCCCCATGACAGACAGAAGAATAAGGAGAGGAGGTGGAAGGAAGAGGAGAAGGAGGAGGAGAAGGAGGAGGAGGAGGAGGGAGGAGGAGGAGGAGAGGGGGGAGGGAAGAGGAGGAGGAGGAGGAGGAAGAAAAGAAGAAGAAGAAAAAGAGGAATAATAATAATAATAATAATAATAATAATAATAATAATAATAATAATAATAAAAAGAAGAAGAAGAAGAAGAAGAAGAAGAAGAAGAAGAAGAAGAAGAAGAAGAAGAAGAAGAAGAAGAAGAAGAAGAAGAAGAAGAAGAAGAAGAAGAAGAAGAAGAAGAAGAAGAAGAACAGGAAGAAGAGGAAGAAGAAGAAGAAGAAGGGGAAGAAGAGGAAGAAGAAGAAGAAGAAGAAGAAGAAGAAGAAGAAGAAGAAGAAGAAGAAGAAGAAGAAGAAGAAGAAGAAGAAGAAGAAGAAGAAGAAGAAGAAGAAGAAGAAGAAGAAGAAGAAGAAGAACAGGAAGAAGAAGAACAGGAAGAAGAGGAAGAAGAAGAAGAAGAAGGGGAAGAAGAGGAAGAAGAAGAAGAAGAAGAAGAAGAAGAAGAAGAAGAAGAAGAAGAAGAAGAAGAAGAAGAAGAAGAAGAAGAAGAAGAAGAAGAAGAAGAAGAAGAAGAAGAAGAGGAAGAAGAGGAAGAGGTGGAAGAGGAAGAGGAAGAGGAAGAAGAAGAAGAAGAAGAGAGGAAGAGGAAGAAGAAGAAGAAGAAGAGGAAGAAGAAGAAGAAGAGGAAGAAGAAGAGGAAGAAGAAGAAGAAGAAGAAGAAGAAGAAGAAGAAGAAGAAGAAGGAGAAGAAGAAGAAGAAGAAGAAGAAGAAGAAGAAGAAGAAGAAGAAGAAGAAGAAGAAGAAGAAGAAGAAGAAGAAGAAGAAGAAGAAGAAGAAGAAGAAGAAGAAGAAGAAGAAGAAGAAGAAATGGTAAGCATGGCAAAGAAACATGGAGGAAAAATTCATCATCCCTGGTCATAAAGGAAATTCAAATAAAAACAACCCTGAGATACTATCTCACCACAGGTAGACTGGCCAACATTTTCCATTCCAACAAGAAATGTTGGAAACAGAACCCTACTGTACTGCTGGTGTGAATGTAAACTAGTACAACCCTACTCTGGAAAGCAGTCCCATGGTTCCTCAAAAAACTAAACACAGATTTCCCCTATGACCCAGCCATCCCACTCCTGGGCATCTACCCTGAACATCATGAGCCAGGATATGATAAGGACACCTGCACATCCATGTTCATTGCTGCACTATTCACATTAGCCAAAATATGAAACGACTCAGATGCCCACAATAGATGATGGCATCCAAAAAATATGGTACCTATACAAAATAGAAATTTACACATCATTAGAAAGAATAAAATAATGTCAGTTGCAGGAAAATGGCTGGAACTAGAACAAATCATGTTAAGTGAGGTAAGCCAAGATCAGAGACAAATGGCCTATGTTCTCCCTAGTATGTGTTTTTAGTTTTTGACGATTCAGGCTTCTTTTCCTTATGTATGGTATATTCACGTGTATGTCTTTGCAAGAGTGTGGGAAGGGCACAGAACTGGAGGGGAAGAAGGTGACAAGTGCAATAGTGGAGGGCACTAGACACTGGTGAAAGTGAACTACGCAACTCTCGGGTGGAGACAGAAGAGAGGGACCGGGAGAGAGCAAGGGAATGGAAGACACTGTAGGAAAGGAAATGTACTTGTTACCTGACTCATGTAATCAGAATCCCACTGTAGATCATCTCTAGAAGAACAGTGAAGTAAATTAATGTAAAATAAATAAATGAATTTTAAAAGATGTAGGATTTAGAGGCACTTCCACTGGTCCCAGTGGAGTGGGCAAGGCACTGTGACCTGTGAGGAAGGGCTAGACCAGAAGTTCTTCTGTGTGGGGCTGCGTGGGGCACAGATATGGGCCCAGGCCACCCAACCCAAACCTCCGAAAATCCTCGTCTCTATTATATTTTATTTCTTGTGTGTATGTGGTGTGTGTTCATTCTTGCATGCATGTGCATGCACACATGAACAAGTCCTGGTGTTTACTGTCCCTGAGATTTTTTCACTCAACGCTGGAGCTTTGTTATTTGAGCCACTGCAGTACTTTGGCTTTTTGGTGGATAATTGGAGAGGGGGGTCTCATAGACTTTCCTGCCCAGGCCAGCTTCAAACCGAGTCCCCAGATCTCAACCTGCTGAGTAGGTTGGATTACAGGCATGAGCTTCTGTGCCTAGCTTCATCTTTCTTCTTTGCAGTTTTTCTTCTCGCAAGTATTTGTAACAGCAATGGTAGCACTCTAACTCAGCTCCATGTGCCCAGGCCAGCCTAGCACCGAGTCCAAAGCCAAGACCTCAAGAATATTTGTTAACTGACTGGAGAGTGAGGAGGAGGTCCCAAAGCAAAGCTTTCAAGGGTATCCCTAAAACCAGGCAGGTTGCAGAGCAGGCAGGAGGCACTGTGGACAGTAACACTTCGGTCTCAGCAGGGCTCTTCCCTTCTGCCAAATCAACTTAATAATGAAAATGTCTTTAATGGGGGCAAGATGGTGAAATGTAATGAACTCTCTAATTGAGATCTAGAACTTTAAAAGTAATTAGTGGCAGGGCTAAATTGTCCTTAACAGGAGTTCTGGAATAGACCAGGCAGCGGCTGGGAGGGCAGAGACCAGCTGGGAGGGGATATGTGTCATTAGCATTCTTAACCTGTGCACAGGTTCCCCCACCAGGCTGGCACCCTCTTAGAAGGAGCTTTAACAGAAGACCAACACAAAGCAAGAGAGAAGGGTGGATTAGCTAGACAAACAGATAAGACAGACAGATAGATGGATTAGAAAGAGAAGACAGATAGATCAGGCAGACAGATAAAATAGACTCATTAGATAGGTAGATAGGTAGCTAGGTAGGTAGGTTGATAGATAGGTAGGTAGATAGATAGTTAGATAGATAGTTAGATAGATAGATTGATAGATACATAGATAGATAGATAGATAGATAGATAGATAGATAGATAGATAGATAGATAGATAGATAGATAGATAGATAGATAGATAGATAGATAGATAGATAGATAGATAGATAGATAGATAGATAGATAGATAGATAGATAGATAGATAGATAAAGATAGATAGACAAATGAGCTAGTCAGGCAGACATTTCCTCCACAAGGAGGCCCTGCTTCAGCCCTTGGGTGAAGCCTGCAGGTCTAGGCCTCCGGACCTCCAGGCCTGTGCTTTGCCCTGGCCCCACGGACACCCCAACCCAGCAGCCGCAGGAAGTGATTAAGTGGGCGATCAGTGATCACAAGCCAGCTAGCGGCAGATGGCCTCTATATTTAGAGGAGGAATTAATGTGATTAAGAACACATCACAGGCCAAGAACATGAGCACAGTGAGGGCTCCAAATGGCTCCCAAAGGGGAAACAAGGGGCAAAGAGAGCCTTCACTTGTCCTGTGTTGTGGTTTGCCATGTCTCCCCAGACCTCTCCTTGTCTCGGTCCTGGCACCCAGGGTGGGTCGGCCTGTGTGTGCACCCCAGGATGAAGATGGGGTCTGGCTTTGCTGGCCAGGGACAGGCAGGGAGATGTGTGTATGGGATCCCAAAGACCTGGAACTTGAGCACCTCCTGTCTCTCCCTCCTGATCCCAGACTTCCAATCTCCAGGAGATTCACCACCTTCTCCCTCTCTACCATAGCTGGCAATGGTACCCCCTGCTAACCAGCCCCCACACACCCCTGCAACCCTCTGCCTCCTGTGCCCCCACTGTTCTAATCACTTCTAAATACCCAGGGCTGGCCCCGCCTGCAATCCTCCCACCTACAGCTCCTGTGTATCTGGGTGATAGGCATGTGCTACACACCTGGCTTGTTTCATTGAAATGAGGTCTCACAAACTTTTTTTTTTGCCTGAGCTAGTCTTGACCCATAATGTTCAAACCAAGAAGCATCTGGGAGGCCAAAAGTAAGTGTCCAAAGATGGAAGCTGCATCCTGAGGTTGATGCAGGAGTCAGATGGCAAGGTGGGATGCAGGCTCACCCACAACTGCTCAATTCCAAGACCCCAGGACACATTCAATCTCTGTGTTTATGTGAAATCATGGCACAGTGGGCCCAGTCAACTCCAGATGCTTTCATTGTGTTCCAGATCCCTAGGAGAAATGAAAAAGCTCTAAGGTCAGTCATTATTTGAGATGCATCTGTTCTGATTGGTGGAAACTTCTCCCTCACACAAGTGTGCACACACTCACCCAGGCACATGTTCGCACACATCCCTGTCTTTTCTTGGGAGAGCTGTGTGTCCCATTATTTTGCTTAGGGAAGAGCTATGTGGCTTCGAGTGGAGGATATGAAATTGAGGGGCGAAGGGCCAACACTGGGATGCTGTCAGCTGTCAGCTGCTGCCGGTGCAGATATTACCCCGCCATTGCTGAAAACAAAAGACCACAGCCTGCCACGTCTCCATTTGTCAACCTGAACCTCTGATAGAGCCAGAAGGCGCCGTCTCTGAATTCTTCATTCTCCAAGAAGCCCAGGCTTGCTACGTCCCAGTGAATGGAGTCATGATCACAGGCTGTGTGGCTCTCCCACTGCCATCTGAAAATATCCACAGCAGGGAGCAGCAGGCAAGGATTGCTCAGGACGACAAATAGAAAATTCCACAAGTCTGGGAGATAACCCTCCTTTACCTGAAGGAGAAAGGAGAGCCTGTGAGTCTAGGAAAGTTCTGGATCCAGGCGGAAGCAGCTCCTCTGTCCCCTGTGGTGGCAGGCACACCACACCCCGAGCAGCCACGCCTGGGCCCCTGGCAGCAGAGCTACGTGATGCACAGGACCCACCTGTCTCACAGGACCCCGATTTCACTCAAAAGCAGGAGGAGACAGCACTTCCCACAAGGTGTCACTGATAAAACAGTTCTCTGTGCAATGGGAATTTTGATGTTTTCCTTTGTGCTGGTCCTGGGGCTTGAACTCAGAGCTGGGCGCTGTCCCAAAACATTTTCATTCACTTTCACAGCTCCACTTCTGGCTTTTGGTTGGCTCCATGGAGATAAATGTCTTGAGGAGTTTCCTACCCATACTGGCTTTGAACCATGATCTCAGCCTTCTGTAGTAGCTGGAATTACAGGTGTGAGGCACCAGGGCTGGGCCAACATGAATTTCAGATCTCCTCCATCTGACAGACAAAGTGGGAGGGTGGGGTCTCCACTATAAGAAACACTTCTGTACCATGGGGCCTTGGCCAGGAGGGGTTCCCACCCCTGAGGTGTGGAAATGGGGTGCTGACATCGACAACCCCGCTCCCCCCTCCCCCCCGGGTTGTTTTGATCATGAAGACCCTACAACACCATGCTGCATACAGAGCCAGACACCATAAAGGTTCAATGAATCACAACTGTTACTGCCGTGGAACTCTTCCCTCATCAAATATGGAAAAGGGCAAGAAAAATAAACAACTCACTGGGAATCTCTCTACAAAAATAAAAACTTTAAATTAAAAGAAGAAGAAGCCTGTGATGTTAGTGCATTGGTAGCGTGTGGCTAGGACCGGGCTTGGGCTCACTGATCGGTGGAGGTCCCTGTCAGGTGCTCGGTGGGTGCCACGTGGAGCCCGGTCGCTCAGATTCCCCCGACTAACCCATCGACGTTTTCGCTGCCAGCACAGACAAGTGGGAGTGATGGACCCTGAGCCAGTCCACAGACAGGGGGTGGACCCAGGATTAAGAATGGTCTACCCTCAAACAACATCCCTCATACTACTCCAGCTCCCCATGTATACCAGAGGCAGTCTGGACA